>NC_088863.1:35133707-35452224 GCF_032884065.1 Artemia franciscana
AAATATAATTTTCTTCATCCTGCCGAATCATTAGTCTATAGGAATAATAATGCATTGCACTGCATTTCTTATTCATTTCTTTGTTAGTGGCTGGATTCATCAATTTAATATTAAAGTGATAGCCGTCGGCTCCATCCCAAAAAATGATAGGATATTGTAGGGCATCGTAGCATCGATGAGTTTCAGCAATTCTTAACAACTGGGCGTTTCGCTTATGTAGAATAATATCTCGAGGTAAAAACTGATCACCGACCATAACGATTGCCACTTCGTCGATAGTCGGAGCATTGTATCTACGCACATGTTGGCCAGGAGGCGTTTTGTCAGCGGAAATAACAATTTTATGAGTATCAGTAGGCATCAAATCGATGGCTGTTTTGAACAGACGCACTAAATTATTATTTTCGTGGAAAAGATGTTGCAATTGGGAAACGATTGTCCTTTCAACGTTGGGAGAAATTTCGCAACGTGCATTCAATTCAGAATTTCTATCACTGATGAAGTACAATTGTAAAAATTTATGATTCTCGCCTAATAATGGTAGAAGGGACCCTGCTTTATGATAAATTTGCCCTTTTACTTTAAAAGTAGACATAAATTGATCTGGATTTTCGATTTGGGCTCCAAACGACGTCATTTGGAAACATGAGTTGTATTGTCTGATTTTTGACAAAAAACGCTTAGATTCTGACGTAGTTCCAGTAAGGAAAGTCTTCAATGGCTCTGGTGGTGCAGCCAATAGAGGAAGTTTAACTTTTCCTGAGGCGCAACACATTCCCATTGTTTCACCATTGAATTTCAAGGCCTTGCAATAGGGACAAATTTTGGACATTGTCCCGATTTGAACACAGCTACTCAAGCTATAATCATCGACTGGGTTGTACCTGAATGCCAGGCGATAACTTTCAGATTGCTCTGATTCCTCGGCACGCTTTCTTTTCTTACTTTCTCTATCAGCAGCAAGCCTGATTTCCTGCTGGTCTTTTGATTCCTCGGCACGCTTTCTTTTCTTACTTTCTCTATCAGCAGCAAGCCTGATTTCTTGCTGTTCTTGTAATTCCTCGGCCCGCCTTCTTTTTTCACATTCTGTTTTAGCAGCAAGTCTGCTTCTGCGTTGCTCTGGTAGTTCCTCGGCATGCTTTCTTTTTTCACTTTCTCTTTTAGCAGCAAGTCTGCTTTCGCGTTGCTCTGGTAGTTCCTCGGCATGCTTTCTTTTTTCACATTCTCTTTTAGCAGCAAGTCTGCTTCTGCGTTGCTCTGGTAGTTCCTCGGCATGCTTTCTTTTTTCACATTCTCTTTTAGCAGCAAGTCTGCTTCTGCGTTGCTCTGGTAGTTCCTCGGCATGCTTTCTTTTTTCACTTTCTCTTTTAGCAGCAAGTCTGCTTTCGCGTTGCTCTGGTAGTTCCTCGGCATGCTTTCTTTTTTCACATTCTCTTTTAGCAGCAAGTCTGCTTCTGCGTTGCTCTGGTAGTTCCTCGGCATGCTTTCTTTTTTCACATTCTCTTTTAGCAGCAAGTCTGCTTCTGCGTTGCTCTGGTAGTTCCTCGGCATGCTTTCTTTTTTCACTTTCTCTTTTAGCAGCAAGTCTGCTTTCGCGTTGCTCTGGTAGTTCCTCGGCACGCTTTCTTTTCTGACTTTCTCTATCACCAGCAAGTTTTCTGGCATAGACTCTTTGAGCATCTTCATCAGTCATTATAAACTTAAGCATTAATAGAATTCTACACGAACATCCGTCTTATATAACTTGAATGACGTCACGCCTTCAAAGCAAAAATGATGCCTTCAAAGCAAAAATGATGGCAGCTAATTTCATGACGTCAGCCGAAACATGACGGCGAACATATGTCTTATATAACTTGAATGACGTCACCTTCAAAGCAAAAATGACGGCAACTAATTTCATGACGTCAGCCGAAACATGACGTCACATCCATCCACACATCCATCCACACATCCACAGACAGACAACTTATTTTTATATATATAGATATATATATATATATGTATATATATATATATATATATATATATATATATATATATATATATCATATATATATATATATATATATATATATATATATATATATATATATATATATATATATATATATATATATCTATATTCACAGGTGGGACACAGGGACATAACTACAATGGCGCGTAACTAATATGACGCGTAACGACTTGCGCGCGCGGGGGGGCTTGGGGGGGGGGCAAGAAGCACCCCCACCAACTAGGTGTTGGGGTGGCGTGAAGCGCCACCCCAACAGCTAGTATATATATATATATATATATATATATATATATATATATATATATATATATATATATATATATATATATATATATATATATATATATATATATATATATATATATATTATTGTTTTTCCAAAATTGTTTTTCCATTCTGACAATTGGTCTTAGTTTGCCAATTAAAATTTTTTCAATTGGCCATACAAACCTAAAAGTTCTTAAATAAACTTTTCAATTTGGTCAATTATTGGCCCTGTTGCCTCATTATGTTCATTATGTGTTTATTATGTAACAGATAAGTAATGTTTTTTTTTTAGTAACTTTTAAAAATCTTTTTGTCTCAATTCCATGGTCCTTGTGTCTCAGTGGTCGCTCTTACAGAAATTGTAAAAAATAAAGTCAAACTTTAAAAACGAGCATTGAAAAATATGTATTTTTTTTATTTAATTTCTTATAGTTTTTTCAAATCATGCTCAGACCTAACCAAGATGTGAGAGGGGTACCAGGCCCATAGACCCCCCCCCTCCATTTCTGGCCAATAAATTGTAATAAGTAGCTGTAAATTGGTTAGTACCGTCCTGTCTTTTCAATTTTCCTGCTTAAGCTTTATAATGTTGTATTGTAATTAAAGTTTTTGGACAAAAGTTGAGTAATTAGCCAAACTTTGCGATGAAAAGCAGTTTAGTTGAATATATTCTTAATAATATTTTTATTACAGAATTTAGGGTGGATAGAATTAGGTATTACTGTTCATCTGGACAGAAATTTATATATATATATATATATATATATATATATATATATATATATATATATATATATATATATATATATATATATATATATATATATACTAGCTTTTGCTGTGTATATACACCAAGTTGGTGGGTACACCTAGTACCCACCTACCAACTAGAATGATTGAGCTGTATGCGTCATGAAGTTGTTTGTCGACTGACGAAATTACATACCGGGACACCGGGACACAAATGACGACCGGGACACAGTGAATATAAATGACGACCGGGAACCTCAAAGAGAAATTACAGACTGGGACACCAGGACACAAATCACGACCGGGACACAGGGAATATAAATGACGCTTGGGGCACAGGCGGGATATATAAATGACGACGGGGACACAGGGATTGTTCGAATAGAAATTACATACCGGGACACAAATGACGACCGGGACACCGGGACACAGGGAATATAAATGACGACCGGGACACTCAAAGAGAAATTACAAACTGGGATACCGGGACACAAATGACGACCGGGACACAGGGAATATAAATGACGACCGGGACACAGGGACACATCATTAGAATAATGAAGTACAGATCTGAATACGGATTGTTTTTCCCATGGACAATTATATGTTGCATGTTCAAGAGTCAGTAAACCTGACAATCTATTTATATGCACAGACAATGGAACAGCGAAGAATTTTGCACATATTCGCATGTTTTACGTAGTTGAAAACATATATATATATATATAAATATATATATATATATATATATATATATATATATATATATATATATATATATATATATATATATATATATATATGTATATATATATATATATATATATATATATATATATATATATATATATATATATATATATATATATATATATATATATTTATATATATATATATGTTTTCAACTACGTAAAACATGCGAATATGTGCAAAATTCTTCGCTGTTCCATTGTCTGTGCATATAAATAGATTGTCAGGTTTACTGACTCTTGAACATGCAACATATAATTGTCCATGGGAAAAACAATCCGTATTCAGATCTGTACTTCATTATTCTAATGATGTGTCCCTGTGTCCCGGTCGTCATTTATATTCCCTGTGTCCCGGTCGTCATTTGTGTCCCGGTATCCCAGTTTGTAATTTCTCTTTGAGTGTCCCGGTCGTCATTTATATTCCCTGTGTCCCGGTGTCCCGGTCGTCATTTGTGTCCCGGTATGTAATTTCTATTCGAACAATCCCTGTGTCCCCGTCGTCATTTATATATCCCGCCTGTGCCCCAAGCGTCATTTATATTCCCTGTGTCCCGGTCGTGATTTGTGTCCTGGTGTCCCAGTCTGTAATTTCTCTTTGAGGTTCCCGGTCGTCATTTATATTCACTGTGTCCCGGTCGTCATTTGTGTCCCGGTGTCCCGGTATGTAATTTCGTCAGTCGACAAACAACTTCATGACGCATACAGCTCAATCATTCTAGTTGGTAGGTGGGTACTAGGTGTACCCACCAACTTGGTGTATATACACAGCAAAAGCTAGTATATATATATATATATATATATATATATATATATATATATATATATATATATATATATATATATATATATATATATATATATATATATATATATATATATATATATAAATTTCTGTCCAGATGAACAGTAATACCTAATTCTATCCACCCTAAATTCTGTAATAAAAATATTATTAAGAATATATTCAACTAAACTGCTTTTCATCGCAAAGTTTGGCTAATTACTCAACTTTTGTCCAAAAACTTTAATTACAATACAACATTATAAAGCTTAAGCAGGAAAATTGAAAAGACAGGACGGTACTAACCAATTTACAGCTACTTATTACAATTTATTGGCCAGAAATGGAGGGGGGGGTCTATGGGCCTGGTACCCCTCTCACATCTTGGTTAGGTCTGAGCATGATTTGAAAAAACTATAAGAAATTAAATAAAAAAAATACATATTTTTCAATGCTCGTTTTTAAAGTTTGACTTTATTTTTTACAATTTCTGTAAGAGCGACCACTGAGACACAAGGACCATGGAATTGAGACAAAAAGATTTTTAAAAGTTACTAAAAAAAAAACATTACTTATCTGTTACATAATAAACACATAATGAACATAATGAGGCAACAGGGCCAATAATTGACCAAATTGAAAAGTTTATTTAAGAACTTTTAGGTTTGTATGGCCAATTGAAAAAATTTTAATTGGCAAACTAAGACCAATTGTCAGAATGGAAAAACAATTTTGGAAAAACAATATATATATATATATATATATATATATATATATATATATATATATATATATATATATATATATATATATATATATATACTAGCTGTTGGGGTGGCGCTTCACGCCACCCCAACACCTAGTTGGTGGGGGTGCTTCTTGCCCCCCCCCAAGCCCCCCCGCGCGCGCAAGTCGTTACGCGTCATATTAGTTACGCGCCATTGTAGTTATGTCCCTGTGTCCCACCTGTGAATATAGATATATATATATATATATATATATATATATATATATATATATATATATATATATATATATATATATATATATATATATATATATATATATATATATATGATATATATATATATATATATATATATATATATATATATATATATATATATATATATCTATATATATAAAAATAAGTTGTCTGTCTGTGGATGTGTGGATGGATGTGTGGATGGATGTGTCAGGTGACGTCATGTTTCGGCTGACGTCATGAAATTAGTTGCCGTCATTTTTGCTTTGAAGGTGACGTCATTCAAGTTATATAAGACATATGTTCGCCGTCATGTTTCGGCTGACGTCATGAAATTAGCTGCCATCATTTTTGCTTTGAAGGCATCATTTTTGCTTTGAAGGCGTGACGTCATTCAAGTTATATAAGACGGATGTTCGTGTAGAATTCTATTAATGCTTAAGTTTATAATGACTGATGAAGATGCTCAAAGAGTCTATGCCAGAAAACTTGCTGGTGATAGAGAAAGTCAGAAAAGAAAGCGTGCCGAGGAACTACCAGAGCAACGCGAAAGCAGACTTGCTGCTAAAAGAGAAAGTGAAAAAAGAAAGCATGCCGAGGAACTACCAGAGCAACGCAGAAGCAGACTTGCTGCTAAAAGAGAATGTGAAAAAAGAAAGCATGCCGAGGAACTACCAGAGCAACGCAGAAGCAGACTTGCTGCTAAAAGAGAATGTGAAAAAAGAAAGCATGCCGAGGAACTACCAGAGCAACGCGAAAGCAGACTTGCTGCTAAAAGAGAAAGTGAAAAAAGAAAGCATGCCGAGGAACTACCAGAGCAACGCAGAAGCAGACTTGCTGCTAAAAGAGAATGTGAAAAAAGAAAGCATGCCGAGGAACTACCAGAGCAACGCAGAAGCAGACTTGCTGCTAAAAGAGAATGTGAAAAAAGAAAGCATGCCGAGGAACTACCAGAGCAACGCGAAAGCAGACTTGCTGCTAAAAGAGAAAGTGAAAAAAGAAAGCATGCCGAGGAACTACCAGAGCAACGCAGAAGCAGACTTGCTGCTAAAACAGAATGTGAAAAAAGAAGGCGGGCCGAGGAATTACAAGAACAGCAAGAAATCAGGCTTGCTGCTGATAGAGAAAGTAAGAAAAGAAAGCGTGCCGAGGAATCAAAAGACCAGCAGGAAATCAGGCTTGCTGCTGATAGAGAAAGTAAGAAAAGAAAGCGTGCCGAGGAATCAGAGCAATCTGAAAGTTATCGCCTGGCATTCAGGTACAACCCAGTCGATGATTATAGCTTGAGTAGCTGTGTTCAAATCGGGACAATGTCCAAAATTTGTCCCTATTGCAAGGCCTTGAAATTCAATGGTGAAACAATGGGAATGTGTTGCGCCTCAGGAAAAGTTAAACTTCCTCTATTGGCTGCACCACCAGAGCCATTGAAGACTTTCCTTACTGGAACTACGTCAGAATCTAAGCGTTTTTTGTCAAAAATCAGACAATACAACTCATGTTTCCAAATGACGTCGTTTGGAGCCCAAATCGAAAATCCAGATCAATTTATGTCTACTTTTAAAGTAAAAGGGCAAATTTATCATAAAGCAGGGTCCCTTCTACCATTATTAGGCGAGAATCATAAATTTTTACAATTGTACTTCATCAGTGATAGAAATTCTGAATTGAATGCACGTTGCGAAATTTCTCCCAACGTTGAAAGGACAATCGTTTCCCAATTGCAACATCTTTTCCACGAAAATAATAATTTAGTGCGTCTGTTCAAAACAGCCATCGATTTGATGCCTACTGATACTCATAAAATTGTTATTTCCGCTGACAAAACGCCTCCTGGCCAACATGTGCGTAGATACAATGCTCCGACTATCGACGAAGTGGCAATCGTTATGGTCGGTGATCAGTTTTTACCTCGAGATATTATTCTACATAAGCGAAACGCCCAGTTGTTAAGAATTGCTGAAACTCATCGATGCTACGATGCCCTACAATATCCTATTATTTTTTGGGATGGAGCCGACGGCTATCACTTTAATATTAAATTGATGAATCCAGCCACTAACAAAGAAATGAATAAGAAATGCAGTGCAATGCATTATTATTCCTATAGACTAATGATTCGGCAGGATGAAGAAAATTATATTTTAAAATGCCGTGAATTGTTTCACCAATTTGTCGTGGATATGTATGCAAAAATTGAATCAGAACGTTTGCTATATATCCGCCTGAATCAGACCAAGCTCCGCTCTGAACAATACATTCATTTGCGAGATGCAGTTATAAATGACGGTAATACCACAAACGTTGGAAGATTAACAATTTTACCTTCGTCATATGCTGGCAGTCCACGTCATATGCATGAATATGCTCAAGATGCTATTGCGTATGTTCGTCTCTATGGTCGTCCAGATTTATTTATTACATTTACATGTAATCAATCTTGGGACGAGATACTGCAGCTTTTACTTCAAGGACAATCGGCGGTTCATAGGCATGACATTACGGCACGTGTCTTCCGGCAAAAGTTGAAATCACTGATAAACTACCTTGTAAAACATGAAGTGTTTGGGTCAGTGCGATGCTGGATGTACTCAGTGGAATGGCAAAAACGAGGTTTGCCACACGCACATATACTAATCTGGCTACATAAAAAAATTACTTCAAACGAAATTGATGATGTGATTTCCGCTGAAATACCTGATAAAAATGTCGATAAGGGGTTACATGATATTATTGTAAAAAATATGATACATGGACCTTGCGGTGCACTGAACGAAAATTCACCATGCATGGCCAAAGGAAGGTGCACAAAGCAATATCCTCGACTTTTAGTACCCACAACAATTACTGGCAATGATGGTTACCCACAATATAGAAGAAGATCTACTGAAGATGGCGGTAAAACAGCAATAATAAAGAAGCGTAACGGTACCACCATCGAAGTAGATAACCAGTGGGTTGTTCCATATTCCCCTTTATTATTCAAAACATTTAATGCACATATAAACGTTGAATACTGTAACTCCGTAAAGGCAATAAAATATATATGTAAATACGTCAACAAAGGCAGTGACATGGCAGTTTTTGGCTTGCAGTCCGAAATCAAAGATTTCGATGAAATCGTAGAATATCAGGCTGGAAGATACATAAGCAGTAATGAAGCTGTTTGGCGAATTCTTTCATTTCCGATACATGAACGTAGTCCAGCTGTTGTTCACTTAGCGGTACATTTACAGAATGGTCAACGTGTTTATTTCACGGAAACCAACGTGCAACAAAGAGTCCTGAATCCACCGGATACAACATTAACAGCTTTTTTTTCGCTTTGCAAAAATGATTCTTTTGCGAAAAAACTGCTGTATACTGAAGTGCCTTCGTATTACACGTGGAATACTAAAAATAAAGTATTTGAACGTCGAAAACAGGGTAAGTCAGTCGACGGCCAACCTACCATCTTCAAAGATACCACGATAGGAAGACTCTACACCGTTCACCCCAATCAACATGAATGCTTCTTTCTACGCCTGCTTTTGGTGAATGTACCCGGTTCGACATCCTTTGAGTATTTGAGGACTGTAAATGGTACTATACATGACACTTACCGTAGTGCATGCCAAGCTCTGAATTTATTGGAGAATGACCAACACTGGGATAACTGCATCAATGACGCGTGCGAAACGTCAACCCCAAGTCAAATTCGTGCATTGTTTGGCATCATTTTAACAACTTGCTCTCCATCAGCTCCTACAGAGTTATGGGAAAAATATAAGTCAAAAATGTCCGAAGATATACTTCATCGAAAACAGTTAGAGACGTCAGACATGACTTTTGATTTTACACCAGAAATTTATAACTACACTTTAGTTGTTATAGAAGATATTTGCATAAGTATGGCAAACAAACCTCTTCAGGGTTTGGGAATGCCTTCACCTAACCGTATCGCTGCTGTTTCGACATGTGTAGAATTGGATCGTGAACAAAGTTACAGTACGAGTGATCTATTGTCGTATGTACAAAATAACATTTCCAAGTTAACGTCGGAACAAAAAGACATTTATGATACGATAATGCATTGTGTCGATAACAACGTTGGAGAAATTTTCTTTTTGGATGCGCCAGGAGGTACTGGTAAAACGTTTGTTATATATATATATATATATATATATATATATATATATATATATATATATATATATATATATATATATATATGTGTGCAACATATACATATATATATATGTGCTGTTGGGGTGGCACTTCGCGTCACCCCAACACCTAGTTGGTGGGGGTGCTTCGTGCCCCCCAAGCCCCTCGCGCGTGTAAGTCGTTACAAGCCATATTAGTTACGCGCCATTGTAGTTGTGTCCCTGTGCCGCACCTGTGAATATAGATAGATATGTATATATATATATATATGTATATATATATATATATATATATATATATATATATATATATATATATATATATATATATATATATATATATATATATATATATATATATATATATATGTTTTTAACTACGTAAAACTTGCGAATATACAACATTCTTCGATGTCCCATTGTCTGTGCATATAAATTGAGCTTTGTTGATGGTGATTGCTAATCAAACATTCCCTGTGTCCCCGTTGTCATTTATATATCCCCCTGTTCCCCCGGCATCCCCGCCGTAGTTGTGTCCCTGTGTCCCGGTCGTCATTTATACTCCCAGTATCCCGGTCGTCATTTGTGTCCCAGTGTCCCAGTCTGTAATTTTTCTTTGAGCGTCCCGGTCGTCATTTATATTCCCTGTGTCCCGGTGTCCCGGTCGTCATTTGTGTCCCGGTGTCCCGGTCTGTAATTTATCTTTGAGTGTCCCTGTCATCATTTATATCTCCCGGTCGTTATTTGTGTCCCAGTATCCCAGTCTGTAATTTCTCTTTGAGTGTCCCGGTCGTCATTTATATTCCCTGTGTCCAGGTTTTTAGTTTTCTTTTTCTCCTTTATTTTTCAGTTTTTTTCCTTTTTTTAGTTTTTTATTTCTTTTTCAGTTTTTAGTTTTTTTTAGTTTTTTTATTTTTTTTCTTAGTATTTAGGTTTTTTTCTTTTTTGTTTTTTTAGTTTTTTAGCTTTTTTAGTTATTTTAGTATTTTCTTTTTAGTTCTTTTTTGTAGTTGCTACCTTTTTTAGTTTTTTTTTCTTCTTTTGTATTAATGCTAAAGCCAAGGTTCGAACCTGGAACCTCTCGGACCTAGAACCTGGAACATAACGCTTTACCAACTCAGCTACTTCGGCTTGAATACATTCGTTTTTGAATTGGTATATGATAAAATAATTCAGACGTCATATGCGGAAAGACAGACACACAAACAAACAAACAACTTATTTATATATATACTAGCTGTTGGGGTGGCGCTTCACGCCACTCCAACACCTAGTTGGTGAGGGCGCTTTGCGCCCCCCAAGCCCCCCCGCGCGCGCAAGTCGTTACGCGCCATATTAGTTACGCGCCATTGTAATTGTGTCCCTGTGTCCCACCTGTGAATATAGATATATATATATATATATATATATATATATATATATATATATATATATATATATATATATATATATATATATATATATATATTTTTAACTACGTAAAACTTGCGAATGTACAACATTCTTGGCTGTCCCATTGTCTGTGCATATAAATAGATTGTCAGGTTTACCGGCTCTTGAACATGCAACATATAATTGTCCATGGGAAAAACAATCTGTATTCAGATCTGTACCCCATTATTCTAATGATTGCCCTTGAGCTTTGTTGATGGTGATTGCTAATCGAACGTGTCCCTGTCGTCATTTATGTATCCCCCTGTGCCCCCCGGCGTCCCCGTTGTTGTTGTTTCCCTGTGTCCCGGTCGTCATTTGTGTCCCGGTGTCCCAGTCTGTAATTTCTCTTTTAGTGTCGTGGTCGTCATTTATATTCCCTGTGTCCCGGTGTCCCGCTCGTCATTTTTGTCCCGGTCGTCATTTGTGTCCCGGTGCCTTGTTGATGGTGATTGCTAATCGAACATTCCTTGTGTCCCGGTCGCTTTCTCTTTGAGTGTCCCGGTTGTCATTTATATTCCCTATGTCCCGATGTCCCGGTCGTCATTTGTGTCCCGATGTCCCGGTGTGTAATTTCGTCAATCAACAAACATAATCATTTATATTCCCTATGTCCCGGTGTCACGGTCGTCATTTGTGTCGCGATGTCCCGGTGTGTAATTTTGTCAATCAACAAACATGACGTCAGTCGACACACAAACATGACGTCACTCGACACACAGACAACTTATTTTTATATATATAGATGTCCCGGTGTCCCGGTCGTCATTTGTGTCCCGATGTCCCGGTGTGTAATTTCGTCAATCAACAAACATGACGTCAGTCGACACACAAACGTGACGTCACTCGACACACACACACACAGACAACTTAATTTTATATATATGGATATATATATATATTTAAATATATATATATATATATATATACATATATATATATATATATATATATATATATATATATATATATATATATATATATATATATATATATATATAATATATACATATATATATATATATATATATATATATATATATATATATATATATATATATATATATATATATATATATATAGTCAGAAAAGAAAGCGTGCCGAGGAATCAAAAGAACAGCAATGCTGATAGTTCCTCGGCACGCTTTCTTTTCTGACTTTCTCTATCAGCAGCAAGTTTTTTGGCATAGACTCTTTGAGCATCTTCATCAGTCATTGTAAACTAGTTGATGGGGGCGCGAAGCGCCCCCATCAACTAGGTGTTGGGGTGGCGCGAAGCGCCACCCCAACAGCTAGTATTTATATATATATATATATATATATATATATATATATATATATATATATATATATATATATATATATATATATATATATATATATATATATATATATATATATATATATATATATACATATATCTATCTCTATTCACAGGTGGGACATAGGGACACAACTACAATGGCGCGTAACTAATATGGCGCGTAACGACTTACGCGCGCGGGGGGGCTTGGGGGGGCGCGAAGCGCCACCCCAACAGCTAGTATATATATATATATATATATATATATATATATATATATATATATATATATATATATATATATATATATATATATATATATACATAAATATGTATATATATATATATATATATATATATATATATATATATATATATATATATATATATATATATATATATATATATATATATATATATATATATATATATATATATATATATATATATATATATATATATATATATATATATATATATATATATATATATATATATATAACCTGTGAGCTCTGCTTGGCAATACGGTGCCCAGGGTTCGATCCCCGCCGCAGCAAGGCTGGGCGACGAGCTTGCTAATTGTTCCTGTAAAAACACCCAGCAACTGAAACGTCGATTCGACGCCCTATGCTCCAGCAATGGCTCTGGAGGATCTTTATCCTTATATATATATATATATATATATATATATATATATATATATATATATATATATATATATATATATATATATATATATATATATATATAATATATATATATATATATATATATATATATATATATATATATATATATATATATATATATATATATATATAATTAAATACTCTGAAAATTTTTTTAGGAGTAGGAAGAAATATTACCATTTAAAATCGCTGAAAGCAAAACTCCTGGTAACACCCCCCCCTCAATAAATTTCATAGCAGAGCTCGTGAGGTACCGTCTTTCTTTTTCCACCTCTGTGCCAGTAGGCAGGTAAATGTAATCGGTCGCGCTGCTTAGAAAAAGATTGTCGCAATTGGAGGGACAATATTATCCCTAGCACCAATAATAAAGGCGTGCACCAAAAATATTCCTGAGAATAAAGAGGGATTAAATTACCATTCCTGCACCTTCCTTAAAACTTTTTCATTATTTATCTGAAGGCTCAATAAGAGTTCAGATATTTAGGCATCAAATTGCATTATTTGAAGCACTGCAGCCGCCCTGCTGACAAAATGATCCACTGTTCCTCCTCAACAGTAACTGGTACACACTTACACATCATGATGAATAATTTTGTGAGATATGAAGCGAATCAGTTTAGTTAAATAAAGTTTTAGAATAAATACCAGAAACTTCTTCATACGATAAAAAGGGAGTGTGTCACCCCACAGTACTCTAAATAGGGCTTAGTCCAAATGAAGGTATATAAAAGATTAACTCGCCCCCCTCCCCCCATATATTTATTAGAAGGATCATGAAGATTTAGGCAACTTGGGAATTGAAATATGTTATTTTAGGTATCTATCCTCCACCCCTGAACACACGATAATTCGCCACCTCTCTTTTACAATAGCTAATGTGCAATTAAATTCCGCTAAACATAAAAAAAGAAAATAATGAAAAATAAAGTGAATCGACTTAGTTGAATCAGGCATTAAGATATTTATCCAGATAAGCTGTTTATCTTGCATGGACTAAGTGACTTTTCAGGAACGAATGCATCACCTTGTGGCATTTATTCCTCTACATCTCAGAAGCTCAGTATATAGTTTTCGATACTTTTCAATGAATTTGAGACCTGAAAACTTTTAATTTATAGCAACTTGGTTCTTTGTGGGGCAAAATCTTAGTTTGGTGACCAAAAATGCCAGGAAACACCACATTCCTTTGGTACAATCTTTTGGTCACAATAAGGTCTAGAACTTTTAATTTCCTTTCAAACAAGCCCTCTTCCGATTGCCTCGGACAATTGGATCGATAAAATCACCGTTGGATACGAAAAATAACAAACACATATCCGGATCTTTCTTCTGGAAACCGGTAGGAGCTTGAAACCTCAACAGTCGTGTTTTGTGATACGGTGAATCTAATGGTGGGATTTCAATAGAATCACTTGATTTTTGAAGATAGTATTTTCGAAAATTTTCTCAGGCTTGTAGCTTTTAAAACTAATGAATTTTAAACCTTTGAGGTTATCATAAAAACCCAATGTATTTTATTGTATTAAGTGTTGTTAGTATTCTCTCTCGTAGAATTTCGATTACTATCGGCTTGAGTCGCTCCTTACTCACACCTCGTTAGCACTAACTGTTTCATTATCCTTTAACAAAGCGTCGCTGAGATTTGACAAAATAATTTATAACATTTTCAATGTTTGCAAAAGGCTGGATGGCTGAACAAGACTTAGACAAAATAAAACGAGAACCAGAATAATGATATATTATCAAATCCATGTGTTTTAAATCTAGGGCAAAAGAATCGAAGATCGAAACAGAGAGTGGAAAAAAATTTCGTTTTTCAGATCATTAGAGCAAATGAATTCAGTTTAGCTTTGAAAAATCAGCTTAGTTAATACAAAAAAAAAATCAAAAGTTAATCGTGACTAAAATTGTTCCCAGATTAAAAATTTCCTATTATTTAAAACTTTTACGTATCTAGTGAATTGTGATTGACATTGCTTACTAATTGCCTTTGATACAATTCCAAATAGTTTGATGTTAACTGTCCGAACTAATTGAAGTTCACAGGGATCTTTCCCTGGGCCAATAGGGGCCCCAGACATTTGTCAAAAGCAAAAGGGGACTTCAAGGCCTAGAAGTAGTTCAAAAGAATTTTTGTCTCCGATTGATTTGATACTAGCACTGGGAAAAAACTTTAAAAAGTTGTTGAGGGCAAATGGTCTCAAAATGAGGCTAGAGAGCGGGACAAAAAAAAACAAAACAGACTGATTAAAACCTTATATCCCTAAATCCGTGGCCAAGTGTACCCCAATGCTCAGGAAAAGCTTGGGGAAAATCAGTGCTCCCTAAAATGGCCAAAATATTTCTTTTCCAAATAGCTTGCAATATAAATCCCGATTCCTTGGGCAAAGGGGCGTAAACTCTTTCAGACCCGAGCCTTTCTCTACCATAAAAAAATCAAAATTCTTAAGTTTCCAAACGAATGGGATCTCAAAATGTACTCTGTGTATTTCCAAGAGTTTACCACAGCCGCAAAAGGGAAATCTGAAAAGTTATCGTCCGACAACAGTCGGCAGCAGGGTAGTAAAACATACTAATTATTTATCACATTTACTTTCAGGATAACTGTTACAAAAACTGTAATATATTTTCCACACATAATGCACGATCTGCCTTCCTTGCAAACTTCAATCCTACAGTGCAGTTCCTGTCGGTTGGCATAGTGTGGATAGCGATCAAGAGTATCATAGCGTGTGCTCTCATTAACCCAGGCCACAGGGATTTACCATGATTAGGTCTAATCCCCTATTCTTGGGTGACCTCGGTGCCAGGAGGTTTCCTGAAGATATAGGGTTTCAGCTAGTCCGTTTCGGAATGCAAATAATGGTACTGGTTTCACCTTTAAATCTCGAGAATTTTCAAATCTGGATTGTTATAGCCAAGAATTACAAACCATCATATCAATAATATGGAAAAAAGTCTTGATAGTCCGTTTTGTTTTTGTCTTGGTTTCATTACGATATAAAGAAAAGGGCTGATTGATTTTATCAACACCTCCTACAAGCGAATTGAAATGAGCTATAGCTTCTAGGCCTGGGCACAAAAATGTGTGTCTTTTTTTCTCTGTCTCATCGTTTCATTTTCGTGGGATTACCAATTCCCAGATGGTCTGAAACAGCCGATACGGTCCTGTTGTCATACCAACGAACAAGGAAAATTATTTTGTTCCTTTCAATATTTTTATCAGCTGCACTTTTGCCTCTTTTCTTCACCAGCTTTTCTTCAAGCATTGGAGTATCTGCAATACGATTGCTTGGTATTTTACCAACTTCGAGGAGTTTGCAACAGTGGTTTGGGTCTCAGTCAAGGTAAGCGACAAGTGGAAGTTTTCAAAATAAACCCATAAGTTCATCATTTTTGGCATATGTCTCAGCAGATGAAGCATCGCAGTTCCTCCAAGACTCCATCCATGTTCTCATAGTTTATTGTCAGTTGGTGCAGTGGCTCCCTGATTTATTACCAAGTTGAACATAATTCTAGATGATCCACAGAACAAAAAGTTCTTGAGCCCCCAGAGCTTTGGCTTGGACTTGTTGTATTGTTTCATTGTAGTCTTTCATTTAAAAGAATCATCTGTTCATCCACTGACAAATTTCCTTCGAGGCCCAGACTCTGACAGCGTATTGAACAGCTTCGATAATTGGTTTCAGTCCCGGGTGCATCTCCCTCGATCCTGTCTTACTCAATGGTGAAGTGCAGGTTGTTTCGTAAATTCTGCCATCTGTCGCAAGGCACAGCCTGGGAAATGATAGGAAGTGCGTACTTCCTACTCTATTACAATCTCGTCTGCGGTAGCCTGTCTGTTCCCTTCAAGATTGTAATGCCCACCATCTGCCTTATTTCTTCGGCAAGATTCTTACCTTTGCTGATTATACTTTTACTGTAAGTTACCTGATGATAGTATTTGGTTTTCTAAGCATCTAAATCAAAGATATAACTTGGCAGATACTTCTCGAAGTACTTAAGGTGAGTTAGTCCATCTTGCCTTGTTTTCACTGACGTACGCAAATGTTGCTTCATCTGCTGCAATTCCCTGTCGAGTCCATCTGTACTCTTTTACCTTTCGGGTCTTGCTCAGGGGGTCAGATAAATCATTGCTTTCTTGAGAAGGGTCAGCCTCTACTGTCAGTCCTTTTGAAAAGCCATCACTAAGCTTTCCTTGGAAGTGAACTCACAGACTTTTTCATCAGTTCAAAATCAGCGGTTTGTCGTCATCCCTCTCAGAATCATCAAAATCTTGGTGGCACTCAGCTTTTATCTCTTCTAGTAGACTAGGGTGATGAGGTACCTACTCTCTGGCTTCATAAGCAGCTGTAACATTTGTGATAGACATGTAAGTAGCACTGTGACTTGGACTTTCGCCATCACTGCCATCTGGTAAATCACTAAGATCTGAATCATCTCCAAGACTGAGAAGATATCAATGGCTTCCGATAGCTGTGTGGAAGCACGGAACGTCGAGGCTGTGGCTACCCATCCATCTGATAAATTAACAAAAATAAAATGATTTATGAGAGAGAGAGAGAGAGGGGAAGAGAGAGAGACAGAGAGCTCATAGCAGTGTTTAAACCCGCGGCCAGTACCAAACCCAGGAGAATAATATTAATTATCACGTTACATTCCTTAATTAAGAAATGTACCCTCTAATTTACACCATAAATCACAAGAAAAAATTTTAAGAACAATTTACTGAAAAGCAATTTGTATGCTTGCAGTATATAAAATTTTTTAGTTATTACAGAAAGTTCATGTAACAAAAATATTGACATTAGAGTTCTGCACACTCTATTTACACACAGAGTTACACACCAGGATTTCCTTTCTTGAGGTTGTCAATTGACAACTTCAATTGTCCATTGACTTTGAAAAATTCCTGTTGGTACTCTATGACAAATAAGAAAATAGTTTCAGCGGCTTCATCTAGATCTGATTAAGCTAAATCAATTTTCGTCACTTTCATTTGATTTGCAGAAAGAAAAATATTGATTCTTCTTTATTGGAATTACCTACCTTTTACGAAAATTCAATTGTGAAGACCACCTCAGGTTTTAACTCGCACCAGACCAGATGTCTACGAATAACTACAATGTATTTGGATTTTTTAATTGTTGGAATAACCAGCTATGGCGTAGTTCTGGTTTCAGCCCAAAATATCGACCCCGAATAAAACTACATCGCGCTTTAAATAGACAGTGTCAACTGACAACCAAGAATTGGACAGGCTAAGGCAATAAAAAGGATTCATCAGAACGTGGAGCCCTCCCCCCAAAAATAAGGCCAAAAAGTTTTCTGATAGCTTAAATATTTCATCCATAAGTCTTGAGGCTAGGAAAACGCTAATGCACAAAAAATTACACGTACTGACTGCCGATCGAATATTTTGACTGAACGTTCAAATGTCGCAAAAATTTTGTAACTAGGCAAAATTTTCGCCTAAAACTAAAGAGGGAGAGAGGGGACTTTATTTATACCTTTCCTTTAAATGAATAATTTGGAAAGAGATCTATTTGTAATAAAATATATTACAAACAGTTTTATTTCATAGCTGTAACATTTTTTGACTTAATAAAGAGCAACATGTCTCCTATTTAGTTCTTTCCTGGGCCTCTTGAAACAGATTAGATGGTTATAGAAAAGTGGGCAAAAGTTATTAGACCAATTCGAACAGAGATTTCCTACACATATTTTAGTAGAACAGTTGATACGGTTTAACTTGTAGAAATGATTGTTACACAGAGTTTTCAATGCAGATAATAGAAGAGCCCTATGTCTGTTGTCTTCTGTTTCCAACTATTTAGATGTAGACTTGTAGGGGAGGTTGGGGTTGACCCGGACGCGATTTTTTTAAACGGTATATCTTCTAAGCTATTAGTTTTTCCTGTAGTTCTGAATCCACCATAAAATGCGCATCTGTTAAGACTACCTTTGAAATTTTTTCCAGATTTTTTTCGAGAAAGAGAAGAGAATGTTTTTTATTTTTTTTAAATTGTCCAAAGCATCCCCTATCCATGGAATTGGACTGAACGACCTAATGTTTTGGTTTGGACACCATCCTAAACTATTAGATTTGGAGATTTTTTTCAAATATGAGATATTCATTATCACTAATCTCAATAATTTTTGGTGTCTACCAAGGTTCTTTTTTGTGGTCTTCTTTGCTTTTGTTTTCTCGTTTGCTCTATCTTTTTCTGGTGGGTTGGCAATTTTTTTCGGTGCGTCTCCGACTGCGGGCTTATCGCCCCAAAACAGTAGGCTAGTAGTAGACACACAGGAAAAATGTGAAAGATATACAGGAAGTGACTATAGGTCTTCTTTTGGTCCGAATTACCTCGGACAATACCGTGGATCTTAGTTTTCAGGTAACTACTGGTCTTTATGTTGCTACAGAGGGAAAAAAAAATTTTGATCTGAAAAATATTCTTGTAAATAGGGAAATTCATGTCTCACGAAGAGCAGACACAATGGTTACGACTAGAAAATGTTGTAAACTAAGCTCTGCCACTTCATAGGTTGAAATTTACTTATGGAATTACATTTATCCAGATGTAGAAGAATAGTGCATGCTTTGTCTGATTTCGTATTGTTCACAAAATGCTTGACAGATTAAAAGAAGGTGTTACTGTTGACCTATCTGCTTTGGTTAGCTAGAACTAGCACTCCTGGTAAACCACCACTTAGCACACGAGCTTAGTAGTTCATTGGTGGGAAGATATACGACGGTGGCATAGTGGCACGAGAAACAATGCAAAAGAAGACGATTGTCATAATTTCCGATGTTAGGTTGAGGAAGAGCATGAAACTCTTATCCTCATCAGAGATAAAACTCGAGATTGAGGTAAGACGGTTTAGACCCCCTCTCATCAACATTCCATATTCAGTCAGGTCGTCCTGTGAGGATATGGAATGTATTTCCTTTTAACTGAGTAAAAAAAAATTATTTTGGAAGATTCATCTGTGTGTTTCTACCCTAAATACCAACCTTTTAGAGACAGGGTTGGTTCAGACAAGACATAAAAATTCCAAACCAACTTTCAATTGCCATGTCCGGCCCAACCACTTGAGTCCTCTTGCAACACTGAAGTAATTTGAAAAATAACATCAATAGATGTCACCCAATCGTTGGCTTTAAAATCTTCCTGTGTAAGCTAAATTAACAAACAAAAAAGTATGATTACAAACCCCTCTATTAAGTTCCAAACAGAGACAATTGAAGAAAATTTTACTCCTGTTTTTTTTTTTCCAAAATGGTGAAGAAACGGTTTCGCCTATCTAGATCCAAACTAGCATGATAAAAGAATAATAGATGGTGCGCGTGTTTTAATTTTGTAAGAATTTTTTGCTAAGCTACTATGGATATATGCTTGATTGTCCAGATCAACCCCGTGTCCGGGTCAGCCCCGACATCCCCTAGATTGTTCATGCAAGTAGTAGTAGTAAGTGAGAATTTTTATTAGAGAAAAAAATAGAGACAAAATTAAAATAGTTTATTGTTTGTAAGAGCGAAAGTAGGACCCTAGAACCCAAGCCCTCGTTATCCTCCCTCCTCAACTTATGACAAGCTACACCATATTGAAGTCACAAATTATCAGCAACAAAAACATCAGACTGATAAATCTTGGGATAAATTCTTAAGGAAAACTTAACGCTGGGACAGCCTCAAAAAGAATGAATTAATTTTTAAGCTTACTTAGGGTAACCTTGACTACTATTTGACACATTTTTATACCCCTAAACCTTTTTGTGAAAGATGTAACGGCTGATAACATCAGCCGTTATGATTGTGTTTAGCATTTTTCTCGGCATTTCTTTAAAGTCTGACCTTAATACTCCAAATTTTTTTTTTATATCTAGGATCAAACTTGTCTTCTTTTCTTGAAAATAAACCTTATAATGTTAACAATAGAAAACTTTCATAGCTTACAGCCTTTACACCTGGGGCGGGGGGTTGTGAACCCTGAAGACATAGTTATGTAATCTTAGGACTTTCTGAAATAAAATGGCTCTCTCAAAATTTTGATCGGGTACATTTGGGAAAAAATATGGCAGTTGGGAGGGAGCGGCTGGTTACCCTCTGATTATTTGTGATTCATAAAAAGTGATCTAGAAATTTTGGTTTGCAATAGAACCAGCCTCCTACAAAATTTACACGACCATCCCATCCATAAGAACCTTATGTTTTAACAATGGAAAACTTCATAGCTTACGCCCTCAGCCCAGGGGCTGTGGGGGGTTTTGTGAATCAGGAAGGAATTACTTTTTGGACAAAATTGATACGTCAGAATTTTGATCGAATGCATTTGGGGTAAATAGAGTGTGGGGAAATTGGTTGCCCTCCGATCACTTTTGACTCTTAGAAAAAGACACTAGAAATTTAAATGTACAATTGAATGTGCTCCCTCCAAAGTCTATGTGACCACCCCTTCCACATAAAATGCGGCTGGAAAATTTATGATAAATGATACACCATTGAAGCGTTATGGGTCTCTACTATAGGCAACGCTATTGAGTTGCATCTGATATAATATTCAGTCGATGTGCTTACTACTTTTTTTATCGTGTTTTTTTTTGTCGGTGTTTTTGTATAGTTAAGACTTAGGCAGGGAGCCAGGAATAAGCTGAGATTTGCATTGTTGGGAAATTTTAATTACCACAGCTTGAATTTATCTTATCTTTCCACCAACAGAGAGTTTTTTGGCAGTCATTTGGAGAAACCTAAATTAAAGTGATTATAGGGCAACCAGGTCCCTCCCACGCCTCTTTTCACTGCCCTTGGTCCATTCAAATTTGACTGCCCTGACATTCAATCAAAATTTCAAGATAGCCGTTTTGTTTAATATAGCTAAAAAGTCCAATAATTTCGCCTCTGAGGATGGCAAGACCTTGCACAACACTTGGCTAAGGGCTGTCGTTTATATAATTTGGTCATTTTTTATATATGGGATTTGTGGTTTCCAAAGGAGGGAACATTTGATCCTTGTTTTAAAAAAAAGGCTAAGGAAATTAAGGTGGTGCTCTTACGGAATCTTAAAGGGAGTGTTGAACTATATGAAAACACAGTATGTTCATGTAGCTTGAAAAAAGAATATACCAATAATATGCCACGAATGGTTTAGGGTATTACGTCAAAACTTACTGGATACGATGCATGGAATATTCAAGCAACCAAAAGGGAAATTTTGAATGCTACTACCACTACTACTACTTCTACGACTGCTTCTAAAGTTAAAGGTATTGAAGTGAAAATTCCAGGGATTATTGACGGTGAAGTTGAATTAAATCAAAACATTATTGCACGAAGTTTCAAAAGGGTGCATCTGGAATACCTTATGAACGGCTTTGAGTATCATATTTGAACTTTCACGTATGTTGATGTTGAACTAACCAAATGACACTATATGCATGCTGCCAATGCTATTACAGAAGCTACTACTATTACGACGACTGGTCCTTTGTCGGAGCCTTTTCCTATCTTTAACAGGGACAAGTCTAGAATTACCTTAATTACCTTAATTTGCACTTCGGAGCAAATTAAGATCTGTAGATCTGTTGAATGCTCCTGAGTTGAATCGGTGATGTCTCATAGCAGGTATGAGCAGGACGGAATGTCCCACTCATACTTCCAGTCTTTCGTGGCCCACTCTTTATCCAGTGCCTTCTTGAATGCTTCGGGGGTGGGGGCTGAGACTGTTGCTTCGCACAGTTCATCCCAGGGGTTGACGACTCTGTTGGTGAAGAAACTCTTTCTGGCCCTGGTTCTGACTGACTGCTTCAACAGCTTCTTTGAGTGTCCTCTGGTGCACTGTGGGGGGCCTGGGTGGATGGGCAGGATCTTGGCATATGATGAGTTCAGCAATTTGCGGGTCAGAATGACTATTCTCTTACTATTCTAGACATGCTGTTACTGTGCCGTCTGGCAACATCTTACACATCTTTGGCAATTTCATTTCTGCCCATAACTTCACACTTCCTTAATCCATATTTTAGTGCTTTCTCCCCTTTCTTTATATTCCTTTCATTTTCATATGATCTCTCGCTCAAATAATATACATAAATACCCTCCTCCACTCTATTAAGCATAAAGCATTTTCACGAATGTTCGTAGTTCGCGTTTATAAGCTTTTTTATAGAGTTATAGCTTTTTTATGGCACTTGGTATTTACCAGCTGACATATAGCGATCGCAAATTCTGTCAGTCTGTCGGTCTGTTCTGGTTTTGCTAGTTTTGGCACTTCCAGATAAGCTAGGACGATAAAATTCGGCAGGCGTACCAGGAATCAGACCGAATCAAATTAAAAATAGTCATTTCCCTGATTTGACCATCTGAGGAGGGGGGAGTGGGGGGACGGTTAATTCGGAAAAATTAGACAAAATGAGGTATTTTTAACTTGCGAACGGGTGATCGGATCTTAATGAAATTTGATATTTCGAAGGATAATGTGTCTCAGAGCTTTTATTTAAAATCCTGACCGGATTTGGTGACATTGGGGGGAGTTGGAGGGGGAAACCTGAAATCTTGGAAAACGCTTAGAGTGGAGGGATCAGGATGAAACTTGGTGGGAAAAATAAGCCAAGTCCTAGATACGTGATTGACATAACCGGAACGGATCTGCTCTCTTTGGAGGAGTTGGGGGGAGGGCTAATTCTGAAAATTTAGAGAAAATGAGGTATTTTTAACTTACGAAGGAATGATCGGATCTTAATGAAATTTTATATTTAGAAGGAACTCATAACTCAAATCTCTTATTTTAAATCCTGACTGGACCGGTTACATTGGGGGGAGTTGGAGGAAGAAACCGGAAATCTCGGAAAACGCTTAGAGTGGAGAGATCGTGATGATGCTTGGTGGGAAGAGTAAGCACAAGTCCTAGATACGTGATTGACATAACCATACCGTATTGGCTCTCTTTGGGGGAGTTGGGGGGACAATTCGGAAAAATTAGAAAAAACGGGCTATTTGTAACTTATGAACGGGTGATCAGATCTTGATGAAAGTTGATATTTAGAAGGATCTTGTGCTTCAAAGCTCTTATTTTAAATCCCGACCAGGTCCGGTGACGTTGGGGGGAGTTGAAGGGGGACACCATAAATCTTGAAAACGTGAAAATTGAGGCATCTTTGTCACACGAATGGGTGATCGGATCTTAATAAAACTTAATATATAGAAAGATCTTATGTCTCAGATGCTCGATTTTCAATTCAAATCGGATCCAAGGACATAGAGGGTTGGAAGGGGAAAACAAAAATCTTGGAAACCGAAAATCTTGGAAAACGCTTAGAGTAAAGAGATCGGGATGAAACTTGACGGGAAGAATAAGAACAGGTTATAAATACGTGATTGACATAACTGGTTCGGATCCGCTCTCTTTGGGGGAGTTGGGGGGGATTTCCAGTGCTTTGGCGAGATTGGTGCTTCTGCATGTGCTAGGACGATGAAAATTGGAAGGCGTGTCAGGAACGTGCACAAATGGACTGGAAAAAAGTTGTTCTCCCGATTTGACCATCTGGGGGGCTGGAGGAAGAGGACAAATTGAAAAAAACCAGATATTATTAACTTAAGAATGGGTGATGAGATCTTAATGATATTTTATATTTAGAAGGACCTCGTGTCTCAGAGCTCTTATTTTAAATCTCGGAAAACGTTTAGGAAACGGGAAATCTTGGAAAACGTTTAGAGTGGAGAGATCAGGATGAAACTTGATGGGAAGAATAAGAACAAGTCCTAAATTCGTGATTGACGTAACCGGACTGAATCCACTCTCTTTAGGAGAGTTGGGGGGGGGGGTTGTTAATTCAGAAAAATTGAGGTATTTTTAACTTACGAACGGGTGACCGAATCTTAATGAAATTTGATATTTTGAAGGAAATCATGTCCCAGAGCTTTATTTTAAGTCCTGACCAGATCTAGTGACATTGGGGGGATTTGAAGGGGGAAACCGGAAATCTTGGAAAACGCTTAGAGTGGAGAGATCGGGATGAAACTTGGTGGGAAAAATAAGCACAAGTCTTAGATAAGTGATTGGCATAATCGGACTGAATCCGCTCTCTTCGGGGGGGAGGTGGTTTATTCGGAAAAATTTGAAAAATTAGAAAGGCACGTTCTGCCTTCCTTACAAACTTCAAGCCTACAGCACAGTTCCTGTCCGTTAGCGTAGTGTGGATAGTGACCACAGTATTATCGCGTGTGCTCTCATTAGCCCAGGCCACAGGGATATACCATAATAAGGGCCAATCCCTTATTCTTGGATGACTTCGGTGCCGGGAGGTTTCCTGAAGAAATAGGGCTTCAGCTAGTTTGTTTTGGAACGCGAAAAATGGTACTGGTTTGACCTTTAAACTTCGAGACTTTTCAAATCTGGATTGTTCAAGCCAAGAATCACAAACCATCATATCTATAATATGGAAAAAAGTCTTGATATTCCATTTTTTGTCTTCAAGTTTTGTCCATTTTTTTGGTTTCAATACAATATAAAGAAAAGGGCTGATTGATTTTTATCAATTTTATCAACACCTCCTATAAGTGAATTGTAATGAGTTATAGCTTCTAGCCTGTGCAAAAAAAAATGTGTGTCTTTTTTCTCTGTCTCATCGTTTCATTTTCTTGGGATTTCCAATTCCCAGATGGTCTGAAAAAGCCGAGACAGTCCTGTTGTCATACCAACGAACAAGGAAAATTGTTTTGTTTCTTTCAATAATTTCATCAGCTGTACTTCTGCCTCTCTTCTTCACCAGCTTTTCTTCAAGTAGTTGGGCATCTGCAATACGATTGCTTGGTATTTTACCAACTTCAAGGAATTCTCAACATTGGTTCGGGTCTCAATCAAGATAAGTGACAAGAGGAAGTTTTTAAAATAAACCCAAAAGTTCCTCATTTTTGGCATATGTCTCAACATATGAACCATCACAGCTCCTCCAAGACTTCATCCATCTTCTCATATTTTATTTCCAGTTTGTGCAGTGGCCACCTGGTATATTTCTAAGGTGAATATAATTCTAGAAGACCCACAGAAGACAAAGTTTTTGAGCCCCCAGGGCCGTGGCTTGCACTTAATGTATTGTTTCATTGTAGTATTTTTTTTTTTTAAAGAATAATCTGTTCATCCGCTGACAAATTTCCTTGGAGGCCCAGACTCTGACAGCGTATTGAGCAGCTTCGATAATTGGTTTCCAATGCATATCCCTCAATCCTGTCTTACTTAATGGTAAAATGCAGGTTGTTCCGTAAATTCTGCAATCTGTCGCAAGACACGGTCTGGGAAATGATAGGAAGTTCCTAATCTATTACTTCCTGATCTATTACAATCTCGTCTGCGGTAGCCTGTATGTTTCCTTCAAGATAGTGATGCCCACCATGTGCCTCATTTCTTCGGCAAGTTTCAAACCATGCTGATTATACTTTTACTGTAAGTTACCTGATGATAGTATTTGGTTTTCTAAGCAGCTAAATCAAAGATATAACTTTGTAGATACTTGTCGAAGTACTTAAGGTGAATTAGTCCATCTTGCCTTGTTTTCACTGACGTACGCAAATGTTACTTCATCTGCTGCTATTCCCTGTCGAGTCCATCTGTACTCTTTTGTCTTTCGGTTTTACTCATTGGGTCAGATAAATCATTACTTTCTTGAGAAGGATCAGCCTCTACTGTCGTTTCTTTTGAAAAGCCATCACTGAGCTTTCCTTGGAAGTGAACTCACTGACATTTTCATCGGTTGAAAATCAACGGTTTGACTTCATCCCTCTCAAACTCATCAAAATCTTGGTGGCACTCAGCTTCTATCTCTTCTAGTATACTAGGGTGATGCGGTACCTCCTCTCTGGCTCCAAAAGCAGCTGTAACATTTATGATAGAAATGCCAGTAGCACTGTAATTTGGGCTTTCTTCATCACTGCCATGTGGTAAATCACTATAATCGGAATTATCTTCAAGACTGAGAAGACATCAATGGCTTTCGATAGCTGTGTGGACGCACGGAATGCCGAGGCTATGGTAGCTCATCCATCTGTAAAATAAACAAAAATAAAATGATCTACGAGAGGGAGAGGGGAAGAGAGAGAGACAGAGAGAGAGAGAGCGCGCATAGCAGTGTTTAAACCAGCAGTCAGTACCAAACCCAGGAGAATAATATTAATTACCAGATTACATTCCTTATTTATGAAATATACCCTCTATTTTACGCCATAAATCACAAGAAAAAATTTTAAGAACAATTTACTGAAAAGCAATTTACATACCAGCAGTAAATCAAATTTTTGCTGTTATTACAGAAAGTTTATGTAGTAAAAATATTGGCAATAGAGTGCTGCATAGTTATACACCAGGATTTCCGTCCTTGAGGTTGTCAATTGACAATTTCAATCGCCCATTGACTTTGAAAAATTCCTGTTGGTACTCTATGACAAATAAGAAAATAATTTCAGCAGCTTCATCAGATAATTTAATATCTGATTAAGCTAAATCAATTTCTGTGACTTTTATTTGAATTGATGAAAGAAAAATATTTATTCTTTTTATTTGAATTACCTACCTCTTACGAATTCAATTGTGAAGACCATCTCAGGTTTTAACTCGCACCAGACCAGATGTCTAAGAATAACTACAATGTATTTGTATTTGTTTAATTGCTGGAATCACAAGCTATGGCGTAGTTCTAGTTTCAGCCCAAAATATCGACCCAAAATGATACTATATCGCTTTAAGTAAATATTGTCAACTGAAAGCGAAGAATTGGACAGGTTAAGGCAATAAAATAGATCCACCAGAAAGTGGAGCCCCCCCCCAAAAAAAAGGGCCATAAAATGTTTCCTGATAGCTTAAAAATTGCATTCATAAGTCTCGGGGCTAGGAAAACCCTAATACACAAAAAATTACACATACTTATGGCCGATCGAACATTTTGACTGAATGTTTAAACTTCGCCAAAATTTTGTAACTAGGCAAAATTTTTGCACAACATGCAAAAGTTAAAAACCAAAGAGAGGAGGAGGGGGGCTTCTCTCTTGTCTAACGTTTGATTCTTACAGTGGAAAAAAATATTTGATCAAGGATTATAAAGTTTCCCTGAGGGAAAAATCTTATCGAAAAAAATCGTATGAAAAAAAGAAAAAGATATATTGAGGAAAAAAACCGTGAAGAAAGAAGAAACCTAGAAGAAAAAATACCTCGAAGAAAAAAACATCTAAAGTATTATGTAGCAGCCACGTGTGCGCTGTCCTCAGCTACCACCGGGGGTTCCCCACTTGAATAGCGGGCCCTGAGCTCAAGGATGTCAAACGAGATTACGTCATTCTGAACATAGGTAAATAATCTCCTATTACATAACAAACACCTGATCTTGAAGAAAACACTCCTCATTACGTAACAAACAGGTGTACTACAGTATTACGAAACACACAGGTAACACGGTATTACGCAAGACCCAGGTGCGCGTCACTACATCTAGAGGGATCGGTAACTCTAATAGCATAAACCCTATGGCTTTTTTTGAAAGCCTAATGAGTCACTACTTCGGTGTCTCATGTCTTCTAACCCCGTGTGTCTTTGCTCTTCATTTTCATTTTTGACTTGCTCACATCCTCGATGTCACATGACTTCTAACCGCGTGTATCTTTGCTTTTCATTTTCATTTTTGACACGCAACCACTGTTCTTCTAACTGCGTCTGCATTTCCTCTTCATTTTTATTTTTGAATCGCTCACATGCTCGGTTTTGCATGTCTTCTAACCGCGTATGTCTTTGCTCTTCATTTTAATTTTGACACGACCTAATTGTCGTTTTCACAAATCTTCGAACCACACGAGTCTCTGCTCTTCATTTTTAACACGTTTTTGGATTTTGATTACTTCAGACAGTTTAGCAATGGCCTTTTCATTAGCTGCCCGTGAAGGTGCTGCCGCCATTGAGGGTCCAAGTTTTCGTTTTTGGTTCAAATTATATATAAGTTAATCAAGAGAGGGCTCATTCGAACGGCAATTAAAAGTTCTAATGTCCTTTTTAAGTGACCGGAAAAATCAAGGGCAAATAGGCCCCTTCCCACGCCCCCTTTTCCTCAAAATAGTTCGAATCAAAATTTTGAGATTGCCATTTTTTTCAGCATAGTTAAAATTCTGAACAACTATGCTTTTGGAGATAACATTCCCCTATCATGCCCCTCAGCCCCTGTGGAAAGGTCTTTAAATGATAAAATTTGCCCATTGTTTATATATAATATTTGTTATTGTGAAGTATGCATAAATTTTTCGGGTGGGGGTGAGGGGAAACGATCAGAAATAAAATTCAAAAACATTATCTTTTCACCTGAAAGTAAGGAGCAACATTAAAACTTAAAACGAACAGAAATTATTACGTAAATGAGGGAGGTTGCTCCTCTCGACCCATCGCTCTTTACACTAAAGTTTGAATTCTGTCCCAATGCTTTAAGAAAGGCTCCTCAAACCCTATGTGTGTTTAATTAGAACAATAAAAAGCTATTTTAAAAGTATTAAGAAAACTTTAGCGTACAGAGCGAACTGTTGAGGAGGAGCCACCTCCCTCATATACGTAGTAATTTCTGTTTGTTTTAGGTTTTAATGTTGCTCCTTACTTTCAGTTGAAAAAACTTGTTTTTTTTAATCTAATTCATTAAGCCCCAATTGAATAACCTTAAATGTAGTATTAAAATATATGTGTATATTAACTGTTTATTTTGTATTGTGCATCTTTAAGAACGACTAAATCACCACACTGGATCACTTTCTCTTAAACAGAATGCTCAAAATACAGCATTTGGGTAGGCCTAATACAAAATCGATTGACTATTTTAGGATTTTCACTCCATCCTTTTTTTGGCACCTTTTGGGCCAAAACTGTAATCCTTAGCCAAAAAGTAGCATAAAACGCCACTTTGTTGTGGCACAATCGTTTTGCTACTTAAAATGTTCAGTAAACTATTGATTTCCTTTCTAATGAGCTTCTCTTGATACCTTAGGACCATTATACTTTAAGAAAATAGATGTCTCCGACATGTTAAATTCAATGGCGGTATCAAAATCACTTGCCATTTTGGTTTCCCTCTTTTTCAAAAATCAGAAAAATATTCACAGGCTTTAAACTTTTGATGAATAACTTTAAACTGACTGAGTTTTATGTATTTAGAATCACCATAAAAAGACCGATTATTTTAGTGTATATACTGTTATTGGAACTTCTCTTTAAGAGTTTGGTCGCTCCTCACTTACATTTCAGTCCCACAAACTATTTAACATTTACAAAATAATTCTAAAACCAAATTTTTTCATTTGAATCTCCTTTGGAACCGAAGTTCCTGGTACCTTATACTTTTCTCTTCCTTGAAAAATCCCTGATGGTGCTCAAGATCGCTAGCCCAAATCTCTCCGCCTGTTAAGCCTGTAAGAATATGAATATAGTATTTTACGTAAAAATCAACTTTTCTCAGAAATAATAGAGGATGTTTTACCACTTAGCTCTGATATTCAGGTTTATCCCAAATTTAAAAAGATTAAAGATTAATCTGAAGATCTTTCTCATTAATGAGAAAGATCTCTTCATTAATGAGATCTTTCTCATTAATGATGACCTTTCTCATTAATGAGAAAGGTCATCAAGAGTAAGAAAATTTAGAAATAGAAACGCAATTTTTGAGGGATCAACCAAACCCCAACCTACACAATGTCCTATAGACATTCCTACTTCATAACCCAAGATGCGCGTTTTCTGCTTGACACTCTGCTTGACAGTCAATTAGGAATTTTTCGAGCAAAAATTAAGTATCGTTTTTTTTTTGTCAGAACTGCTTCAGTTGAATTTTTTGTGATTCTTCTCATGAGATCTGTCATAAAAAGTCGTTTATCTATTTTAAAGGTTTCAACATTAAAACTAGTAAAGAAAAAAAAAGCTAATATTTTCACCTCATGAAAAATTTTAGAAAAGGAGAAACATGGTTTCCAGCTTAATACCCTTATCTGTTCCAAATATCTGCAAATGTACACTTTTTACAACCGTGAGACACAGAGTATCTTTTGATTTCGTTCAGCACCCCCTCACCATTCCTGGAAAGTTTCTATTTAATGCCCTTAACCATTTCTGAGATACTGCGGATATGTCATTTCAACAACCTAGATGCTCATGGTGCCTTTTGATTAAGTTTGACATTTCCTAAACATTCTGGGAAAGTTTCAAATTGACATCCTTAGCCATTTCTCAGATATTGCAGCTAAGCTTTTTTCACAATCAGGATGCACACAGAGTCTTTTGATCCAGCGCTCAAGGTTACCCTTCAGCATTCCCTTCAATTTTGAATTTACTGTTCTTAGGTACTCCTGCGATATAGAAGATTCGTTCTTTCGACCTCCTTGCTGCTAATAGTGCCGTTTAATTTGGTCCACAATTTCCTTAAGACTCCGTGAAAGTTTCAAATTGATATCCTTAGCCGTTTCCAAAATGTTGCAGAAAAACCTTCTCGACAACTATTATACGCATAGTGTCTTTTGATCTTCAATGTTTCCCCTCAATATACCCCAAGAGTTTCAAATTAATTTCCTTAAATGTTCCTGAAATATTGCAGAGATTCCGTTTCAAGAGCATGGGTAGGGATAATGTCTTTTGGCTTAGTTTCAAATCCTCCTCAACATGCCTTGTAAGTTTAAACTGAATACCTTTAATCTGTCCTGAGAAAATGTTGATATTTCCATGTGACAAATTAAGCGGACATAGTGTCCTTTGATTTAGTGCAACATTCCCTGAAAGTTTCCCCTTAGTACTTTTAGCTGTTTCCACAGCGTTTCAAATACAACTTCAAGCCATCTAGTTGCGTCTAAATTTATTGTGCTGTTGACTTATTTGCCACTGAAGATTGTAAGTCTTTTTTACTAATCATTATATAGATACTTTTCGGTGGTGTGTTGAGGGATTTTTACTCCCTCCAAATGCTTCGTTTTGTTTTTGATAATGCCATCTACGTTAGTTCTTTACACCACCATCTACATAATTTAATTTTGTCAGCGGTGCCGTGCGGATGTCTTAGGAAGCAGGAAGAAAAGCGGAAGGAGCCCACCGCAAGCATCCTAGGTAACCGGTGGTTTCTTATTAACCTTAATTTGTGGGGAATGGGTGAGCAGTTCTCGATACTTTCCCCTGCTCCTGGCTATCTGTACGGCTACTTTGAGGTCATATCAGCATTCATGTAGTTCTTGGCATTTTAAAATCTACTTCCTTGTGATCTGATCTGTGGCGTATCTGCTAATTTCAATCCGAATTGCACAAGTTTTCTGCTACCAAACCAGCATTTATTCTAGGACTGTGCTTATCGATTGTGAACCTGCAACAGTTTCTGAACAAGACGCAATTAAGCAAGTGATTGAAACGTATAAAAATGCTTTACTACTGAAAAATTCTGCTAGTCGCCCGTAACTGTGGTATTACGTTTAAACGAGTGTGTCCATATGCTCAGTTTTTTTTGTGGAAAAGCAATAATATGCTCACAGGCTCCAACCTCAACTGTCTGGCTATCAGTGTCGCCACTTCAGCGACCATCCATCACTGCCGTGCTAACGAAGATTTTTACAAATATTAACGTGCATAACCCAAAAAATTAGCATCAATTTGTGCAGAAAATTGGTTGCGCAGATAAAGTGAAGCATATAGTCAGTCGACTGATCATCCATTTGAACAATGAGGAGTTGGTCACTGCGGTCCAAGGTATCCCCAGAACTTTAAAAATTCATTCCAGAGCTATTGAAACTAAACATGCCGGTATTATCAAGATGGATGCCGCTTATGGTCTTTCCATGACTCCAGGGCTTGTTAGCAGCATTCTAAGTGCAAACAGGTATGTAAGTTCTAGAATCGTACAAATGAACTTTATAACTAAAAAAAGAGCTTGATATTGCAATCAAGTTCGTCGTCAAGATCTAATATTGCCTATCCCGAGTGACTCAGCCAATTTAAAAGCCTAAGCAGTGCCTTAACTGAAAAGGATTTGAGCATTTTGCAAGAGGTTGTAAGAAGTCTATTAAATGTCATAAATGTACAGATGATTACACTAATAGGGTACACGCATGTTTATATCACATTGTTAAGAGCACTAATTGCGGAGGGATCATTGTAGCATTAGCTTGGTTGGTCCAGAGCTCAAGAAGCATCTTTCCACTCAAAGGGTTTCAGGAAGATTCAATTCGTCTGCCTGTGAAAAATTTCTAGACAGAACTGATATCGAAATCACTCGTGTGATCATTTTACCAAAATATTAACGGTATTCGTGACAAGCTTGGAACTCTCGAAAGTCTTTTTAGTAGTTATGACGTTGTGCGCATCCAAAACCACGTTCAGAGTGCTAATAAACAATATTATGTGTGTATGTCTAATAAATAATATGTGAAATAAATAATATTACACAGCTAGATCTCACACATGACCATTTGTTCTTTCTTCGGCCAACCAAACAGCCATCTGGTCGCCCTTCAAGTGGCTTAGCTATTTCAGTGAATAAAGTTTTCCTGTGCCTTTTTTGAGTCTTCCGATGTATATATTTCAGCTGGTTTTGGTTCTTTTTTTTGTGTGTAGCCTACATGCCTACAGACTACCATAGTGAGTCCTCTTATCGAAAATATGTCGCAGTTTGTACTTCACTTGCTTAAATCCACTCTTAAGGTTCGGTCAGCAAATAAGTCAATATTTATTTGCGGCGATTTTAACACGGATCATAAGGAATAAGAATACACTACATACTCAAATATTACTTTTGTCCCTTCCTAGTCGTGTCTTTCAGCTACCAAAATCGAAACCGTTTAATTGTGTGAAAATTTCGATTTCCACTTCCGACTTGGATTTCGTCCTAATGAATGCTCCATAGATGTGAGGTACCATTGTTGACGTTTCATACGGTATTCTGACAAGTTATCAAGTTTGCAGTTTTGACTCACTTATCCTCTGCCTCTTCATGAGAAAAAGCCTATGTGGTTCGTAAAGCCTTGCTAAGATTGTCTTGATCTCTTTATGTCAGAATACATTAGATTCTATGTTTTCAAAAACCCAGATACCATTTCACTTATTATGTATGTCCATAAATGGGAACACTCTCAACTCGGATCTTTACTTGATGGAGGTAGATAATCAAGGTAGCTTCTGTATCCCTTCCTCTAGACAAAATTTCAGATGGATACAGTTAATAAAGGTCAAGTAATGATGTTGAACTTCAGAGTGCTAGACATTGACCCATGTTCTTGTTTTGTATTTGGGCCGATTGTGGCTCTCCAATTACGGTTTATTTCGGATCGTCAAATGTGCAAAGCGGGTTTATGGAAAATGGTCAGGAATGGAAGCGTCCGATATGCAATTTCTCGCGGGATATTAAAAATAACTCCAAGCTGTTGTGGCGTCAAATGTCAGAAATTACCCCATGTTATCCATCTCAGGACAATCTGATTAATATGTGCTTTTGAAAAATTCATTTTTCCTCCTCATTTTCTGATTATCCATCTTTTCTTTACATTGTATTTCAACACACACTTTAGGTCCTGAAGTTCGGGTTCAGAAGGCCTTCAACCCGAAAATCTGATCTACAGGACAACTAAATTGATCAATCCTTTTCCTGGCTGTATTGGCCAACAGCATATTCCTGATGCGTTATTTGGAAGTCTAGTAACGTGTATTCTTAAGAAAAGTAAAGATCCAAAATCTTCCAACTCTTTCAGACGGATAACCTTACGTTCGAAGCTTGGAAAGTTTCTTGAAAAACTTGTGTATAATGAAACTAGCATGAAATCTGATCACGGCGATGGCCAATTTGGCTTTTATGAAGGACTTGGCTTGCAAAATGCCCATGAAACTTTTCTAACGGTTGTTGTTAAGCATAAAAAGTCAAAAGTAATCTTTCTGCTTATGCCATTGACATTTCAATGGGCTTTAACAACATTTTTTACTCCTACACTCCCAAAGAATCCTGTCTCTTATGGAGTAAATTCGTTTATGTATATTTGCTTATGGAAATGATATCAGAAGACGTCAATCCAGATATATTTGCAATGTACTGTTAGTGACCGTATTCATGTGTGACGAGGTGTTAAACAAGGTACTATTTTAAGTCCTGTAATATTAAATTAAAGCTATCAGACCTGTCACTCGACAGATTTCAACATATTTAAATTAGACATTAATCGATGCAAGTCACTTGTCATATTTGAACGATATTCTGCTTTTAGTTGATAATCTTGGAGCACTCCAAAACACCTTTGACGTTATTCCGTACGGACTGAATGAAATCAGTATTTCGCGTCGCTAATTCCAAATATCAAGAAAGTTGTCTTTGGGTCACAGACCGCCTCAAATGTTACAATCCAAGTTGGTCCAACTACAATTTTATCTTCCAGCTCACTTAGGTATTAAGCGCTTCCATTTGGAATGTCCATCAGAGTCACAAGACGGATCGTAACTGATTCTTTGAAAGAAAAACTAAGAAAACTTTTCGTGATTCTCGCCAGGATAAAGACCCATTTATATAAGAGAACCCTTGGTCGGCTATATAACGAGTTTTTCGTACCAAATGTGCATTTTCTGACTCTCTTTTGGAACTTTATCCCTGCCTCTTATAAAAAGCAAATCCGATCGTTGTTCTTTTGTTTCTACTTGTATTTTCTCAGTGTCCCTATTTAGACTCGTAATAGTTGCATTTCCCAACAATACGGTGTTTCTGAGATTTGCCAAAAAATGGACTAACTTTCAACTAGATTTACTGACAGCTGCAATAGTATTGCTGATTTTCCACTGATCTTTCCACTGTACTACTGAGATTTCTAGTATTATTTCTCAACTTCCAAGCAGTTGTTCAGTTGATAGTTTTGGTTTGAGCAATAATGTCCTTAAAAAACCAGTCAGTTTGTTTCTCATCCCATCTCACACATAACTAACCTCTCTCTTTCTTCTGGTATTTTCCCTTATTTATTTAAAGTTGCTACTGTTGTACCTTTGCATAAAAAAGGTGATTCTTCTTTAATTTCAAATTACAGACCTATTTCTCTTCTTCCCGTCATCTCAAAGGTTGTTGAAAAAGTAGTGTATCGTCGACTCTCTTCATTTGTACTTAGTACTAATTCGACTGCTGGAAATTCTCTCATCACTAACCATCAGCATTTTCGTTACTCATTCTCTACCTTGCATGCACTTTCTGATGCAACTGAGTTTGTGCGAGTTAATCTGGACAAGGGCTTGTGTGTTTTGGGTGTATTTCTCGACTTTTCAAAGGCCTTTGATATGGTTGACCACAATGTTCTTCTGTCTAAACGTTCTTTATTTGGAGTGCATGGAGTCCCACTAGAATAGTTTAGGTCCTACCTCTCAAAGAGATCTCAGTATGTTTTGGTTAACCGTACTTCGTCCTCTACTTTGCCTGTATTGAAAGGTGTCCCACAAGGCTCTGTGCTTGGACCACTTTTGTTTCTAATTTACATTAATGATCTTATTGATGGTCTTCCTCCCCATGTTCACCCTGTTCTTTTTGCTGATGACAGTAACTTTTTCATTGCTACAGTGGACCTGCCATCTGCCATTTCTATAGCTAAAGATCTTCTTGATAAAGTAAAGGATTGGTGCTGGTCAAATGGTATGGCTCTTAACAGCCGAAAGAGTGCCATTGTCAACTTCAAGACCCCTCACCGTATGCGAGACGTACAGGAGCCAATCACCCTGACTTTTGGGAACAATATTATACCACAAGATACTATGATGAAATTTCTTGGTGCGTATCTTGACTGTTTTCTTTCTTTTAAACCGCATATAACTCACACCCGTTCCTTAATCCTCCGCCAGTCTTCAATGTTGCACCGGATTAACTCATTTCTTCCTCCTGATATTATGGTTTCTCTTTATTATGCTTTTATTTATCCTTATCTTTCTTATTGCTGCTCTGTCTGGGGTAATACTAATAAATCTCTTATCTGCTCACTTCAAAGAGCCCAAAATAGGGCAGTGAATGCTACTTTTCTTCTCCCTCGGCTTTACCCTTCCTCTGATCTTTATAATGATACTGGAATAGCTCCAATGAATCATATTATAGGTAAAAGTATTCTTTATTTTGCGCATTCTGCTTTTTTAGGTACTCTCCCACCGCCCCTACAGCAGTTTTTCTCACGGACAGGCTCAGGTAGGTACTTTTCTTCTTTACGTAATTCTTCTCGACGATTTATTTTACCAAAACGATCTTCTACAGCAGCCCAGAGGTCTCCAGTATATCAATCAATTCTATTATGGAACTCCGTCCCTTCAGATGTCCCTCTTTTTCTTTCTGCAAAGGCATTATTTCGTCGGGTCTTTCCAATTCAATAATTTTTCTCTCTCTTTATTAATCCTTTCCTAATCGGTATGTCTCTTCTCTTCTTTTAAAATAATTTTCAGCGATATGTTAAATCTCCTTCTAAATCTTCTATCTGTTAAACATCCTATCTATTCAATGTCCTTGTCTTGTTCCAGTTTTTTTTATATATATATTTTATAATAGTGTTTTATTCTTGTTCTCTGTGGTCCATTACAAGCAAAGCTTCTTGGGCTTAGTAACCACTTTACTTTTGTAATAGTTTTTTCTTTTAGTATCAATAAATTAATTGATTGATCTGTCTTCTATCAAGTGCCTAGCGTCATAAGTTCTGAAGTCTCATAGTATTTGACCCTTGTTAATGAGCAATCAAAAGTTATTCTGTCAGTAATCGTGCGTAGTTTTTGCAAGTGTCCTTTTTGTTTTCTTTACCTTTTTTCGTATTCTTAGTGCGCTAGTCTATAGTGTCTTTCAATTTAGCTCGATATCCCCCTCAACAGTCCCTAAAAATTTCGACTTTATAGCCTTACCCATCGTTAAAATATTGTGGACGTAATCTTTTGACAATCTGGACAAACATAACGATTTTTGATTTGGCTTACCTCTCCCTCACTATAGCCTGATATTTTCAAGTCAATATCCAGAGCCATTCGCAAGATATCGCAGATGTGCCCTTTTGACAACCTTACTGTAGATAATGGTTTTTGGTTAGTTCAGCATCCCCCTGCACATGCCTTGAAATTTTCGATTTAATAGCCTCGGCCGTTTCATGTTGCTTACCCGATTTTTTGACAACCTGCATGCACTTAGTAGGCTTTGATTTTGCTCAACACCCCTCTCAACATTTCCTGAAAGTTTCACCTTTATATCCACAGCCTCTTTGGAAACCCAGGATAAAACATGCCCCCTTTTTGTAATTGCAGAACAAGTATTTGAATAATGAACAATTTGAATAACTTACTTGCCTTGCCCCAAGGGTCTTGGGTGTTCATGTCGTCCCCGGAAGTATGCTTATTGGATCTCCTGACTATTTTGAACAAGACGGATATCTCAAAATTTTGATCGGATGTCTTTGGGGAGGAGGCTGCTTAGAAGAGCGCTGGAGTGGGTCCAGTCAAACGAGCCCCCGCCAAAATTTCTAGGACAACTCCTTCCATAAAAAGTGACCTGAGTATTAAAACAATGCATTGAAACCATACCCCGGTTCACTAGCCAATGCTACCTGCCTGTTAGTAGCACACTCCAGTCTGGCAGATACTCTATGTAGCAATTATCATCAATTTAATTTTTATTTATAAAAGCAAAAGCGCAGAATCAGGCTTATTTATTTCATTCATATTACTGAATTTACTACACATTACTGAATATTCTATACATTACTATTTCATACACATTTTTTAGAATTTCAAATGTGCTTTCGACTAGAATAAAACAATTCCAGATTTTCCCTGTTTATTTTTTTCCGAATTTAAATACTTTACGCTCCCAACCTTTCGTTTGACTTCCTAACAATAAAATAAACAAGGACTTTGTTCTTATTTGTTTATTTACATGGTTCATATGTACATCTGGATATTGTACAACAAATCAAAATTTAAATCTCTTATCTCGAAGCGGCGACATAAAAAAGAATTCAATGCATTCACAGGATAGATTGTTACCATTAAAATGAGATTCGACGGCAGATTTAACGACCATTAAGCTTCCAAACAGACTATACAACATTCGAAACATTTGTATGGATTCAAATTAATCATCACAAGACACAAGGAGCATTTTATGCTTCTTTAACTTTTTTAAACGATCAAAATGAGTGATTTTATAAGTTTAAGTCATTAGAATCCTTAACCAAATTTAGAAATCACATAAAGAAAAAGTCAATGAAACATTTAGTTATGAATAAAGCGCTGCACGAAAATGTTGCATCCTGTGAACAAACACAGCCAATTTTTATTGGCATTATTCACAGAGATCCGAGAATTTGGTTCTGGCAAAACACTAAGTTGCGAGCCATACATGTATTTTTAAAAACTGAATCTCTTTTGCGAGCGGGGCAACATGAAAAAAAAAGAGGCAAACTATACTGAAGTACATAAGAAATACACAGAAGACATAAGAAGTACATGAAGTACATAAGACTTTCGGGTTCCTAGAAGGCACATATCTGACAACTTCCTCCTTTCCCATGAGCACGTGTCTGGTACTATTGGTAACCATCTAGTTTTTAATTTATATTTTTATTTCGGTACACCTCCATCAGACAAAAATCTTCCCGATTTTTCAAGGAAAAAAAAATATTTCTGGTTTTGCTTGAAATCCAAGAAAAAAAAAGTGAAGTACAAAAAAGGCTAAATAAGGCCACTTAATTACTTACTAAGGTCACAAACCAAACTTTCATATTTAGACGTCATAAAAATGTTTTTGCAATAATTTCTTCGGTGAATTAACAAAATAAAATATTAAAATCAGAAATGATTTAAAATCCTTCACAGAAACACCAACCATGTTCCCAATCTTCCTACCACTCGCCTGAACCAACAACCGCTGGTTTCCAGTCTCAGTCAAACACGGGGACATGACATGCTTGAAAGCAAGGAGAAACACTAAGATTTAGTAAGTGACCTTATTTAGCAATATTTTACTTCACTTTTTTTCTTGAATTTCAACCAAAATCATTTTCTTTCTTTTTTTTTGTGTGGAAAGGTCGGGAACGTTGTTTTTCAGATGGGATAAGGTCGTATCCATGGGAAGGTATAAAGACTTTGACCCCCCTCAAAAATTTCTTCCGGTTTGTAAAAATGGAAAAATGCATAATAAAATAATCTTTGATGTGTTTTTGAAAGATTTTTTATGCCTCCATCCCCAAAAAAGTCTACCCTCCCAACAAAAATTCTGGAAACGACCTAGGATAGGGGTGTACCTAAATAAAAGTAACAGCTTTTTAACTAAAGGTTACCAATAGCATCAGACAAGTGCACATGAGAAAGAAGGGTGGGTAGGTGGGTAGGTAGCTCAGACCCATTCCTTTCAAAAATCCAAACCTTTAAAGTTTTTCTGAGTTTCACGATTTTTTTTTTCGAATTTGTTTCCTTCCCAAAAGAAATTCTAAGTACTTGCCTAAATAGTATCTAAAGAAACAGCGTTAGTATTTCAATCTATTTGGAGCATTAGACTATATATAAAAAAGCGAATTCTAAAATGGAGCTTATTTTTCAATTTAAGTTTCACTTATCTAACAAATATACCAAGAATTATTTTACTTTAGCCCTCATAAACTACAGATTTCTTCTTAGAGTCTTTAGTATAAAGAATCGAAGGGAAAAAAGAAGGTAAAAAAAGAGCAAATATTTTGAAATTAAATTCGGTTTCTTTATATTAAAAAGTAGTTTTTGGGTAAGAGTTCTCGCTTTCCAACAGATGGGATGTCGGAATTCAGACAGAGCATTAGTTTTGTGAACAAAGAAATTAAAGTTTATAATAATATCAGAAAATTACTTATTACTCAACACTATTGGATGGTGCATGTAATTTAGTATGACAGTTTAATTTAATACCAGAACCGGTAATAGAGCTTATTTGAGCTGTCTGAGGCATTAGTTGCTGGTGTTTTGTGCTGATACAATATGTTTAAAATTAAAGTGTTTATATTGAAATGAGCTCAAATTCATTCAAGCCGTAACAAGTCCTTTGCATAGAGGGTTGATACTATCAGAAAAAAGTACAGTTTCTTAAGCTTAGCAACTTTTTTAAGCTTTCTGGTAACAAATATTATAATTATGATGTCACCACAGTGAGCTAAACAGTTTAAGTGATCAAACTGGATAGCTTAAACTTTTATTAAACAACTGTTAAAACTTTATTTACCTCTTAGAACTCCGAACCACAAAAAATAATAAGACTTAAGTTATGGAGTATTAAGAGTATCATACATGTGTAACGAGAGTCTCCATTTGAGAAATGTGTTCTGGTTTCGAATGTCTACTGCGAGGTATTGACGGCATTCTTGACCTGGAAAACCTTCTATCATCTATATTTTTTAATCGAGTATCGACAGTTTGTAATGGTACTGTAGATACTGCTATTCTTTTTTCAGTGGGGGATACACAGCAAAATATTGACTTTAAGAACCTTTTCCATGTAATCCAAGTTTTTCTGGATAATACCCAAAGACTAGATGTTGCACCAACAACTAACGACATAAATATTTTCATAGAAAACATTTCAATACTAGGAATGCTATTTTCAAGATCGCACTCTGACTTAAATTTCTTGAGATGATTCAGCTGCGCTTTATGGCATAGAATCGCTTTTGTTTTAGCTTCTGTGGCCCATACTGAGCGATTATTATATTCATATAGATAGCAGCCAATGATAGCAACTGCTGGAATTAAGTAAGCAATAGAAAAAGCACCTATTTTCATCATTAGACTATCAAATTTATCGAAATTCCTCCCTTCAAATTGCATTGTCTGACGGATTCGGACCATAGCACCAATACCTAAAATCATGAACAAAATTCCTATTATTAGATATACTGATAAGGGCATAATGACAAAAGCAAGGAATGATATTCCATCTGTGTTGTCAACATAACAGAGTCCTGTTAGCTCATCTCCGTCAATTTTTCGCAACGTCAGTACTATTAATGTTTGAACTGCTGGAATTCCCCAGCTTATTAGATGAAACCATGAGGAAGACTTACTTAATGCCTCACTAGACCATTTTTTTGCTGCACTTAAGTACCAAGTCATTGTCATCATCACCCACCAAAGGCACGCGGCAACTCCAAAGTAATATTGAAGGAGAAATAAAATGACACATATGCCATTGTCCATGCCGTCAAATATAAAGACTGACTCGTCGCTTCCACTGTGAGAGCATGTCACTGCTTCGGATCCCAAAAAATATCTTATAATGTAAGCAGTGGAAACAATGCTATAACAAAGCGCCTGAAGAACAACAGGCCGCTCTGGGTATTTGAAACGCTGAATTTCAAGGCAACATGTTAATAGAGTAAAAAACGTGGAAACAAAACAAATTGTTGCCCAAATCGTCATCCAATTTGAAATTAAAACTTTATCACCACTGCTAAAATAAATATCAGCACCACATTTTGGTGCACAGGCACTTTTGGAATTATTTCCACCAACTTTAATAAACTTCAAATTGTCTATGCTCATTTCGCCAATGTAGGTAAACTTTGGAGGACAAGAAGGGATGAAAGTTCGTTCTCCAAGGTAATCATTCACTTGATTTTTGTACAAAAGACGGCCAGTATCGTGTACAGTTTTTTCGTCTGTAGTATTCGGAAACTGTATACACAGTCCATTCTTCTCAGGAGATGGGAACTTCGAACAATTTAACGGACTGGGCCATTGAAAGTTGAACTTCATTAAGACCGGACTACAAGAATCTCGCACCTAGAAAGAAACATAAGATTACCAGAAAATATATGCAAATAAAAAACACTTCAGAAATGGAGCCACATTTCGTGCAAAATAATGAAACTTCAGTATAAATTTCTGCTATCATTACCAACTAACTAAAAACATCGAAGCAGAGTAGCGAAAAAGAAGGAAAAGAAAAAAAGGAACAAAACAAGATGTAGAATTTTTACCACATTGAAAAGAGAACACCCTTGACCGCTCTTAAACCTAAGTTTTGAGATTCAATATAGACATGACAGATTAGCAAAAACGAAAAGGAAAAAAGATAAAGATGCAACACCAGTGAAAATCTGAAGAAAAGTTTGAATTTGCCTAATATTCTTTCTAAAATGCCAGAGACTTCCTCAAAATGTTGAAATGACCCAAACATATTCTCTGGAATATGCTTAAATGAGTTACTGTAACCTTGTGGTATTCCCGGGGAAATATCTTGAACGCATCTTCACCTTGAAAACATTCATAAAACCATCATATCGTTAGAAGCGAACAGAAGGACCTAAGTTACAAAACGAAGCACGAATTTCAATTAACGTACACCGTTTGGGGAAGTCACGTTCCTCAACTGGTTTCAATGAACGATGGATGATACTTTACAAAACAGCCCTTTCAACAATCCTAACGATTTTGGGCCATAGCATAAACCTTACCCTGTCGTCATGATCTAAATTCAGAGACCCCAGACTTTGAAATTTGAAGCAAGTGACATATAATGTAGAACAAAAAGACATACTTGCTACCTGTACTACGTTAGTAAGATAATCTAAGCAAATTCTTTAAACGATTATCAATTAGCTTTTTATTCTTTTGGAATTCCGGTCCGTGTGGATTTACATTAACTATTGAGGTTTCAAAGGATGAAAGGAAATCCGATATGCTACAAATTTACTATTTTTCTGTTAATCAACGAATTCATCTTATTTAACAGTGAAGAAAAGCGACACAGCCAATTATAGAACTAATCAAAACTTAAAAAACTGAACTTCAAAATTGATACATACATCGAATAAATTAGTTTTATGGTGACTTAAAATATTTAGGACCCACTTGATTCTCAATTTACTCCAAATTTTAAGAACCATGAAAAATTTGCTTTGCTTAGAATAAGGAAGCTAAACCAGTCAGAGGCAAACTTTCCTCCTTTTGAACGGCCCTTGTCCCCTCCAGACCCATATATCATTGGATAACCATTTAAATTAGATCAGTCACAGGATGAAAAAAAAGATCCTCCAGAAGCGATCTTTGTGAAAATGAGAATCATGTACCGATTTCCAATCACTATGGTTAAAAGGTTAAAATAAAGTCTCCTTGGTCTCTGAATTCTCTAGCTCATCATCCCATTTTTATTTCAGTCCCACGACATTAGTTTTTAGATATCAAACAGGGGTGCCAGCAGTGTCTTGTTAAGAACAAGGTCTGTCACGTAGTTGAAGAGTTTGGGTGCAGCCTTGCCAAACAACATTTCTAATTTTGAATCATGAGGAGGGATTGCCGTCTACAATTAGAGCGCATTGGGTGTTTTTGTAGAGCTTCTTGAACAGATCAAAAAATTTTGTTAGAACACAATTAGGGAGTAGGATCAGTCGCAGTGTTGAAGGCAGATCAAAGATCAAAGAAGGCAATGTATACCTTTCTTTTATATTCTATAGTTTTCTCTACTAACCTTCACACTGTATGTATTTGTTCGGTAGTACAGTACTATTACCTCCCTAACTCTTACGACACTCATAGGGGTGTAATTTTCATTAAGTGATTCTTAATAGTTCCTCAAATTCTCTGTAAGTCCTATGAAGCCCCATAGGGGTTTATGTTTTCACTGAGTAAGTCTTGGTAATCCTTCGAAGTCTCAATAACTCCTACAACACCCACAGTGGGTGTGCTTTCCGTCAAATTAGTCTTAATAGCCCCTCAAAGTCATAACAGTTTTGTGCGCAAACATAAGGAGTGTATTTTCATCAAAATTGGTCTTAGTAGATCTTCAAAGCCATAAGCACTACAAGTGGGTCCTATAGTAATTTAAAATCCATAATCCAGAAGGTGTGGGAGGCCATAGGAAAATGCCATCCACAACCAACCATCGTATGGATTACGGGAAAGCTATAGGACAATAACATTTCCCATTTGGCCCTTTCTGGATTACAGGGACATCACAGGGCAAAGAATTTTAAGTTGCAGTGGGACCTCGTCGTACTGCTAATTTCAAGACACAGCTTCAAGAAATACCTCAGGCAGGGCCCCCCGTCGAACCTATAGAGGGATGGGGCAGCCGTAGTCAATATTGTGACTAAAGAGGAATAGATGGTAGTAGTATGGGTTGACAGTAGTAGTTATTGAGGCATTCACCTGACAAAAACAAATGCTGTCAAAGTACATCTGCTGGGTACTTAGTAAAGAGACAGGATCGTTGTAGTCGGGACAATGAAATAGTTTTTTTTTGTCTTATGGTTTCAAGTTTAGGCAAAGAGGTCTCATTGAGCGGCACATTACAAGACCAAAGACTGGCTTATAGTTTAGTAATGCAATCAGGATGAGTTCTATGATCATATTCATTTATTGAATTTAACAATTTTTTTCACTGGGAATTTTTTTCAAAACATGTTTTTGGACTTTTCATTATCATGGGCTGGGGTTCGCTTGTTTTAGATTGCAGCTACTGATGCAACTATGATGAAGTTATTTCCATTGAATTTGATGTCCCAGCATTCATCGTAATATCAGTTTGATTGTTTTAAGTTTCTGACACGGAGGACTCATCTTTCGGAATACTACAGGACCAACAACTGGCTGACAGCTCAGCGACAATATCAAGATAAGTTCTATGGTCGTATTCACTACCCGAACTTGGCTTTTTTCTGACTAAGAATTTTTCAGAATAAGTCTTTCATATTTGATGTCTTAGTATTCACTTTATCTCAATTTGACTGCTTTCAGCTTCTGACAAGATTCATTTTGCGGGATATTATAGGACTAAAGCCTGACCTATAGTTCAGTAATCCAACTAGAATAGGTTATATGGCCGTATTCATTTGATCAAATTTGAATATTTTTCTCAATAGGCATTTTTTTTCAAAATGGGGGTTTCAACTCTTTGTTACCGTGGGACTACGGTTCGCTTTTTACTAGAAATTTCCCTAAACAAGGACTTTGTTCTATTTTACTTGGTTCCATTGGATTTGATGTGCCCTCATTCATTATCCTCTCAGTTTGATTGGTTTCAGCTTTTTGTGAGGAGGTCTTTTTCGGCACATTACAGGACCAGAAACTCTTTTTTCAGGACCAAGGCTCTTTTTTTGCAATGACAGTTCAAGTGACACGAAACATAGCTAATTTTTGTTTCTTTTTCCAGAAAATAGAACGCATTTTTTAAAATGACATTCACGTAAGGTTTTTTCCTTTTTCAGGACAATGGAATGTTTTTTTTCTTAACAATATTCACATATGTTTTTTTGTAGTAACAGTTTATGTACTACGAAACATTAAGAACTAACCCTTTGAAGAAAATGATGAATCTGTTTTTATCTTTCTTTTTCCTTGTTAATGAGTTAGTGAGTTAGGTTGTTTTGTAAACGACATTCACGTAAGATTTTTCTTTTCAGGATAACGGAATGGTTTGTTTTTTCCAGTTAAGACATTCACATAAGGCTTTCCTTGCAATGATAGTTCACGTAAAACAAAATATGAGATATTTTTTTTCTTTTTCAACACAACGGAACAGGTTTGTTTTGTAATCGACATCCAAGTAAATTTTTTTCTGTTTCAGGATAATAGAATGTTTTTTCCCTTAAAGTTTCAGCTTCTGGCAAGGAGGGTTCATTTTGCGGAACATTACAGGACCAGAGACAGACTCCAAGTTGAGTAATACAAACAGGATAAGTTCTATGATCGCATTCATTAATCAATTTTGTCTATTTTTTCTCATTAGGAAGTTTCTTTTTCTAAACGGTTTTTCAAACCATGGGCTGCGGGTTCACTTTTTTTAGATTGCAGCTACTGCTGCAACTATGATAAATTTAATTCCATTTAATTTGATCAAAAATTGAACTTCCTGCTCTAGACTCTAAAGTCCTTTCTGGAGAACTACTTGGTGAGCAGAGATACTAAACTGAAAATAGCTTCAATTGGGAAAAGTGTCATGCAAGCTACCTGACCTAGGGTCACTAAACCTTCTCTTCGAAGACATCTCGCTACGGACGCCTCTGCAAACATCGAAATACAGGGTTGCGAGGTAAGTTCTGTGGCTCACGATAATAATTACATCGTAAGAACGATCAATGGATGCAAAACAATCAAAGCAATGGTATTTTTCGTTATGCCAAGTCTTCAGTCGTCAAAACCACTACATCGACGAAGAACAGTGAGCGCGAAAGAGAGACTGAAATCGGGAGAAGCAGATATTCTTTACAAAAAAAAAAATCAAGAAGCAGGCCTTCCGTCCTATATCAGGAACTACCGAGAATTTATGCACCGAACTCTTAGCGCAAATTGAGTCTTTAGGAAAGATGCCAAGACTGTTTCGCTTCCTCGTCACTAGTTAGTTGACAAGGAACACTACATGTTACTTTTCCTTCAATTTATCATCGGTTTACTGTAGAAAGGCTCTGATGGGCTTTAAGGCAATGAGGGGTCTTGGCCCAAATTATCTGAACTGGATTTACACTGCCCTTTATTTGATGAATGCCCAGTGTGAGATTTATGGCGCCGTACCGGTTTTTATTTTTCATTTGATCTACCGCTTTACAGAAAACACTGAATAATTGCGATGGAGGCTAAATCAATAGGTACTCATTTGAAACACTTAGTCTTACTCTTGGGACAGTCTCACGGCAGGATTAGCTTCTTAGTTACCGTTGGACGTCTGATGCAAGATTCAAGTTTGCAGGAAATTTTGAAGCTGTTATGCAAGAAATGTCGTTCATCAATTTCTCATCGGAATAGCGTATTCTCGTACTATCGAAGCTCACATTCTTGTTGACTGGGTCCTGAATCCTTACTAGCAGCACAAAATGTAATGTTGGCTTACAGTAGATTATTATTAGGTCAATTTTTGGAACGTTTCAAACTGGCTTTATGTTTTACACTTTATATTTGGCAGTGTCTTAGATGGATTTATTCAAGTTAAGGAGCTTTCGGGTTAAATGAGGGATATTTGTCAGTGATCTTCGACTGTACACTTTTACACAAGGAAATGGTATAGGGAACAATACCACTCTTAAAACAGGACAAATAGGATTCTCTTAAAGGAAAAATTTGAAAAAAGGCGATATTATTTTGGAATATAAGGATATTTTGGATAAGGGGTGATCACATTTTCTTAAAACATCAAAAACCAAGAGTGGTAGTTAATGTAAACCAAATTTTTATCAGAAAGAGACAGTCAATCTGTCAAAAGGAAAAAAATGTAGATTCTGCGAAAATTAAAAGAGATTATGAACGAACTAAGCTGAACATGGAGAGTTCAGAGGGGATGGGGGCAAAATGGGATGCTCTCATGGTATATGCCTTCCTGATAGCCATGTGTAAATACTATCTGTTTCTTGTTTCTAAGAGTTTGAGCTGTGTTCCCTCATAATAAACAAAATAGACATCTTGCCAAGTAGCAACCTAACTAATTTTAATGTCCAGAAAATGTTATTCAGGTAGTCTCGTTCTAGATTTGATTTTGTACTTATTTTCCCACGGTACTTCTCTCAGAATTTTAAAATATAAGAAATGACTTAAAATGTTTATGTTACTAATTTTACATATGCCAATTATAGAGCTCCATCAAAAAGAACAAGATAACAAAACACAAAACTTTTTAATATTCCACTTCTAATTATTCATACCGTAGCGACTGACAACATGTAGGCTTTTTTGTAGCCTAAAGAAAACCGTACACAAGGCAAATGCACAAGAGCAAAATAATCTTGATAATTTCTGGGGTGGGTGTACCCTTTCATATTTTGACCAATCTGGAATCCATCACGACACGAGATAACCAACTGACTTTACTAAATGAAATGGTCATCACAAACCCATCTCAAAACCATGATAAAAGTGTCTGGGGTAGCAGATGAGTCACCACAGTATAAGCATAGGCTACACCTTTACTGTCTTTGAGCCTTAGCTATTTAAATTGTTCGTAAGAAAAGACATTCTAAATACTTTATAAAAAAAAACTCTTAAAAAACCACATTTTAAAAATGGACTACAAAGGGAAATATACAATTTTCGGTTCTAAGGAATGATTTTGATGTATTTAAGATTTCCTTAATATTTTGAATGTTGTAAAGTCTTTTACTCAAACTTGCAAAAATTTTCCAAATGTTTAAACATGGTACGCGTTTTCAGTCAACTACCTACTGGTATCTAACTATTTAACATACAAGAATAGTTTTATGAATGCTGTAGATGACAAATTTGCAGTTCTTTATTTAAGTAAAATACTCACCCTGTTTAAACTGTTTGAAAAATTTTATAAGTTTGAGTAAAAGCACGTTAAGTAAAACTTGGTAAAAGATTATGAGACAAATTATGAAAAGAACTTTTACTTAATAAATAATTAGGGCCAAAGACCCAACACTTCACCTAATATAAATTTCCGCCACCGTGCCTCACTGGTCAGAACCTCGAAGGGTAAAATAAAAGCCAGATACACCTTGAAAAGCTGATTCTTATCGGTCAGCTAACTTACCTCTTCGCAAATGCTCTGGCAAGATGGTATTGGCAGGTCGACCTGTTCGGTACACATTGGGGCGAACACAGAACATAAAAAGAATCGCAAGTGCTTGCTACATCCATATTCAACCAATGGAGCATATTGTGTGATCTAAAAAAAAATACTGGGTATATGAATTGGCATAGAAATCCCTTACCTTATTATCAACTTTGGATTTTTTTTTTTAGGCATAGCTAAAAATTAAGTAGTTACTAGAGATGGGATGATTGATTGGTGGCGGAAAAAAAAACAAAGTTCTGAACTGGATTAGACCGTTAAATATTTTAAAACTAATTTAAGAGAAATTTTCCAGAAAAGCTTTCGTTGAAAAGGAAAAAGCTTAATTAAAAATGGAACATGTAGAAGTAAAGTCATACAGCAATTAAAACTTAAAACACATAAAAACTGAACTGAATGAATAAGTGCGAACAAAAGCGGAAAGAAAACAAAGTGCTTAGTTACTACTATGATACTATTGATGTTATTATACTATAAAACTCATATTAGTAAATAAAATACTACTATAAGTTTATAAACGAAACATAAGTTGAACAGAAAATGAAATAGCTAATCAAGCCAAAAACGTCATGCACAAGATTAGGGCTACCATCCCTTCAAACCCTTAATGGCTAGTGTCGTCTGAATTTCAGCGAAAATCAAACATATTTTAAATAGTTTTCTTTTAATTATAACATCCAAAAATTAAAACTACCCAAACTTCTAGGAATCCTTTTTTTATATACATTTTCAATAATCAGTCGAATTTATATCTAGTCTAGTAGGATCCAAAAGTCGAGGAGAAATTTCCAAAGAAATGATAGACCAATGACCTCAACAATCTAGACTCTAAAGTTTCAAGCTAGGGGAATCTCGATTTTTTAAAATAAAACCTTCAACTGCCTCAACCAGAAACATCCATGGGTCTAAAATTGGCTGGAGGAAGTTTAACTATTTCCAGTGATGTATTCACTAAATTTCAAACGGGTTCGGTAGCACCATGTTTGAATATGGAAATTAAAAATGCAAGAGGAATGAACTCTAATGTGCAATTTTATTAACTTATATGTGATATCAGTATAATAGCAGTATTAATGCAATAGTAATATAAACACACAATATTGATATATGTAATACGATTCCATCCTCATTTTCTTCCTTTTTAAATACCACGCACAGTAGAAAGCGCTGATATTCACAAAATTAGAAGGCAAGCGACAGTGAAAAAACAAAATTTGTAAAAAAGGAAAGTGAAGAGAAAAAAACTGTGCGATCAGAAGACACGCTAAAGCGAGTATCAGAACAAGTAAAAAATGAAAGCGAGAGAAAAAAAAATTTACGTTAGAAAAACAATGTCGTTGCATATGATATCAATATTAATGCAATGGCAATAACAATATGCAATATTATATACGTATTACGTTTTAATCCACATTTTCTTCCTTTTTAAATACCACACACGGTAGAAAGCGCTGAAATTCACTCAAAAATCGGTAGACAAGTACCTACAACCGAAAAGACTTTCTCTAGAAAAAGTTAGATGAATCTACCTCAATATCCAGTTTTATAGCTTGAATATGCAATATATTTTCATTAAAATTTTCTCCACTTCTTAAATACTACACATCGTTGAAAGCGTTGAGATATATTTTATTTTTTAATGCATTAACTTATCTCTGAGCAAGGCATCGGGACCTATTAAAAAATGTTGCGAATTATACAACTTTTACAAAATAAATTTATAATTAAATAGTATGTTTGAAACAAATATTTTAGCTCATTTTTATATCCAAAATATATAGAAATACATTATTACTCTCAAGGGTCTTAAAAGGGCTTAAAATTGAAATTGAAAGAAAAGCTATTTGCAAGAAAACGATTAAGCCACGCACTCCTATTTCAGGGAGCCCATGAGAGATAGATTCGAAAATTCAAACGGCAAATATTAATAAATGTGATTATGATGAAAAAGAAATGGGAAATCTTGGAAAATATTTGAATATTTTTGAAAAATCTCACATATTCAAGGTAATAAAATTACACTAAAATCCAGTGAATGCAAGCTTAAACAGCTAATAACAATGTAAAATATTCATCCATAATGCGCTCAAATATTCATAAAAAAAGACTCCTGCGTAATTTTCAAACCAAATCAAACAACTTTTTTGGCAAAATTAATTCCAATTTTATGTTATATACAATATTTAAAGGTGGATTAGAAACATTAGAGGACTACTTTTACTAACTTAACTTACCAATAAGAATCAATATAACTAGCAAGCGTTTTCTATGCTTGATATGGTAATACAAAATATTCACAAGTATTCATTGAGAAAACAACCAGTTAACCTGACAACGTCAATACATGCTCCTCGGAATTAGTAACTCTTCTATTTGAATTTTGATAAAACTCGGAACTATTGCCTAATGTTTGGCAAATACAAAACAATCTAATCTCTAAGATAATTGAGTTAAATAAAATAATTGACATGTTCGGTAAGTTAACCAAGTTTCATTAGATTAAGTTTAAATTATGGTAATTAAAAAAAATATTTTGATGAGATAACCACTCTTTGGCAACTTTGATGGGATAACCATCAATAGAATAGATCTCACGCATAATTTTGATTTGGTTTAGTTTTAATTCACCTAGGTTGCGGTAAATTAGGCTTAAATTAGGCGAATTAAGGCTAGGTTTGTGTGCCAATATAAACGCAACATTTGAGTCGTTTTTGTATTTTGACAATGATTGGATTCCTTCTTCCACATATTGTCAATTTTTTTTAAATTATAAGAATATTCATTCATCATATATGCTACCTTCAAAAACGAGCAATAATTGTATATGTATGTGTTGTTTATGCATGTATTTCAACTCGAAAACGGCTCCATGTTTTTTCGGGAAAATGGTATCTTGGGAAATTAGCCAAGACACGGGCGATTAGAAAATATACGAAAACAACAATAAAAGCGTGTCAAAATGAAAATGAAGAGCAAAGACACACGCGGTTAGAAGACATGCGACACCGAGTACGTGAGCAAGTCAAAAATGAAAATGAAGAGCAGATATTCGTGATTAGAAGCAAAGCGGCGGCATGTCAAAAATGAAAACGAAGAGCAAAGACACACGCTGGTGCAAAGACACCGAGCATGTGAGCAAGTCATAAATGAAAAGCAAATACACAAGCGGTTAGAAGAACAGCGACGGCGTGTCAAAAATGAAAATAAAGAGCAAAAGACACGCGGTTTGAAGACTTGTGACACCGAGCATATGAGCAAGTCAAAAATGAAAAACAAAGAAACACGCGGTTAGAAGACATGCGCCACCGAACATGTGAGCGATTCAACGAAAATCAACCTGGACAGCGAGAATCAAAACATGTCAAAATTCAAAATGATAGTGATAATGATTGGGTTTGGGATTTTGACATGGATAAGGTCATCAATGCCTACCATACCTTTTATCTAAAAACACAAAGGTTCGGCAATATGTATTTCATGATGACGAAAGACAAGCCGAGGTAAACGAGCCGAACAAATTGAAAATGATAGCGATGATGGTTTTGAATTTTGACATGGATAAGGTCATCAATGCCTACCATACCTTTGAAGATCCAAAATCTGGACTAGATAAACCGTTGGAAGAAAAAGAAGTATAGACATAATGACATCAAGAAACGACTCAAATTGTCTGCGTTTAGAAGATGAGCGACAGTAAGAATCCATATATCGCCGGGGCCCGGTGACGAAGCTGATTAACATCGAAGTGCGAGTGATTTACCGAAAGCGTTAGACACCATTAATCACATGCAATTTTTGACGCTCTACTGCACAGTAGCGTAAGTGCAAGTATCGTCAAAACTACAAAGTTTTGGTAAGGAAATTTCGTAGCTGTTACGCCTAAAGGTCGTAACTGACATTTTTGGCGAAACTGAGTTAATCTGTACTTTAGACTCCTAGGATATTGTGCTACAAGTTTGTGACCACAGGGAGACGCAATGTCCACCTGTTGCCAAAATGGCCAACCCCATCCTGGACTTATCTGCAAAACGCTGTTACACCTAAAGGTCGTAACTGAGTTTCATCGGTTATTTGTCAGTTACGCAATTACGAAATCTGGAAGTTGGGAAATACAAAATCATAATTCGGAAGATTACGGGGCTAAACCTGACCAGACTACGTATCTGGATTTAAGAGGCTTCCACATTTTCCAGTATTTGAAAGGTTGATCTAAGAAAAAATGCATTATGCCTGAAACCTTCCCCCAAAGAGGACTTACATCTTGCATAATTCAGTCAGGCAAACTTCTAATTCAATTTTAAACTTTGAAAGTAGTGAAAGTGAGTTAGATACATAATTAAATTCTTAATCATAATTAAGTTCTGTGAAATTCCCACTTCCTAGATGACTACATTAATACTATAAATTCTGAACATTTGCAGGAACTGACAGATTAAAATAGGTCAGTTCCTGTCACATGCTTGGATGTTTGTTTCCTTGTTTTAGTGAATATAAGCGAACGTTTTAGATTATTTTATTCAGTTCTGAAAGAACTGAATAAAATAGATATATAGAATAAAGAAAATCAGTTTTTATTCATCTTCTTTCCAGCATTACCTTGTTAAAAGAACTTTAAATGAAACAGAACTCTCTTTCACTGCACTTTCAGAGGAAGAGCTTCGGAGGCTCATAGAAGATGACAATGACGAAGATTTGTCATCTGATTCAGATGGTGATCCCAAAGATAAGGATTGGGTGCCAGACAAGGATGGCTCAAGCTTGGATAGTGACGGGGAAACTCCCAATCAGAAAAGTTTTATTGAAATAGACATTAGCGCTCCTGATCCAACTTTTCCAGAAGCGACTGCCACAGAACTGGATGTTGTTGATGATCAGGCATCAGTTGAAAGAAGGAACACAGAACAACATCCCAAAAGAAAGAAAGAGACCTATATTGACAGGAAAAAGAAACGTGCTGCCGGACAAGAATACACAGCACAGAAAACACAAAAGTTGTTCCAGCAAAATAACTAAAGGAATTTAGTTGCAAATGCAAACTCGAGTGCAAAACTACTGATCAAGATAATCGAAAAGCTATATTCGAAAGCTTCTGGCTGCTAGGCAAGGAGTTAGGCTCCACGGAGTCACAGAGACAGTTCGTTTCGAAGTATGTGACGAAGAAGCCAGTTGGTCGGAGAACGACAAGTGCAAGCAGTTCACGGCGGCAAAACTCACTCTGTTACACGTTAGAATTGAATAGTACTTGTAAAAAAGTGTGCATGAAGTTTTTCTTTGCCTCTGGGACTTGGTGAAAAGTTTGTTGCTGGATGTGTCAAGAGCAAAACCAATACTGGAACCGCTGGCAGAGATAGAAGAAACGTGTCGAGTCCAAAGAACCTAGTCTCTAAGAGACTAACGGATGATCAGTTACTTTACACCAGAGATCACATTGGCAGTTTTCCTGCAGTAGAGTCGCACTATGTCGGGCAAATTCTACGAGACTCTATCTAAGCTCTGAACTTAACCAGTCCAAAATGTATAAATTATACACTGAAACCTGCTTGAGCAGCCGACGAGTACCTGTGTGTAAAAGTATCTACAGAAAAATTTTCAAATCCTTGAACTTATCTTTCCACACTCCCAGAAAGGATCAATGCCATACATGCACCCTATACTACTTAATTACTGAAGGAGAAAAAGAGAATGAGGCTGAGTCATTTCAGCAGTACCAGTCAAGAGCAAAGCGTGCTCGCGAAGTTAAAAATGCGATAAAAGATGGTATTCTGCACAGTGAGGAAGGACTGGAGAGCGCTATGTTGCTGAATATGGACTTACAAAGAGTCCTTGAAACTCCCAAAGCGGAGACCGGTCCTATCTTTTACAAAAGAAAACTAGCAGTTTATAACATGACGATTTTTAACTTGGTAACCAAAGAGGCTCACTGCAACCTTTGGGACCAGACAAAAGGGCAAAGAGGCGCCAATGAAGTCGCTACGCTGATGTATAACATTCTGAAAGAGAATACGATCTACAGGAAATTATATTTTGTTACTGATGGCTGCTGTGGGCAGTTCAAAAACCAGTTTGTAGCCTCCATGTTTTTATATGCTGCTCGGACACTGCATCACGTCCAAGAAATAAATCATATATTTCTTGAAAGTAGCCATTCTCAGCAGGAAGGGGACAGCATGCACTCATGCATCGAAAGAGCAGCCAAACACTTATAGTGTTTTCTATAGAAAACTGGAGAACCGTCTGCCTAATAGCCAGAACCAACCCTGAGTCATATAAGGTGCACGTGATCGATGATTACAGTTTTTGGCTGGACTTCAAGCAAACTGCTGACATTATTTTGAGAAACAGAAAATGGACCTAAGGGGCCGGTGGGGAAAGTCTGCAAGTGAAATGGAATTCGATAAAATGGCTCAACTACTCGATTGAGCTGCCAACCGAGATCCATTTCAGGTACGACTACGACTCTGACTTTTCAGTCATAAAAGTGAACGAAATGCGACGTAGAATGACACCCAACAAAAACTCCTTGGAGCTCGTCAGTTCATACAAGGGACCGATTCCTCTTCCTCCAGCGAAATACAAAGATCTGATGGACTTATGCCATACTCTTGTAATCCCCAGGACTTTCCACGAGTACTACACTGCTCTCCCTTCATCGGAATCAACCAAGGACGCCTTGGATGAGTCAGACGTCGAAGAAGAGGATCCAGAAGATCTTTAAGTGTGTATCCGTTCTAATTTGAGTTCCTTGTATTCTTTTAGCTGAATAACAAAAGGAAAAACTTGAATCCTGTTGCACTTTATATGTTTGTATTAAAACTCTTATCTGACACCAGGCTAAAATTTCTGTTACAAGTTGATGTCGTATCTGCCTTGTAGGCCAATCGGTTTAACTTAGCAAAAACCTCTGTTAACCAGCAGAAAGCCCATATTTTACATACTCAGAGTTTGACTGAACATTACATTTCCCTGCTGATTCTCCTTTTCGAACAGCTTAGCAAACAGTTTTTGTCGAATATCTCATAAGTGTAAAAATGTCAGTTACGACCTTTAGGCGTAACAGCGACGATTTGACAGTATCTGCCAAATGGAGAGGCTGAGTTTCAGAACTAATTAAAGTCAAAATAAGTGTGAGGCAAGGAGGCGCTCGTAATCCTGCCATTTTCAAACAAGCAATTTATAAAATTCTGAACCACATCTCTTCATCTCTTCCGCTTCACGGTGACGTTGTATCTTACTTAGCTTACCTTAATGATCTTCTTCTTTTCAGCAGATTGAACACAAACTTACAAGGCAACCTGAATAGACTGCAGAGTGGATTTTGGTCTATCAGACTTTCTATAACACCGGAAAGTGCGAGTTTCTAATTTTCAACATGGCTAAAAGCGACAGTGTTACCCTTGGAAACAATTAACTTCCTGCTGTGTCAAACCTGAAATACCTCGTTTTAATGATTTCAGAAACACTTCAAAAAACCGGCAAACCATTGAGAAGCAAACCACTGCCCCCATTAGACCTGCTCACGAAACTGTTGTTCCAAATCTGGGGCGATACTCCAGGATAGCACTTTCTTAAATTTATCGTTTAGTGTGTCAAACTCACGTTATTTACCTCGTTGGTGCGTCTAATCTACTGACCGAGAGTAACACCGATAAAATCAAGAAGGAAGAACGTATTCGAGCGGAGGGTTGAATACATCCTTCCCCTGAAATGTGTATCTGGCTCGTAATAGACGTAACCAAAATGAACATAAACAAATTTTTTTATTCGTTTTTAAACTTTTTTTGTACCCCCAAAAAATGTTTTTGAAAACCTCATCTCTCCCTCTAAAAAAAATCATATTTACACATACGACTACTTGACAGGCCTGCATACATTGATTCTCATTTTCGCTTGTCTTCTAACCTCAGACAATGTGAACTTCGTTGCTTTCCGTAATAAAAATAATAAAATAACAGTTCATTTAAAAAGCTAGCACCAAAAAAGACACATAACCCCTAATTATTGTCGCTGAAACTTGAAAAAAAGCATAAAAAATAGCAGTTTGAAAAATGGTCTTGACTTCTGCGTTGCTTTCTGTAAACGACGTTGAAAACACCTTTCAACAATTGCTGGGTAACAGTCTAAGAATGGAAAGGGTTAAGAAACTGGACAATGCGTTTTAAGAACGGTGCTATATAAGGCATTTTCTTAAATAAATACAAAATCAACTGAAGCCATAAAATAAACACCAGTTGAGGCAATGTCATACGGGACTAAGACTTGTTATTCTATCAATCCTATACAAGAAGAATAAAGCATGGTTTTCTAGCTGAGATAGCCGAGTGGTTAATTGCCATGTTCAGTCTCCGCTTTCTCCAAGTTTGTGGGGATTTGTTGGAAAGAAAACTGATTGCCTTAAATCCCTGAAATCAGAGTTTCAAAATAAAAGATTTGCACAAAATTCCATCCAAGTTTTTTTGGCTCATCATTGCACCCATTGGTTAAACTTTCACAAACACTGGCGCCATTTTGTAGTTAATATTTGATAACAATTTACGCAAAGAAAAATTGCCCCTTAGTTTTTGAAAAATATTTGTTTTGCCCCTCCCCCCTAATTTTTATGAATCGATACCGCTGTGATTGCTATTTTTAGACCTACTTATTATGTATATATTTTTAGACCTATTATTAATGGACCGATTTTTTTAAGAATAAAGGTCCCAGCTTTGTGATTTACCTTAGAAAGCGATATTAGAAAGAAAAAGAGATGGCATCTATGCAGTAGGGCAATAAGAGACACAAGACTGAATCAAACAAAGGAGCAAAATTCTTAAAAAATACCAAAGAAAATGTTAGAGCTTCCAAAGAATTTAAAGATTCCTCGATATCCACATTTAATCAAATGCCTGAAAGAAAGATTGTCATCGTGGTGAGAACACTTAAAAACCAGATACTCCGACCGCTAAGTCTACTGAGAGAATCCTTAGAAAAACGAATTTCCGATATTTTAGAGACGAACATGAAAAACTCGAAAGGAAATCAGAAAGTTCGTCTTGGCAACATTTGAGGTCAGACAATTAACTTGGAATCAGAGATTTACTCTATCAAAGAAAACAATCAATTTGATGTTGGTCTCAGGTTCCTTTGACAGCACTGTCAAGGGTGTTGTCGTCAGGAGTATCCTCATTAACTAATGGAGATTTTTTATTTCCTGTTTTTAATTTCGCTCTATACTTTTTCATGGAAAACACATTGGTACTTATTGGTTTTGAAAACACACCCAAGAAATGAAATTATGTTAATCCTATTGAAATATAACAAAACATGACGATAAAATAACATTTTAGAACCACAATTATGGAAATCTAACCTAATCCAGCCCAGCCTAACGTAACCTAACCCCCACCCCTAATATGCAATTATATAGCCCAAATTAAGTAAGTCCAATGTATTCTGTCCACGTACAATGCATTCTATCATCCATCAATTGTTTTTCTAGCTATGAAACTGGTTTTCTAAGATGCAACCTAAGCGTAATTCTTGAATGTGTTTCCAATAACCAACAAGTACCAACACTTTCTTCAAAAAAATTTCTGTAGTTTTTTTTTCTTCTTAAAGCGGGTTGATTATCGGGATATATAGGTTAGTATCAATTCAACAATTTCAAGTTTAAGGACGTAGTTTCTTTAATATATTGCCAGTATTAATTTGTAGAAAAAGGTATTTTTAGAAGAAGCCCGACGAGAGTACTAATTTTGTACTTAGAAAGGCTTCTGTAAGACAGGACATACTCAATATTTCTCTATTATTCTATAGGTTAATGTAAATGCAAAGATAAAAAACATTCAATTTCAAAAAGCTGAATGACACGTTTTCGGCAGAATTAAAGATTGATAATTGCTTACCAAAGGCAGTGCTCTAGCGTTGCCTTAATTACGAGCCATGCACCTCTATTTTTTTTTTTTTTTTTTTCTACTTGAGATTAAATGCGATGGAAGGGTCACAGAAACTTGAGAATGGCACCATTTTCATTCGAAATTGATAGTTCTAGAGCCCTTTCGAAGGGATAAGACTGATCAGAAGGCAACCAGGTTTTCTTTTTTTTTAATACCCATTCCCCTAATCCCCGAAGATATTCGATCCAAATTTTGACATAGCCATTTTGCCTGAACATATGAAAGCTTGAATGAATAGGCCTCTTGGGATGGCAAGATCAGCACAAATCCTAAATTGTCGTAATACTAAAATGGACGTAAATTAAGCTTTTTTTTAAACTGCCTTGAAACTTATATTCTTATCTCCTTGAGTTTAGGAGATATGAATATAAGTGCACGACCTAAATGCTATCTGAATGCACGAGAAAAATTGAAAACTAAGTTTGCTTCTAACGAAAAAGAATCAAAAGTATTTTATTATTCGTGGACGGGTTTTTAAAGATTGGAGGCTCGAAAAAGGCCCCATAAAGCTTTTAGTACTTGTTAATTACACGGAACACAGCTCAAGAATTCACTCTGTAACTTCTGACAAAACTGGCCTCTCTGGAATTAGTTTCGATTTGCTTATTTTGAGTGAGGAAAACTACGATGTAGGCATAATTTAACAAAACATTTAACATATATGGGTGGTCAGGGGTTAGTTATTTAACAAAATAATTTCTCCACGGCCCGCTTTCCATAATTCTTTGTCGTAATTTTGTTTTTAAAGTATTATATTTTTATCATATTTGGGTATATTCGTATGGATTAACCTAACTTGACTTCTTGGGTGTCTAATGTAAAATTAACCCATATCAAACTTTCTAATTAGCTTGCAGCTTTCAAGATTGTTTTCCTGGGTTAAGGGGACCAACATCTTATTGGCAGGAAGATGGGTATTACGGGGCCAGAAAATGGAACAAAGCAACATGTTGTCTCCATGAGTTGTAAACTTGCAGAATAAGCTTTTGACCAAGGGAAACTATTTTCGGATACGGTTTTCCCAAAAATGCAGCCCAAAAAGTACCAATAGCTTTTTTACTGACTGTTTTTTTCCCCGGGACTCTTTTCTTGGACTTTGGTCGGCACTCCATATGTCCAAGGGTATTAGCCACCTCCTATGTTTTTGGCAGCCTTTTTAGCTTTCGTCCATCCCAAATCGGCAGCGTATTCCAGAAGAGTTCGTGCCTCATGGTCATAAGCCTGGATAGACGGTGACTCAAATTAGCAGTACTATTTGTGCCTAATACTTTGAGGGCCACCACGAGCAGGCCGTCGCCAATATTCCACATCCTTACTATATATACTACTAAGGACTCTATGCAGGGAGCCTTTGCTATCCCCTCCCCTCGTTATGCAAAGATTGTCCTCGTTTTTTAGTGACTGGTATTTTTGTCTTCTAATTTGAATTTGCCACTCCCCCCTCGATATATAGGTCTCCAAAATAAATTATTTCTTTCGCTCAATATTTGGCATTTTTTCTACAGGAAAAAGGGCGTTGGTCAGAAGATAATCCATCCAGGTCGGTGTGGTAAAAGAAGGGTATTTCCATACAAAAACGTAGGTTTGATTCAGTTCATTTCAACCTTTTCTTGACATCGATTTCCTGCAAGAGGTCAGTGGACAATGCTAAGCAACAGGAATTCCTTCTGTAGACGCCTAAGGTTAGTGCCTTTCGCGCTTCTAATTTCAATACCTTTACGATTTTGTTAAAGATTACTTTATTTATCTATATAATTTGCCTATTTTGGCTATGCATGCAATTACAAGACTCAATAATGTGAATCTTCAAATGAAACCACTTTCAATTTTAAGGTACCGCATGTAATTTGATGTTCGGAACGTCTGTTAAAGCGTAACGACATTTTGATTACAATTTATTAGCACCAAACCATTTAAGGAATGGTCTATACTTAATGAGATTCTTCTATAGCCAGGAAGCGACATTGAAAATAAAATGTTGGCTTTTGTCTGACACAACAGGGTACTGAAGGATTTTACTCGTTTGAAATGAAGTGCCAAAGGATGTAATACATACTCCTCTTTGTAGACCGATCCGTGCGGGCTTCAATTAAATAAGCACCAAAATTGGTTTTTATCAAAGATTTTCAAAAAGATAGTGAGAGCGGAGCTTATGCTGCTACATAATATGTAATTATCATAACAAAGAAACGTAGCATGATTGAATTTAATTCACTGTTTTGAAAAAGTTGAAAACATACCAACAAAGAAATTGTCCGGAATATCACATTAAAGGGTTAAAAACAAGTTGTCTAATCCCTGATAAGTAGTATGTTAAACAATTATTCCTTTGCAATATTATTGGACGGGCCCAATGAGGGATGCTCACGGTCCTCAAGCAACTAAGCCCACAATTATAGAGATCCATATCAATTGCGTATCTTAAGCAAATTTGGGTGATCTTAATCGTGTAGAGGCTTTCTTGGTAGCATACAGATACCGAAATTAAAACAAACCGAAAGAAAAAGGAAGAATAAACAAAATAAAACCCGAATTTTAGAAATGAAATCAAAACCAAAAAGGGTATAAACAATGAAGTCAAACTTGCAAGGAATACAAATCCCCACACGAGTGTATTGCTACTCTTTCCCTTATACCCCTCCCCCAATAATTATAGCATCGTTTGCATTTTACTGGAAACTTATTAGATTGTCGAATTGAAAATTTCGTTCAGCCGATGGAACTTTACTTAACCTCCTACTTGTTACTGCAACAGGACCAAGTCTTTTCCATCTGACCTGACATCTGAATTTTCCATACATTTCAAAGGAATAAAAAAAAAACAGGGACAGAAATGAGACTGTTTTTAAATAGTAAACAAAACTTTCACAAATGTTTTAATGTCGAAAAACCCCTGGAAGCTTAATTACCATTTTGATTTTCCTTTTTCAACCTCGTTTTCATTAGAGCGTAAACATAGAAAACACGTAGACATGAACAATAGGTTTTATATAAGCTATTAAACATCTCTCTACAATGTTCTGGTAGCCCACTAGTCCCATCCCGAGAAAAAGCACCAAAGTGTCATTTTTAGACCCATGTGAAACTTTCAGATTGTGACATTTATAAGACCACGTACACATGAGCAATTTGAATCAGCTATTATTAGACCTCTCTCTATGATGTTCTGGTAACCTACTGGCCCGGGTAGAAAAAAAAGAAAGAAAAAAAGGAGACACATCAGGGCTGTCCCGACACAAAAAAAGTGGTTTTCCATGTTGTTAAAGGTGGAGGATTTAAATTCTCTTACTCAAGGTTTTCGACCGTGCTGATTCGAATGGTACACTTTTCATTTCGACAATGAACCATTTTCGAGGGGATTCAGGCTTTTTTTCAAAATACCATAAATTTGTTTTCGCAATAATCTTTTACTTTTAGGATTAACCGAAATAATAGTTAATATTTCTGAATCATTTTTCCCATTAGGCGGTTTTGTTCCAAAACGCGTTTCAAACTGTTGATTACTATGGGTTGTGGTTCGCTCTTTACTAGGCTGCAGCTAATGATGCAACCATGAACATTGTAAGTATAAAAATAACAATGTTAAAAATGAACGCAATTTTTGCCAGAAAAAAAAATGCATCTTCATATACAAGATAAAAGACGTATCTTTTGACAAAACAGAATACCAAGTTGCTTTTGTGAGGTATGATGCCATATTTGAGAGATTCCGAAGCATGACTCCCTTTGGTTTGTTCTTTACTAGATTGCAACAAAAACAAGAGCTAAGAGCTCATATGGCACTTATGACGAGGCGAGAAGAGCTAAGAGCCAAGAGATCATATGGTATGAGCTCTAACAAAATTCTATGAATCAATAGATTGATTTAAAAAGGAAAATAAGAAGCTTAATGCCGGTCAGGATTTAAAATAAGAGCTCTGAGTCACGATGTCCTTCTAAATATCAAAATTCATTAAGATCCGATCACCCACTCGTAAGCTATAAATACCTAATTTTTCCTCTCCCTTTAGCCCCCCAGATGGTCGAATCTGGGAAAACGACTTTATCAAGTCAAATTGTGCAGCTCCCTGACACGCCTATCAATTTTCATCGTCCTAGCACGTCCAGAAGCACCAAACTCGCCAAATCACTGAACCCCTCCCCCCAACTCCCCCAAAGAGAGCGAATCCAGTACGATTCTATCAATCACGTATCAAGGACATTTGTTTATTCTATCCACCAAGCTTCATCCCGATTCCTACACTCCAAGTGCGATTCCTACACTCCAACTCCCCCCAATGTGAAACGATCTGGTCGGGATTTGAAATAAGAGATCTGAGACATGAATTCTTTCTAAAAATCAAATTTCATTAAGATCCGATCATACATTCGTAAGACAAAAATACCCCAATTTTCACGTTTTCCAAGAATTCTGGTTTCCCCTCCAACTCCCCCCAACATCACAGGATCTGGTCGGAATTTAGATAAGAACTTTAAAGCACAAGATCCTTCTAAATATCAAATTTCATTGAGATCTGATCACCCTTTCGTAAGTTACAAATACCTCAATTTTCAAGATTACCCCCCTCCAATACCACCAAAGAGAACAGATACGGTCCGGTTATGTCAGTCACGTATCTTAGACAAGTTTTTATTCTTCCCTTCCAGTTTCATCCTGATCTCACCGCTGTAAGTAATTTCTAAGATTTCCGGTCCCCCCAACTGCCTCCCCCCAATTACGCTTGATCCGGTCGAGATTTAAAATAAGAGATCTGAGTTACGAGGTCCTTCTAAATATGTAGTTTCATGAAGATCAGATCACCCCTTCGTAAGTTAAAAATACGTCATTTTTCTAATTTTTCAGAATTACGCCCCCCCCCCCGATAGGTCAGATCCGTTCCAATTATGTAAATCACGTATGTAAGAAATCTGCTTATTTTTCCCACCAAGTTTCATCCCGATCCCTCCAATCTAAGCGTTTACCATGATTTTAGGTTCCCCCACCCCAACGTCATCAGATCAGTCAGGATTTAAAATAAGAGCTTTGAGACACGATATCCTTCTAAATATCAAATTTCATTGAGATCCGATAACCCGTTCGTAAGTTGAAAATACCTCATTTTTTCTAATTTATCAGAAATAACCCCCCCAACTACCCCAAAGAGAGCGGATCCGTTCCGATTATGCCAATCATGTATCTGGGACTTGTGCTTATTTTTCCCACTCCCCCCAATGTCATCAGATCCGGTCGGGATTTAAAATAAGAGCTCTGAGACACAATATCATTCCAAACATCAAATTTCATTAAGATCCCATCACCCATTCATAAGTTAAAAATACTTCATTTTTTCTATTTTTTCCGAATTAACCGGCCCCCACTCCCCCTCCCAGATGGTCAAATCGGGAAAACGACTATTTCTAATTTAAGCTGGTCCCGTCCCTGATACGCCTGCCAAATTTCATCGTCCTAGCTTACCTGGAAGTGCCTAAAGTAGCAAAACCAGGACCGACAGACAGACAGACCGACCGACAGAATTGGCGATTGCTATATGTCACTTGGTTAATACCAAGTGCCATAAAAAGCCGAAGAGGTTTCCATGTCTGATATATATAATCCGTAAAATGCTTTGTCTCATGAAAAGGGCAAAAGAACATTACACAATAACTATTTGAGCCCTTATGCATAGACTTAAAAGCATAATGCCCTAGGATTTGTCATTGAGAAAGGGTGCATGTTTGATCCTTGGCATCTAAAAAACTTAGGGTGTTAAGGTGAAGCTTTCAAGGAATGTTGAACTAAATCAAAACGCGCTACTTGCATTTAGGTTTCAGAAGGGTTTATCTCAGGAAACGCATAGGGCATTAAGGTGAAACTCTCAAGGAATTTTGAGGAGGATGTCGGACTAAATCAAAACACACTATAGGGAGAAAAGAGTTTGCCAAAAATATATTAGAAATGTCTGGTCAAGTTGATATTTTCAAGGCATGTTGTGGGGAATGCTGAACTAATACGATTACAGGACGAAGCATGCAGTATGAGTAAGAAAAACTCCCCTTTTATCTCGGAGATAGTATATTATTAAATCATTATCGTAAATAGTACTCATCAGTTCTGTGCATTTATCTGATATACCATTACAAAGATAAGGCCTTAAAAGAAGCTCTTCTATTGGCGGAATCAAACGTTTGCTCACAATCTATAAAACAAACGACTAAAGATGTCTAGTGACTCAGGTACTTCAAAGGTATTAATCTAGCTGAAAATTTGGTCAGTCCATCCTCTCCCCTTCCTAAAACCAAACGGTTCTTCTTCTAAAACTTTATCTCACCATCTCTAACTCTTGGAAGTATCATCCTCCTATAGATACGAAGATACCAAGATTCCTAAAAATACAAAGCTATTACCTCTATAAATTAAATATTTTCCTAAAATCGGTATTTACTTCCATTTTTTTCGAAAGTCGCAGTCTTCAGTAATTCATCTCTACCTTCATATGCCACATTTAAAAACTCGTTTGCCACACTATCAGCACTTGGGTCATGGAGGTTTTTAATCATTTGTGTACTGCCTCTAATTCATCCTCGCAAAACAAATCTTCTTTAACTTCCAGAGTATCACAAACTTTTTGCTTCTTTTCTATGTCATTTCTTATAACTTTACCATGGTTTTGCACACTCTCAAATCTTCTGCCCGTCTCTTTTTAACTCTTTACTTATCACTAATTGTGCCCCTTTTCCCATCTTTAACTGGGATAAGTCTAGACTTACTGTTTCCTGTCAATCTTTTAACACGGTAGGACAATATTTTACTTTTATGTTGTCTGTCTGCTTCTTCCAAACCCTTAGCAATTTTATCCATGGCCTCCACTTCACACCTCCTTAATTCATATTTTATCGCTTTCTCCATCTTCTTTGAATTCCTCTTATTTTCAAAGGATCCACTGCTCAAATAATCCTCCTCCTCCTCTCTATTAAACACATGGCATTCCCACTAATAATCCTAGCTGTGTTTCCATGAAGGGGTGATAGACTGACAAAGACTGTGCTTTCCAGCCATTTATCTTAGGCTAAACGAAAAGCAGGTCGTCCCGGATCGAAGCAAAAAATACTCATAAGGATGAATTTAAAGGAAACTCACCCCCTTAGTAGCGGTGAAAGACTTACCCTTCCACCGTTACTAAGAAAGGGTCATCATATCTTAGTTTTGTGTTTTGTTTTAAGGTTTTTTTTTTTTTGTTTTTTTTATCAGTTTTATTCTGTACTGAGGACGGCCAAGCGGAGATCTTGCCCGAAACATTTTCATAATTTTTTAAATTTTTCACTGGCTGTTTATTGACCTCGTCTTCTTCCTTTCTTCGTGATTTTATGAGTTATCAGTAGTAACCGAGACTCTAGAAACGGAATTTTGATATTAATCGATATATCATCGGCTTAGTGTGTTGATTCCAAATATACAAGACTCATTATGCTTTGTCTTACACATAAAAGGCTAAGAAACAGCGAAAATTTGCCAGATTTCCGAAAGAGGGAGGAAACACCCACCAAAGGTCAAAGAATTTTACTTAAAGTCAAGCAATTAAATTCAGCGTATCACAGAACACTACTGTAGAGGTTTCAAATCCTTATCTGCGAAAGTGCTGAATTTCGTATTATTTGCCAGAAGAAAAATCACGGATGCATGTTAATCATTTCTCTCCCTAGGGACGATTGTATCGAACCAACGGTCTTAGAACATCGGGAGAGGGCTCATTTGAACCAAAATAAAAATTTCTGGTGTCACTTTTATTTGACCAAAAGATCAGACGGCTACTAGCCCGCCTCAACGTCCCTTTTTTCCCAAAAATTGTTCGATCAAAAGTTTGAGATAGCCATTTTGTTTAGCGTAGTTGAAAGGTTCCAAAACTATATGTTTACATTTAATATGACCCACGCAGCCTCGTGGCTGCGTATGCTAAGGATAATAACGATAATGCACAATCTATGAAAACCAGTTTCATAGCCACAAAGACAAATAACGGGTGGCAGAATACATTGGACTTCTATAACTTGGGCTACAAATTTGTACATTAAGGGGGTGGAAGTACGGTTAGGTTAAATTAGGTTACTTTACCCCCACACCCCTTAATGCGCAAATATACAGCCCAAATTATGTTATTATAGAAACTGAAGTATTATGGTATATTTCTTATGATATTTTGACAAATTTCATTAGGATTAACATAACTTTACTTCTTCGGTGTGTTCCGTATAATTAACAACTACCTCTTTTTTTAATAAAGAAGCCTGCATAGAACATGGTAAAGAAACAAAACAACTATCTATTACAATGTTAAAGAGCATTATAATTATAGTGGTTTCTGGTCAATAATCTAGTGATTTATGTGCTGTTTTAGTGATTTTTTCAAGAACCTAGTGATTTTTTCACCAGGAGACAACGCTGCCTGAGGGATTCTAATATTGGGTAAAAATACTATTTGAAAGGGTTGTAAAATGTTGGTAACAATGAAAGATAACATCATAATCTAAATTAATACAACCATGCTACATGTAGTTAAGTAAAACCTTCGATGATTCAATGTTTTCTTTTATTTTTGAATATATCCTAGGGCTGTACATGACACCATCAGGGGCGGGGTGCAATTTTTGTTCAGGACCTTTTTGCCATACTGGAAAGTAGTTGAATAAAACTTTTAATAATACACCCAAAGCCTTAATAATATCATAGGAAGGTATTTTAAAACCACTACCTCCACTTCTTCCCCCTTTAGAGAGCTATGACTTTAGCCAACCTTTAACAATCTTTCTGTTACAAAATAAATCCTTGCAAAACAGATCATCTACTCAAATGAGACACATGAATTGCTTTTTGAGCCCCACAACTTAAAGTTTAGATAAAATATTTTTTTATCAGACATCAGACTGATTTGATGATGACTTTGATGGCCTAGAATAGTGGTTCTCCAGAAGATGAAACACTTAAACACAAAGAAAGACATTCTTCAATTTTCAATTTTTTGTTAATTTTTATGGTTTTGTCCCTGTTATTGGCAGCTCGTCCACAGCCCCCCATCTAATGGTCTCACATAGCCCTAGGATATATATACATATATATATATATATATATATATATATATATATATATATATATATATATATAATATATATATATATATATATATATATATATATATATATACATTCTTTCTGAATGTATATATACATTCAGAAGGAGACATCCTAGAAAAAAGAGTTCAGTTCAGAAGGAGATGTCCTAGAAAAAAGAGACACTTTTAAGATTTTAAGAGAAGAGACATCTAATATTTTTAGAAATCTAAGTATATTTGGGGGGGTGGGGGATCCGACAAACGTCATATTTTAATCGCTTGTGGTTGCTTTGAATGTTTTATAGCTTGTTATTTCAATCAAGAGCTAACGAAAATGTGAGGGAGGCTGCCTCGTGAGACCATTAGAAGGGGCTGGGGATGAATTGTCAAGAACACCAACAAAACTATAAAAATGAACATAAAGTTGGCACAAAAAAAATCTCTCTTTTTTTCAGCATATCTTTTCCTGAATAGCAATTATTCTAGGACTTAACCGGTAGGCCTATAGACCTATCGTCAAGTCCTAGAAATAAGGAAATGGTGGATATAGAAGCTTGGGAATCTTTTCCCACAGAATATTTTTGGCCCTGGATTCACTCCTGAACATTTCATTCACCAAACTCAACTGCTTTACAAGATAGTAAGAAGCCCCTGACTAGGATTTTTCCTGATTCCTTCTATGAAGCCACCCCTCTAAAATAGTACTCTTCTTCCAAATATAATTACCTTTGCTATGACGTACGCATCTCAGCCACTGCTCCCCTCCCCGTCTAATGAATTGATATAATCCTAGGCTTGGGCTATTATATAAAGGTTTGGTTCTTTTATTAATTAATGTTACAGTATTAGGCATTTTGAGCCATCTATAATTTTCCTTCTTTTCTTCTAGTCCACGTATCCCAAAGATATTTGAGGAGGCTTTGACTTGGTATATTCACTCCTGCCTCTTATTGGCTAGACATGTAAGGTCTTACCTCAAGATTTGCTTCTGCTTGGTCATAGTTTCCAATGTAATTCGGCATCCGAGTCATATTGTATGGCATGTCTTGGCACATGGGTATTGTAATCCGTTCGCACTTTCTACCGCGTTCGTAAATATTACACTTGACGTTTGAAGTATAAGCAGTTAATAGAATGATAAACGAAGCCTTTACATTCATACTTATTAACTTGGTTTCTGTCTTTATACTAACATTTTGGCTGGTCCCTTTTTTCCAAATCTCTCTTCCATTCCGTCTAAGGTTTATAACAATACTAAGGCCCAAGCGTCATGGTTATTTTGATCAACTAATTTGGATCATTAATCTATTTTAATCAAGTTGATAGTTGTGACACGTTTTTAATCACTAAAAAGTCATTCTTGTTTATGCTGCGCTATTCAAATGCCAGATAAAATATTTCCAAAGAAAGCCTAAAACTTTTTCACAAAACACACCATTGCACAATAATAAATGTTGGCAACTGATCGCCTGAGGAAGTCATGCATTACTGACACACCAGAGACGACCAAAGCATGGAAATTCATCTTTACAGCGGGCACTTTTGCTTTATTATGGAACGCCGACAAAAAGACCGCCTTCTGGTTCTCGCTTTTGGCGTTTCGCCATGACCAATAATCAAGTCAGAATAAACAAAAAAGTTAATTAAACAAATCGTAAAGAGAGGAACCATTGTTTCTTAGTGCTGTTAAATTTTAGATTCATAAAAATTAGCGGATAATTTTGTTAGACTTAGCCTACCTACGGAATTACTATAATTTTTTTTGTAATCACAACAGAATAGTGCCAAATATTTGTCTGTTCCATCTTCGAAAAACAAAACAACCGCAAGGTCTCACTAATGTCAGACAGAGCAGAGAGATATAGCACCCTTGCTAAGATACCTCTGCAGGAGGGGTTTCTAGCTCTGAATCCTTGAATGTGGTGCCCAAAGATCTAGTGCCCTTCATCCTGCTCATGTGATTCTACAAATCTCCTTATGCTTGTTCTATAAGTAGCAGGTTTTAAATTTCCACAATTATACCTAAAGCCCAACCCCACCATAGAAGTTTGCTTTTTACGGTGCTTTTTACTGACGGAGAACATTTTGCTTTCCAACACGAAACAGTAAGAAAGGGTTAGAAAGGGTTAAACAAAGGCTGGTGTACTAGATCTTTGAACTTAGTTTGGATTGGCCTACTTTCGATAACCCACAACAGATACAAGCCCAAAAATTTTTATCGGGGCAAGTAAGCCAATACTAGGAAAATTTCAGGGGACCAATAATGAAACACATCAAATTTGTTTCACAGATTTCAATAAGAGAGGCTCAAAAATATTAGGACTGGGGGATACCCTCTCCTCCACCACGTATACCCTTGATCTTCAACTATTTGTTCAAAAAATAAAAAAAAACAAGTTTTTTTAAATGAAAGTAAGGAGCGACATTAAAACTTAAAACGAACACAAATTACTCCGTATATGAAAGGGGCTTTTCTTCTTCAACGCCTCCCTCTGTACGCTAAAGTTTGACTCTTTCTCTTAGCTCTACTTTTTAAAAAAGGAAAAAAACTTTAGCGTAAAGAGCGGGGCGTTGAGGAAGAAAAGCCCCTTTCATATACGGAGTAATTTCTGTTCGTTTTAAGTTTTAATGTCGCTCCTTACTTTCATTTAAAAAAAATTGTTTTTTTATTTAATTTTTGGACGTTTTTTAATTCATGCATGTTTTGATCTTGCCTCTCCGCACATAAATAATTAAAACGAAATTTGCATATTAATTTTCTTTTTGGCTAAATGGCTTTCTCATAGTTTTAATCGGAAGATTTTGAGAAAAAAGGAGAGAGGGAGGAAACCTAGCTGCCTTCTAATTTTTTGATTACTTAAAAAGGCAACTAGAACTTTTAATTGTTTTACGAACATTTTCATTAGTAAAAAATATACGTAATTTACGAATTAACTTACGTAACGAACTTCTATATTCGTATATTTTTATTGCGTATATGAGGGAGTTCAGCCCTCGTCAATACCTCGCTCTTTACACTAAGGCTTAAATTCTGTCCCAATTCCTTAAGAATGACCCTTGAATCACAAAGGCCGTAGAATAAATAGTTGAAATTACTAAAAATACTTTCGCGTAAAGAGCGAGGTATTACGAGGAGTTAAACCCCTCATATGCGCAATAATTTCTCCTCGTTTTAAATTTTAATGCTGCTCCTCACTTTCAGTAGAAAAGACTTCTCATATTTATTTTTTCCTTGTTTTTTTTTTTAATAATGCAAAAAGATCCTGCGTCCCCTTCATTGAAAGTCTCTTCCCCGATGAGAAGTTTTTCCATGGAAAGATCCTCCCGCGTAACCCCCCCCCCCCACCTCAACTCTCCCTCCCGAACCAAAAGAATCCCCTTGAAAACGTCCGTACACTTCCCAGTAACCATTACTATATGTAAACACAGGTCAAAGTTTGTAACTTGCATCCCCTTCCAGGGAGACTGCGGGTTAGTAGGCCTAATTCGTCCCCAAAGACATAGTTATTAGGTTTTTTTACTATGGTGAATAAAATGGCTATCCCAGAATTTTGATCCGGTGGCTTTTGGGAAAAAATGAGCGTGGGAGGGGGCCTAGGTGCCCTCCATTTTTTTGGTCACTTAAAAAGGGCACTAGAACTTTTAATTTCCGTTAGAATAAGCCCTCCCGCGACATTCTAGGACGACTGGGTCGATACGATCAACCCTGGGAAAAAAAACAAATAAACACGCATCCGTGATTTGTTTTCTGGCAAAAAATGCGAAATTCCGCATTTTTGTAGATAGGAGCTTGAAACTTCTACAATGAGGTTCTCTGATACGCTGAATCAGATGGTGTGATTTCCTTTAAGATTGTATGACTTTTAGGGGGTGTTTTTCCCTATTTTCTAAAATGAGGCAAATTTTCTCAGGCTCGCAACTTTTGATAGGTCAGACTAATCTTGATGAGAGTTATATTTTTGAAATCAGCATTAAAATGCGATTTTTTCAATGTAGCTATTGGTATCAAAATTCGATTTTTTAGAGTTTTGGTTACTATTGAGCCGGGTCGCTCCTTACTACAGGTCGCTACAGGTACGGGTCGCTCATTCCAGAGGAAAATAAACAGGGATTTAGCGGGGAAGGTGGCTTATTAAAATAATTTTTGACCGGGTTACATGGTTTTTGACCGTGATTTTCACATGCGTTTTTAAGCCAACTTTAATATTTGTAGAAATACTTTTTAGTCTATTAGGAAAATACTCTGTTACCTGCATTTTTAGGACTAGTTTACGAGCCGTACAAACATTTCTGGGTTTTAACCGCAGTAAGGGCATCCCCTTCCTCTGGATACGTCCATTCGTGTGTGGCTATCTAAAATATAAAAATATATAATATAAATATATAAAAGTATAAACTTTCATTAAGGTCACACTTCTTTTTTAGGGGTTTCTGACTTCCTATAGAAAATTTCGTATCTTAATAATTTTTATGGACCCTTTTAAAATCAATGAACTTTATAGTGTTCAAACTGGTATAAAACCTAGGAGGTGTTAGTGGGCATACTCAATGATACTCTCGGTTTAATACTCCTGGTCTTAAAGTTGTGGCGCGAGACGCCACGATTTTCTCCAGCGGCACCAAAATTTTCGGTCGGTTTAATAAAGACTAAAAATATAATGACATGTCGGCTACAAACATCTCGAACTTGGTGGGTAAATTCAGTAGTTTATCGACTCGGCGACTCCTGCCATTATTTTACAGATGGTGCCAAAACTTACCATTTGGTTAAATAAAGAGCATAAAAATAGTTACATAACATATACCGAAATTTCAAGCTCGGTCGGTAAATGCAGCGGTTTTACCGAGTCGTGAAGTGATTTTGTGTATCGCATTTGAAAGGGACATTCTGCTAATTACCGATATGAACAATGGGTCAAAATTACTACCCAGCCAACAATATCCCTCACTTCCCCTCCAAACATTTTGGATAGTAGCGTCCCTGGCGCATGAAACTGCCAAGCTGAATGGAACGCTTTTCGGAATCTCAAATTTTTTATCCAGTGAAATTTTGGCTCTCATCGGTCCAAAATCGTTGTTTTGCATAACATGACTGCAGAAAACGCCACTTTGCTATAGTATGATCTTTGTGCTGCTTAAAATCTGCTGCAACTTTCCATTTCTATTCGAGTGAGCCCTCTTTCAGAAGTGCAGACCCTTTGTAAAAAAAAACTATCTCTGGGATGAAAACTACATATGTGAAGGTCCTTCTCGGGAAAAACTTGAAATTTCGCACGTTTATTGATAGCTGCTTGAAACCGCTGCCGTAAAGTTCACTGGTATCCTGAATTTTTGATTTTGTAATTTTATCAAGACCCCATCAGTTTGGGGGCACCTTTCTCGGGTTTCTAGAATCATACAAATATTTTCCAGTAATTCCACCCTTAATTTCGGTATCTCTAATTTGTGAACACTGATTGGCCCTGTGATATAATTTTATTGCTAATGTTATGACGAATAAAACACACCCTAGTCGAATTGCTACTTTTTCCCAGTACGATGCAAATGACGCTCTGGTCATTGGAAGGCGTAGGCAATTTAATTGTATAGTAACTGTGTCGCGAAGTGACGCTGCTGCTTTTGGAGCTGTTGTTTTTCTCAGGATCAGCAGTCTGCATTGGTAAGAGATTCTTCTAAGTATGGGAATCTTGAAACGAGGCAGCAAAGTTCCATGAAACTTTTTAAGATTTCCAGTCATCATCCTGAAAAAAAAAATGAAATCCATTTTTCCGCTCATTTTGTGTATAATACCAAAATAAAATTATCCTAACTGCGTATGGAAAATTTTTAAGAACAATTTTCTCTTGTACTCCTGTAGAACATTTAAATATACTTCTGAGAATTGGAGAACAAAATTCCGTGTCTCCTCTGGATCTCTTTGATGTGATTCTCGAAAAATCGATCTCGAATACAAAATTCTGATTTTTTTGGTTGTTTTTGGAAATTCTTGACTTACTGCCTCTTGTATATTATCCAAAAATTACTATGAAAAACTACTGGTGATGACATGAACTTTCTTATATACGAAATTACTTTCTTCTCTTAGAAATAATTTCCGAGGCTGCGAAGACACAATAATTTTTTTATACCCTAGCGGTAAATTTGTTTCTAGACAAATCAGATTTTCTTCCCACGGGGATAGACGGATCTTCTAAGAACATGAATCAAAATTGGTGTTACAGAAATAATATTCCTTTTCTGAATTTTCGACCCATTGAGCGAACATTGACCCAATGTTCAGTCAAGACCCAGTCATGTAATTGGACCCAGTAAGAGTCGGGATTCCCGTTGTTTCCTATCTTTCAATATTATTTTTACTGGATCCAAGCATACAATTGGGTTTCGAGCAAACATTGACCCAAAGTTCACTCAAGACCCATCATATAATTGGAGCCAGTAAAAGTCAGGCTTCCCGTTGTTTCCTATCTTTCAATATTATTTCGATTCAATTGAAAATATTGAATTGAATAGATTATAAAATAATATTAAAAGATAGGTAACGACGGGGAACCTGACTATCAATGGATCCAAGTACATGACTGGCTTCTCAGTTGTTTCCAAACTTTTAAAATTATTTTCTGATCAATGCAATTAAAAAGATAGAATTGATTAGAAAATAGTCTTAATAGATAGGAAATAACAGGGAGCCTGACTCTCACTGGATCGAAGCATACAACTGAGTCTCAAGCGAACTTTGAACCAACGTTCACCCAAGACCCTGTCATTTAATTGGATCCAGTAAAAGTCAGGCTTCCCGTTGTTTCTATCTTTCAGTATAATTTTCTAATCCGTTCGATTCAATTAAAAAGATTGAGTTCAATAGATTAGAAAATAATATTAGAAGATAGGAAACAACGGGGAACTTGATCCTCACTGGATCAAAGTACATGACTTGGCTCCCCAGCTTCCTATCTTTTAAAAATTATTTTATAATCAATTCAATCCAGTTAAATTGACCGAATTGAATTAATTAGAAAATAATATTAAAAGATAGGAAACAACTGGGAACCTGACTGTCACTGGATCCAAGTTCGTGACTGGCTCCCTAGTTGTTTTCAATCTTTAAATATTATTTTCTATTCAATTCAATTAAAAAGATTGGATTGATTAAAAAATAATCTTGATAGATAGGAAACAACGGGGAGCTTGACTCTCACTGAATCCAAGCATATAACTGAGTCTCGAGCGAACATAGACCCCACGTTCACTCAAGAGCCAGTCATATACTTGGATCCAGTAAGAGTCACTCTTCCCGTTGTTTCCTTTCTTTCAATATTATTTTCTAATCGATTTAATTCAATTAGAAAGATTAAATTCAATAGATTAGAAAATAATACTAAAAGATAGGGAACAACGGGAAACCTGACTCTCACTGGATTTAAGTACATGACTGACTCCCCAGTTATTTCCCATCTTTTGGTATTATTTTATAATCAATTTAGTTCAGTTAAAGTGACCGAATTGAATTAATTAGAAAATAATATTAAAAGATAGAAACAACCGGGAACCTGACTCTCACTGGATTCAAGTATGTGACAAGCTCCCTAGTTTCCTATCTTTTAACAATTATTATATAATCAATTCAATCCAAATAAAGTGACTGAATTGAATTAATTAGAAAATAATATTAAAATATAGGACACAACGGGGAACCTGTCACTAGATCCAAGTTCGTGACTGGCTCCCCAGTTGTTTCCAATCTTTTAATATTATTTTCTAATCAATTTAATTCAATTACAAAGATTGAATTGATTAGAAAATAGTCTTAATAGATAGGAGACAACGAGGAGCCTGACTCTCACTGGATCCAAGTATATAACTGAGTCTCGAGCGAACATTGACTCAACGTTCACTCAAGACCCAGTCATATAATTGGATCCAGTAAGAGTCAGGCCTCCTGTTGTTTCCTATCTTTCAATATTGTTTTCTAATCCGTTCGATTCAATTAAAAAGATTGAATTCAGTAGATTAGAAAATAATATAAAAAAGACAGGAAACAGGGGAAACCTGACTCTCACTGGATCCAAGTACATGACTGGCTCCCCAGTTATTTCCCATCTTTTGGTATTATTTTATAATCGATTCAATCCAATTAAAGTGACTGAATTGAATTAATTAGTAATAATATTAAAAGATCGGGAACAACAGGGAACCTGACTCTCGCAAGACCCAAGTACATAACGGGTTCCCCATTTGCTTCCTATCTTTTAATATTATTTTATAATCAATCCAATGAAAGTGACTGAATTGAATTAATTAGAAAATAATATTAAAAGATATGAAAAACGGGAAGCCTGACTCTTAACTGGATCCAAATATATGTTTAGGTTTTGAGCAAACGCTGGGGTAATATTCGGGAATTCATAAGTCTGTTCGAAAGACTCAATTTGACTGCAATAAATCCATATCAGATTCCAGACATGGGGTAAATAGTACAGTGGTCGTAGTGGCATGGCTGACTCCGCTTGTAAAACTGTCAGTTTTAACCTTTCTAGGTATATCCCAGCCCCTTGATTGAAAGGTTTCTCTTTTATCAAAACACCGCTAGATTATAGGCTCTGGCAAGAAGCTCTTTTCAAACCCTTCAACAGAACCAATTTAAAAATCAGTAATTCTTCATCTGGTTAATAAGAGGGTTGAAGTAGATGAAGGACCTGGTGCATGATAATTATTTTCTCAAATAACTGACGATCTGAGGTTGCTATACTATAGCCCATATTATCAGACTACCTTTAGAATACGCAACTTCAAGGGTTTTAATTTTGTTAATTTTGGGTTATGGCAAAGAAAATATTTATAAATAAATCCAAAAACAAATAAAATTAAATGAATTATCAAACGTAATGGACAATTAGATGAATTATCAAACGTAAAATGGACAGAAATATCCTGGTTTAACCAAAAATATTCCCGGAAAAATAGAGGTAGGCTATTATATATAAATTTTTACCTCCTAACCCCACTCCTTACTACTAATTCTGTACTTATCTGATGGCTCAATGAGAGTTAGGACGTAATAGCATTAAAATGCACCATTTGATGTATCTATCCCCTCCCTAACTGCAAAATCATCAGAAAACCTTACTGTTGAGGCTTTAAGCTCTCATCTAAAAAAATTTACAATTTTTTACTTTTTGCCAAAGAAAGATCAAGGATGTATTTTTCTTTTCATGAATGGTCCTATCAAACCAAGGATCCTAGTAGATCGCCAGAAGACTCAATTGAGCAAAAGTCCAAAATCTAAGTGTACTTTTAATTTAGCAAACAGATTGGAGACTAACCAGCCCCCTTACGTTGTAAACCGTTACGAATCCATAGAAAACACAATTTTACAAGAAAACCCCTCTTACCGGCAGTTTACTATGGGTTTTTGCCATAGTGAAAAATAGGTTGGGATAGGTTTGAGTCTAAACGTCGAAATTAAATAAAAAAAAAATCTCAGCTGAAAGTAAGGAACAACTTTAAAGTTTAAAACAAACAGAAATTATTACGTATATAAGAGGTTTCACCACCCTCGTCAATACCTCGCTCTTTACACTAAAGTTCGAAACTTGTTCCAATTCTTTAAGAATGACCCTTGAATCACAAAGGCCGTTTAATTAAAAATAAAGAGCTCTTTTGAAAGTACTAAAAAAAGTAGCGTACAGAGCGAGGGATTGACGAGAGGGCGAACCCCCTTCTATACGTAATAGTTCCAGTTCGTTTTAAGTTTTAATGTTGCTCCTATCTTTCAGTTAAAAAAACTTGTTTTTTTATTCAATTTCTAATCGTCTTTAAATAATGGTAGGAAATTCGGCACCCCCTACATGGAAAATCATTTTCTCTCATGACAAATTCCTCCATGGAAAGATACTCCCACGTAAACCCTTCCCCAACCCTACCCTCCTAGACCTGAAAATATCCCCCCTGAGAAAGTCTGTATACTTCCCAGTAACCAACACTATATGTAAACAACGGGCAAAGTTCTTAACTTGAAGCCCATTCCCCAGGACTGTGGAGGATTAAGTCGTCTTCAATTACCCAGTTATGAGATTTTTCGACAACGCTGAACAAAGTGGCTCAAAATTTTGATCTGGTGACATTGGGAAAAATTGAGCGGAGGGCAACTAGGGGGAGAGGGCCTAGTTGCCCTCCGATTTTTTTGGTCTGTTAAAAAGGACTAGAAAATTTAATCTCCGTTCAAATGATTCCTCTCTAGACATCCTAGGTTCACTGGGTCGATACGATTACCCGTAGCAAAATAAAACATTAAAACAAATAAACACGCATCCTTTATCTTTCTTCTGGCAAAAAAATACAAACTTCCACATTTTCAAACAGTTCGTGGTAACGAACTGTAGTAAGGAGCGACCCGGCTCAATAGTAACCAAAACTCCAAAAAATGGAATTTTGATATCAATACCTACATTAAATGATTCGCATTTTCATGCTGATTTTAAATATATAAGTTTCATCAAGTTTAGTCTTACTCATCAAAAGTTACGAGCCTGAGAAAATTTGCGTTATTTTAGAAAATAGGGGGAAACGCCCCCTAGAAGTCATAGAATCTTAGCGAAAATCACACCATCAGATTCAACGTATTAGATAACCCTACTGTAGCAGTTTCAAGCTCCTATCTAAAAAAATGTGGAATTTTGTATTTTTTGCCAGAAGGCAGATCACGGATGCGTGTTTATTTGTTTTTTGTTTTTTTTTTTTTTTCCCCAGGGGTGATCGTATCGACCCAGTTGTCCTAGGATGTTGCAAGAGGGCTCATTCTAACTGAAATGAAAAGTTCTAGTGCCCTTTTTAGGTGACCGAAAAATTGGAGGGCACCTAGGCCCCCTCCCACGCTAATTATTTTACCAAAGTCAACGGATCAAAATTCTGAGATAGCCATTTTATTCAACGTAGTCGAAAAACCTTATGACTATGTCTTTGGGGACGACTTACTCCCCCATAGTCCCCGTGGGAGGGGCAACAAGTTACAAACTTTGACCAGTGCTTACATATAGTAATGGTTATTGGGAAGTGTACAGGCGTTTTCAGGAGGATTTTTTTGGGTTGGGGGGAGGGGTTGAGAAGAGGGGGATATGCTGGGGGAACTTTCCATCGATAATTTGTCATGGGGGAAGAAAATCTCCATGAAGGGAGCGCAGGATTTACTAGCATTATTAAAAAAAACAATGAAAAAATAAATATGAAAAAGTTCTTTCAGCTGGAAGTAAGGAACAGCATTAAAACTTAAAACAAACAGAAATTATTACCCATATGAGGGGCTCACCTCCTCCTATTACCTCGCTCTTTACGCTAAAGTATTTTTAATAATTTCAACTATTTATTCTACGGCTTTTGTGATTTAGGGGTGATTCTTAATGAATTGGGACAAAATTTAAACTAGTGTAAAGAGCGAGGTATTGACGAGGGGGCGAACCCCCTCATATATGTAATAAAAATATGAGAATACAAAAGTTCTTTACGTAAGCTAATTTATAAAATACGTAAATCTTTTACTAATAAAAAGATTCGTAAAAAATTAAAAGTTCTAGTTGCCTTTTTAATTAACCAAAAAATCGGAGGGCAACTAGGCTTCCTCCCCCGCTCTTTTTTCTCAAAATCATTCGATCAAAATTATGAGAAAGCCATTTAGCAAAAAAAAAAAAAAAAATGCAAATTTCGTTTTAATTATTCCTCTGCGGAGAGCCAAAATCAAAACATGCATTGATTCAAAAACGTTCAGAAATTAAATAAAAAAAATATGTTTTTTTAACTGAAAGTAAGGAGCGACATTAAAACTTAAAACGAACAGAAATTACTTCGTATGTGAGACAGTATATGAAACAGTAAGTTTTTTACTGTTTTAAAAAGAACAGCTGAGAGAAAGAGTAAAACTTTATCGTGAAGAGCGGGGCGTTGATGAGGAAGCAGTCCCTTTCATATACGAAGTAATTTCTGTTCGTTTTAAGTTTTAATGTCGCTCCTTACTTTCAGTTAAAAAAACTTTTTTTTATTTAATTGCGGATAAGACCTTGAAACCTCTACAGTGGGATTCTCTGATACGCTGAACCTGATGGTGAGATTTTCATTGGGATTCTATGACAATTTGGGGAAATCCCCCCTTTTTACAAAAATAAGATAAATATTCTCAGGCTCGTAACTTTTGATTTGTAGGTTTAAACTTGATGAAACTTATATATTTGAAATCAAAATGAAAATTTAATTCTTTTGATGTATCTAATAGTGTCAAAATTCCGTTTTTTATAGTTTCGGTTACTACTAAGACGGTTCACTCCTTACTTACAGTTCATTACCACGAACTGTTCGATTATACATCAAACAATATACTTTAATGATAGTAGAGCGTGTTTTCCGGAAGAAAACACTTAAAACGAACAGAAATTACTCCGTATATGAAAGGGGCTGTTCCCTACTCAGCGCCCTGCTGTTTGCACTAAAGTTTGACTCTTTCTCTCAACTTTACTTTTTAAAACAGTAAAAAACTTTAGCGTAAAGAGCAGGGCGCTGAGGAGGGAACAGCCCCTTTCATATAAGGAGTAATTTCTGTTCGTTTTAAGTTTTAATGTCGATCCTAACTTTCAGTTAAAAAACTTGTTTTTCTTATTTAATTTCTGAACGTTTTTGAATTAATGCATGTTTTAATTTTGGCTATCCGCACATGAATAATTAAAGTAAAATTTGTATATCAATTTTGGCTCTTTCATGAAAAAGCCAAAATTGATAATTGAAAAAAAAAGCTATGAAAAAGCCTGGCTAAATGGCTTTTTCATAGTTTTGATCGGATGATTTTGAGAAAAAAGGAGCAGAGGAGGAGGCCTAGCTGCCCTCAAATTTTTTGGTTACTTAAAAAGACAACTAGAACTTTCAATTTTTACGTACGTTTTTATTAATAAAAAAATATATGTAACTTAATATATGTAACTAACGAATTAACTTGCGTAACGAACTTCTATATTCGTATGTTTTTATTACGTATTTGGGGGGGTTATCCCCCTCGTTATTACCTTGCTCTTTACGCAAAAGCTTAAATTTTGTCCCAATTCCTTAAGAATAACCCTGAATCGCAAAGGCCGTAGAATAAATAGTTAAAATTACTAAAAATACTTTACTACAAACAGTAAGGTATTAGCAGGAGGTGAACCCCTCATGTGCGCAACAATTTTTGTTCGTTTTAATTTTTAATGCTGCTTCTTACTTTCTGTTGGGAATTTTTTTAATATTTATTTTTTCATTGCTTTTTAAATAATGCTAATTTCTTCCCCCCTCAATGTCTTCCTTCTTGACCAATTCTTCCATGGAAAGATCCTCCCATATACACCCATCCCATCAACCCCCCCCAACCAAAAAATCCCTAAAAGCATCTGTACACTTTCCAATGACAATTACTATATACAAACACTGGTCAAAGTGTGTTAATTTGCAGCCACTCCCACGGGGACTGTGGGGGAGTAAGTCATCGCCAAAGACATATTTATTAGGTCTTTTGATTATGTTGAGTAAAACGGCTATCTCAGAATTTTGATCCGGTGACTTTGGGAAAAATGAGCGTGGGAGGGGGCCTAGGTCCTCCAATTTTCGGTCACTTTAAAAGGGCACTACAAATTTTAATTTCCATTAGATTGGGTCCTCTCGCGACGTTCTAGGACCACTGGGTCGATAAAATCACCCTGGGGAAAAATAAATAAACACCCACTCGTGAAACACCACCCACTATTGAGCCAGGTTGCTCCTTACTACAGTTCGTTACCACGAACTGTTTGATAGGTATGGATTACTTCGTTGAGGGCTTTAGAGCTAGTATGAAGGGGGAACTAATCAAACAGTTCGTGGTAACGAACTTAGTAAGAAACGACCCGGCTTAATAATAACCGAAATTCTTAAAAACGAAATTTTTATACCAATATTTACATCAAAAGAAGCAGATTCTTTTGCTGATTTTAAATATATAAGTTTCATCAAGTTTAATTTTACTTAGCAAAAGTTACGGGCCTGAGTAAATTTGCCTTATTTTTGAAAAAAAGGGAAACACCCCGTAAAAGTCATAAGATTTTAATGAAATCACACCATCAGATTCAGCGTAACAGAGAACTCAACTGTAGAGGATTCTAGCTCCTATCTACAAAAATATTGAATTTTTTCCCAGAATTAAGATCAAGGATTGTTTTTTCCAGGGGTGATTTTATCGTCCCAGGGGTCCTAGAATGTCATAAGAAGCTCATTTAACGGAAATTAGAGTTTCTAGTGCTCCTTTTTAAGTGACCCAAGAAATTGAAAAGCAACTTATTGGGAAGCATACTGATATTTTCAGGGGGATTTTCTCTGGTGGTAGGCGGGTCAGGGGGAGGGGATTACCTCACATGATCTTTCCATGGAGGAATATATCATGGAGGAAGATAATTTTCATGAAGAGGGCGCTGGATTGAAAGCGTTATTGAAAAAGAAAACAATGAGAAATAAAATAAAATAAAACAAGTTTTTCAACTGAAAGTAAGGGACAATATTATAACTTAAAACGAACAAAAATTATTACGTATATAAGGAGGTTCGTCTGCTCCTCAATATCTCGCTCTTTACACTAAATTGTTTTTAGCAATTTCAAAAGAGCTATTTATTCTAATTAAACAGCCTTTGTCATAAGGGGTCATTCTTAAAGAATTGGGACAAAATTTGAACTATAATTTAAGGAGCGAGGTATTGATGAGGGGGCAAAGCCCCTCACATACGTAATAAAAACATCCGAATACAGAAGTTCGTTACGAAAGTTAATTTGTAAGTTAAGTATATTTATTACTAATAAAAACGTTTGTAAATAAAATAAAAAGTCCTAGTGGTCTTTTTAAGTAAAAAAAATTGGAGGGTAACTAGGTCCCCTCCCCCACCTATTTTTTATCAATATCGTCCGATCAAAACTTTGAGGAAGCCATTTAGCCAAAGAAGTACAATTAATATGCAAATTTCATTTTAATCATTCAGGTACGGTGAGCCAAAATCAAAACCTGCCTTAATTCAAAAAAGTTCAAAGAGTAAATAAAAAACCAAGAAGTTTTTTTTAACTGAATGTAAGGAGCAACATTAAAATTTAAAACGAACAGAAATTATTCCGTATGTGAAAGAGGCTGTCTCCTCCTCAACGACCCGCTCTTAAAACTAAAGTTTGCCTTTCTCACAGCTCTACTTTTTAAAACAATAAAAAAATTAGCGTAAAGAACGGTGCGTTAAGGAGGGGAGAGCCCCTTTCATATACGGAATAATTTCTGCTCGTTTTAAATTTTAATGTCACTCCTTGCTTTCAGTTAAACAAACTTTTTTTTTTTAATTTAATAGAACACAAGGATGAGTATGGTGTCTAACTGATTCCTGACTACTACACCGATTGAAGTAAAAACTGTGCACACTAATCCTAATGAGAATACTATTAGAGACACAGCTACCATAAAGGCATTAGTAAAACAACTTTTTTTTTTGTTTTCTTTTGGTGGCGATCTTTGGCTATAAAAGAGCCAAATATTATTCCTAGACTAAGGGGGAAATTGAATTAGAAAATAGTGCAAAATACTTTTTAATTGTACATTATGACAAGAATTATTGGGAACTTATCGTTATTCCTACATCAAGAGAAGTTTGGTCAAGAGTATTTCCAAAATTTGAATGGCCTTAGAACGAGTATCTTCTACCACAAATTTTAGACTACCGCTGTGTTAGAAATATGCCCCTGTGCGAGTCTTCTGACGTTGTTCTGCGTCAGTTTCTAACGAAATCTATTGAAAGGGGAAAAATTATGTCTTAGGAGGCAAAGAACTTTGAAGAAACGTACTACGTACAGAATTAAACTTACATAAATTACTTAGTCAGTCAGACCACCAGTGTTGTTTCTAAGTCTGATCACAACGGAATTGTTATGAATTTATTTGTCTTAAGATGAATCTGGGACGAATTTCAAGAGATTATCCCTGGAGTTTCAAGCTAACTAACCTATTTGTGAACAATGGGCGTTTGGCTTAATCAAACAGTTGGGCAACTAGCCGTCTTCTCAAGTTTTCCCCCAAAGTCGTCTGGTCAAAATTTTGAGATAGACATTTGCTCAGTATAGCCGAAAGGTCCATTTTGGTGTGACAAGACACCCCCCCCCACAGCCCCCAAAGGAAGGGCCGCAAGTTATGAAATCTGCCCACTGATTAAGTGTAGTATTTGTCACTGGAAAGCATAAGGACACTTTTCGGGGGGGGGGGGGTTCTGGGCATAAATTCTTCACGGGGGAATTATCATCAGAGTAAATTTTTCATGAAGAACTTTTGTACGGTAGAAAAATTCTTCATTTGGGGGGAGGATTTCCGCGAAAAATTCCCAAATAGAGATAATTCCGCCATGAGTACAATCAGAAATTCAATAAAAACAAACCTTTTTTTTTTCAAATGAATGTATGCTAAGGGTCTTTTTCAAACAGAATTGTGCGTAAGAAACTTTCTAGGGGGGAAACAGCAAGGATGGAATTGTCGAAAAAACTGAGGATTTTTTTGTAGGGGGTTGGGCCATAGAGGGAGGACCAGGAGTCACGCCACAGAAGAAGGGCCAGGGTCAGATCCCGTAATTTTGGAACTAATATCGTTAATAAGTATTTTTGGGGGGAGGGGTAGGGACATGGAGGGAGGACCAGGAGTCACGCCACAGAAGAAGGGCCAGGGTCAGATCCCGTAATTTTGGAACTAATATCGTTAATAAGTATTTTTGGGGGGAGGGGTAGGGACATGGAGGGAGGGCCAGGGGTTAGTTCCCTCGAGTTTTGGATAAAGTATCGTTAATTGTCCTCAGGTTATTTTCCAGGGGGGATTTTATGTGGTAGGAACTTTCTATGGAGGAATGTCTCGTGTACAGAGGGGACTTTTCCATGGAGGGGGAAGTAAATTTCCCAGAAATAAAGTTTTTCTTACTGAAATTAAGGGGCAATGTCAAACCTTAAAACGAAGAGTAATTATTCCGTATATGAGGAGGACTATCCCATCCTTTATACAGTAATTTTTACGCAAACGTTTAACTCGTTTATGCCAATTCTTTAAGAGCGATTCCTGAAACTATTTAATTAGAACCAGAACCCTTTTTAAATTACTAAGAAGATTTGGCGTAAAGAGAGGGGTATTAAGGAGGGGGCAACCTCCCTCAAATGCGTAATAGTTTCTGTTCATTTTAGATTTTAATTTTACTCCTTATTCTCAGTAGAAAAGACTTGTTTTTTTTTTTATATTTAGGGCAGCATGGCTTATGTCATCTGCAGGGGTATATTTCACTGTGTTAATTAAAAACACTTTCCGAAAAAAAAGTTTCTCAAAGAAAAGTAAACGCCGTATTAAAATTATGATCAGAAGGAATAAAATCCTGCAATAACTCAAACTCAAAACGACCAGAAATTACGATTAAAGAATAAAAAGTTTTTTTTTATGTGTGGAGGAATGGAGGGAGGGCAGTGGTTAGCTCCCATGACTTTTCGAATAAAATATCCTTAACAAGTTGTTGTTTTTGGAGGGGGGATGGGCCATAGAAGGAAGACCAGGAGTCACGCCAGAGAAGAAGGGCCAGGTTCAGATCCTATGATTTTTGGAATAAAATATCGTTAATAATCATTTTGGGGGGAGGGTTAGGGACATAGAGGGAGGACTAGGGGTCAGTATCCATGATTTTTTGAATAAAATATGTTAATAGGTTTTTTGGGAGGGGGTAGAGCTATGGAGGGAGGGACAGGGGTCAGTTCTCATGATTTTTGGAATAAAAAATTGTTCATGATTTCTTGGACATAGGGGTTGGGCCATGGAGGGAGTGCAAGGGGTCAGCTCCTATCGTTTTAAAATAATGTTCTTTTATAATTTTTTCGGAGTTGGGGCGTTGGGCTATGTAGGGAGGTCCAGGGCTTAGCTCCAATGATTGTTTGAATAACTTACTGTTAAGAAGTTTTTTTTTTTGGGGGGGGGAGTCAAGCAATGGAGGGAAGGCCAGGGGTCAGCTCTTGTTATTTTGGAATGAAATATTGTTGATAAGTTTTTTTTATATAGGGTAGGGGGCAGAGAAACAAGGGTCAGTTCCGATGATTTTTGGATAAAATGTCGTTAATAAGGTTTTCTGTTATTATATTTGGGGTGGGGGTCAGGCAATTGAGGAAGGGCCAGGAGTCAAATCCCACGATTTTTAGAATAAAATATCTTTAATAAGTTTTTTGGGGTGGGGCATCGGGGCATGGAGGCCGGGCCAGGGGTCAGCTCCCATGAATTTTGGAATAAAATGTCGTTAATAGAATATTGTGGGAGCGGGGTCGAGCCATAGAGGACAGGGGTCAGTTCTCATGATTTTTGAAATAAAACATCGTTCATAATTTTTTGGGCAGGGGAGTTAGGCCATGGAGAGAGGAAAAGGGGTCAGCTCCCATCATTTTTAAAACCAATATCCTTAATATTTTTTTTCGGGTGGGACTTTGGGCTATGGAAGGAGGGGCAGGGCTCATCTACAATGATTTTTGGAATAAAAAACCGTTAATAAGTTGTTGTTTTTTTTGGAGGGGGGGGGGGGTTCAAGCAGTGGAGGGAAGGCCAGGGGTCAGTTCCAATGATATTTTGAATAAAATACCATTATTAAGTTTTTTTGGGGGAGGGGGGCAATCAATGGAGGGAAGGCCATAGGTCAGCTCTCATTATTTTTGGAATAAAATATCGTTGATAAGGTGGTTGTTTTTTTTTTGGCGGGTGGGGGGGGGGTCAGAGAGCCATGGGTCATCTCTAGTGATTTTAGAATCGTTAATAAGTTTTTTGGGGGAGGTGGCAACAAGGAGGGAGGGACTTGGGTCAGCTCCCCTGTTTTTTGGGATAAATTATCGTTAAAAGTTTGTTTGGGAGAATGGAGGGGTGGAGCATAGAGGGAGAACCAGGGGGTCAGCTCCAATGATTTATCATTGATAAGTTTTGGAGGTAGGAGATCGGGCCATTGAGTGCCAGGAGCTAGCTCCCTTTTGTTTTAGAATAAAATATTTCTGAAAAGTTTTTGTTTCTGTTTTTGTTGGGGGGGTCGCGTCATGGAGGGCCAGGGGCGAGTTCCCATAACTTTGTGAATTACATATCGTAGAAGAGTTAATTTTTTGGGGGGGGGGGGTTCACGCCATAAAAGAAGGGCCAGGGGTCAGCACCCTTAACCTTTGGAATAAAATATCATTACCTGGTTTTTTAGTGGGGTTGCGGTTGGGCTTATCTGATCTATGAATTATTTTAAAATCATCACAAGAAAACCTTATTTGCCACCGGGGCATAACCTACAACAACTGCCCTTGGACTCTTGGGGGTTGTGTTGCCATCCGATAACCTGGGCTTTGGGGGGTTATGATGACCTTGAAGTTTTTGTTATGTGATTGTTGTACTTTTCTGAACAAAATGGCTATCTCAAAATTTTAGTCGGATGTACTTGGGGAAAAGCGATGTGAGGGAACGCCCTCTAATAACTTTTGGCTCTTAAGAAGCGAATTTCAATTTCCAATCAAATGAGCCCCCTCAGAAGCTTATACGATCACCCCTTATATGGAACTTACATGCCCCTGAGGCATGACTTACAACACATGCCCCTTACCTCTGGGGTCGTTGTTGGAAGCGAAGATTTTGTTATTTCATCTTTGAACTATTTTGAACAAAATGGCTATCTCAATGTTTTGATCGGATGCATTTGGGGAAAAAGGGCCTTGGGCGGGCTAGCTGACCTCCAATCACTTTTGACACTTATAAAAGGAACCAGAACTTCCAATTTCCAATTGAATGAGCCCCATCTAAAGTTTTCACGATCATCCCTTCCATAAAAAATATATATTGCCCCAGGGCATAACTTACAACGCTTAGCCTCCAGGCCCAGGGGTTGTGTCGATCCTGGAGTTTTTGCTATCTGATTTTAAACAAAATGGCAATCTCAAACTCGTTATCATATATATTTTGGAAAAAGGGGCGAAAGGGGCTGGTTACCCTTCGATTACTTTTGACACTCTAACCTCCAATTTCCAATCGAGTGAGCCGGCTCCGAAGTTTATGCGACCAACTTTCTATTTGAAGTGCCTCTTGGAAAAATAAATGAATAAATAATAAAACATTGGATCTTTATGACCTTTACTATAAGCAACAGAGGTATCGTTTGGGGGGGTCAAGGGAGCCATTGACCCCCCCCCCCCAAAAAAAAAAATTGGAGAACAAATTATCATATACCCCATGTCCCTTGATTATCCAGATATGGACCCCTCTTGCTGCCCAATAAAAATATTGGAGCTACGCCCCTGATAAACAGAGCTATAGTGTTGCCTCTAATACAGATAATACAGGTAAAATATATGGCGTGGAATGACCTACAGTATCTAATTGTTTATTTTTTATTTATTTTTTTTTGGGGGGGGGAGTGGAGGTTAAATTGTCCTAGTAGGGTAAGATACATGGTAAAGAAGGTGATTTACTGGCTTATTTGGAAAAAAGAGTTCTTAAATTTTCTTGGTTATGACTTTGAGTTTGGCTATTAAAAAAATAAAATTAATTTAAATTAAAAAATTAAATTAAATTAAACCCTTGAAGGTACTTCAGACGGGGAAAACTTCTGATGTACGCTTAATGGAAGTGTTCTTGATCCCAAGGCCTCAACTAGTATTATGCACTAGAGACATTGATACCAAATGTTGCTTCAACTTGAGGGGCTCCTCCCCCTCCTAAAACGTGAACATTAAGAGCTTCTAGGGGTATTGTGGTGATAATTTCTTATACGTGTTGGTGGGACTGGTGAAGGGAAGGGAGCAAGTCTACCACAGAGCCAGCTTCCAGGTTAAAAGGAATAACTTGGAAGTAGTTTAGTTCATGGGTTTCTGGATCAGAGGGTAGATTACCGAGCCTAAATAAATCCTTCAGGTAGGGTACCTAGCAAAAGGATTACAAATATGCCAAAAGAGGGCAAATTTGATGAGATAGAGAGCATCGTGAATTTATCGTGAGTCCTAACTTGGGTAACATAATGAGTATTGTAAATTTGACAAGAAAGGATGCAAATTTGGGCTACAAAGGATTTCATACCTGATGAAAGATGTTGTCACCTGTTCAAAGAGAAAGAAAGCAACTTACCTTTGTGGTCTGTTCGAATAATATACTGTTTATTTACGAATGATACTGTTATTTATCACTATCCAGTAGAAAGCGTTGGCAATGACAAAGGGATCCCTATAACACCGTATTTCAGACTGGGGGCTGTACGAAAAGTTCGGTTAAATCCCACTTTCTAGGGCTATATTGAGTGAAAGGTTTTAAGAGGCTAGGGCACGTTCTGGGGATGAATGATGACATATTGTCTAAGACTATCCTTTTCGGCCAAACATGTAGGGCTAAAATAAAAGTAGGTCATCCTTGATTGGGAATAAGAGGATGTCGTAAGAAACGATTTAAAGGAAAAGGAAACTTTCTGGGAGGGTGTAAAGAGGGAAGCTTTTAATAGATTAGGATGGAGGAGGAGCATCCGTAGCTGTTTTGGCCTCTTGTTTCTTGTTGCTGCAGTTATTTGTTAGTAGTAGTAGCAGTAGTAATAACAGTAGTTTATCGCCTTAAGATTCGTAAGCAACAACCTCAGGAATCTGCAAACACTATCTTTAGCAATTGTCAAATTAAGTGGATTAAACACGTAATTTGACATGATTTGAACTTTTCTTTATTACAATTTGAGCTTTGGATTTTGTAATCAACAACCTGAGAAATTTTAATATACCAGCTTTGTGAAAGATATATTTGCAAGACATTAATCAATTAATTTTTATTTTCAACTTTTATGTTATAATAATGGTCTAGCGTATGTGATCAATCAACTTAGTAACCCTTAACTGCCAACTTTGGGGAAAATTTGACACCGTTCGGGAAACATCCCTTGACTTCGGTTTGGTTCAGGTCAGTCATACTGCAATCTTGGAAAAACTAGGCCAGCACGTGTGCATTTTTGACCGGGGAGGGCTTACGACAGGGTTTTCGCACTGAGGAAAAAGATCTGAAAAAGATAATGCACACTTTTGACCTATATGGGTAATACCTTATGGCAGGACGAACTCTCAAGGAATCTTCCTATACCTCCCATATTAAACATTTTGAGTTTGCCTGACGTTCCTGAATTAGTGATTTCGGCGGTTTTTATATCAATAGAAATAAAAAAATCTGGTGAATATTTTGATCTAATCAAATCTTAAAGCCGACAATTATTTTTTTTATAATTCCAAAATAATTATAAGGCCTGTTTCAGGTTTGTAAATGAAAGGGGCTGCTTCCTCATCAACGCCCCGCTCTTTACGCTAAAGTTTTTTACTGTTTTAAAAAGCAGAGTTAAGAGAAAGAGTCAAACTTTAGCGTAAAGAGCGGGGCGTTGATGAGGAAGCAGTCCCTTTCATATACGAAGTAATTTCTGATCATTTTAAGTTTTAATGTTTCCTTACTTTTCATTAAAAAAAACTTGTTTTTTTATTACTTAATACACTAAAGCTTCAACTTGGTCCCAAATCTTTAAGAATGACCCCTGAATCACAAACGCCGTAGAATAAATAGTTGAAATTACTAAAAATACTTTAGCGTAAAGAGTGAGGTATTGTGGAGGAGAGAAACCCCCTTATATACGTAATAGTTTCTGTTCATTTTAGTTTCTAATGCTGCGCCTTACTTCCACCACAAAAAACTTTTTTTATTTATTTATTTTCTCATGGTTCTTTTAAATAATGCTAGAAAATCCTGAGGCCCCCTCATGGAAGTTTTCTTTCCTCATGACAAATTCTTCCATGGAACAATCCTCCCAAGTAAACCCCTCCCCCGACCCCCTTTTAACGTGAAAAAGTCCCTCTGAAATCGTCTGTACACATTCCAAAAACCATTACTTTATGTAAACAATGGTCAAAGTTTGTACCTTGCAGCCCCTCCCCCGGGGACTGTGGGGGTGTCAGTCGTCCCCAAAGACATAATTATTAGGTCCTTCGACCATGTTGAACAAAATGGCTATCTCAAAATTTTAATCCAGTAACTTTGGGGAAAAATGAGCGTGGGAAGGAACCTAGGTGCCCTCCAATTTTTTAGGTCACTTGACAAGGGCATAAAAACTTTTAATTTCCGTTAGAATGAGCCCTGTCGCGAAATTCTAGGACCGCTGGGTCAATACGATCACCCATGGGGAAAAGAAAAGAAAAAATTATTCATTTTGGAGATAGGAGCTTAAAACCTCTTCAGTGGGGTTCTCTGATACGCTGAATCTCATGGTTTGATTTTCGTTAAGACTTTTTTGACTTTTAGGGGGTAATTCCCCCTATTTTACAAAATAAGGGAATTTTTCTGAGGCTCGTAGCTTTTGATGGGTAAATCTAAACTTGATGAAACTTATATATTTAGAATCAGCGTAAAAATTCAATTCTTTTTATGTAACTATTGGTATCAAAATTCCATTTTTTAAGAGTTTCGATTACTATTGAGCCGGGTCGCTCCTTGCTACCGTTCGTTAACACGAACTGTTTGGGAAGCAACTATCATGATCGTATCTACTTTAAATAAGCATCAGGTTGTAGTTCCTTGACAAGGGTTCGATAATTTGTCAACTTTTTAGTAAAATACGGTGAAACGTTTCTGCTCTTTTTCAAAACTGTTTTAAGAAGGCTTCAGTTTTGAGAAGGTTACTGCCATAAACTATTTCCAAAACATGTTGTGCTTGTGATTCTAAAGTCAGATTTATACAAACTTAAGTGATGCTCTCTTTAAAACGAACTATAAATATTTCTCATAATTATGCTAAGGAAATAATTATTTTAAATCTAACACAGTTAGAATGAAAAATGAGAAACTCTAAATAAGGATACTTTAACAAAGTTATGACGCTCCAATTTTCGTTTAAGATTTAAGGCAAATGTTTTAACTTTTTCACGTACAAATTCTAAAATTCATGTGAAAAATCCTTATATATATATATATATATATATATATATATATATATATATATATATATATATATATATATATATATATATATATATAACGAGCAATAGTTGTGTTTGTGTGTGTGTATCTCATCTCAAATTTTGAGAGAGTCATTTTATGCAACATAATTGATAGGTCCAAAAATTATGGTCTTTGAGGATGGCAGCCCCCCACAGCCCTCAACCAAGATTTTTATGTTGTGCACTGGGAGTATATAAGGTATATGTAGAAAGAGTAGTCGTATAAAATTCGGAGGGGGATCATTGGACTCGTAATCAGAGAGTAATCGAAGGGTGGATATTCCCCACCACACCTCACATTTTCCCGAAATGCATCTGATAGAAATTTTGAGATGGCCATTTGTTGTCGTACAAACTTCGAAAACAGCTCATTCCAATGGAAATTGAAAGGGCCAGTGCCCTTGTTAATAGTCAAAAGTGATTGGATTGCAACTGAACCCCTTCCCTTGTCCATCATTTCCCCAAATGTATCCAATTAAATGTTAAGATAGACATTTTATTCAACGTAATTGAAAGAACCGGAAATTATGTCTTTGAGGATGACAACCTTCCTCCCACAGCCCTCAAGGTAAGGTAAGCTATGCCCTGGGGGCCTATAAGGTATAAATAGAAAGGGTGATCGGATAAACTTTGGAGGGGGCTTGTTGGGCTGGCAATTAGAATCTCTAGTACCCGTTATAAGATTCACAGTGATCAAAGGGTGGATAGCCCCACCCCTCAAAAACCCTGTATTTTTCCATAATGCATTTGATATAAATTTTTAGATTGCCATTTGTTGTCATAGAAATTTTGAATAAGGCTCATTCGGTTGAAAATTGAAAGGGCTAGTGCCCTTTTTATTAGCCAAAAGTGATTGGAGGGCAACAACCCCCCCCCACGTTCATCAATTCCCAAAACACATTTAATAAAAATTTTGAGATAGCCGTTTATTCAGTGTAGTTGAAAGGTCTGGAAATAATGTCTTTGACAACTCCCATACCTTCTCAAGACGAAATCATAATTGACACTTTACTGAAAAAAAATGGCTGTAGATTGTCAGTTTAGCTTACATATACTGAAATATATATTCCTTAAAGTTTTAATAATTTTTGATTTATTAAATTTGAAAAAAAAACTAAAACATTTTCAAAATATTTTGTTTTTTTAAATTATACTATAGCTATTCGAGTCAAACTCAAAACAGGCAAAAATTTATATGAGTAGGGCTGACAACCCCCATGCCTTTCCAGGAATAGAGCATAATAAGCACGTTACTGAAAATAAAATATATTTAAAATGTGTTCACTTTGTTTTTACTTGTTTAAACTGCTTTTCCAAGATATTTGAAGGGGGAAATCCTCCTCCTTGCACTCCAATTACAGCATGAGTGTCTGGCGCCCTTTCTAAGAGTAACAAGAGATTGGAGGATAAGCACCCTTCTCTCGAGCCCATTCATTTTCTAGACAAAATTTTGAGACAGCTATCTGTTCAGTGTAGGATGGTCCAGCAACTATGTTTTTAGGGATATTAGGCATGTCAACCATCCATAATTACGCAATTGGCCCATTCTGCTTTAAAACTAAATGCTTCCTTAAAAAACAATCCAAAGGCATTGTATTAAAGGAGACACCTCAGCAGTATATCGAGAACTACTTGGTATATTAAGATGAAAACTTTGGAAATAATACTTTGGGCTGCTTTGCTGCCTGCTTCCCAAAAGACAACATTCCACAAACTCCGTCTTCAGTGCGTTGACCCTTAGAGCGATACTTGTGTTATCAGGTGGTCAATATTTTCTTGTAAAGAAGTTTTGTTGCAGCTTAACATCAACAGGTCGTCAGCATACGAAAGCAGGCTTAGGTCGCATAGATTGATGCTGAATCTTCCAGCAATTGTTTTTTTTTTTATTCCAGATGTCAAGGTATTAAACAGGATGAGGCTTAATACAGATCCTTGACGAAGACCTCGAAAAAGTCTAATCGGTTTGCTTAGGTGATCCCTTGTCAGTCTAACTTTCACAAAACTGCCTGAGTACCAGAAAGATAAAAGTGCTATGATATGAACATTCACACCATACTAGAGCAATTTCAAGAACACATGAGACTGCACAGAAGGAAAGAAACTTCTGGTGATTATTAAACAAATTAAGCAGAATTCTTTTTATTTCTATTTCAAGCCAATTAAAAGTTATCTCAAATATTTCTTGGGAAGTTGAAAAATTGCCTGTAGAGATTATGGCAGTTTCGTAACTTGCTTGGTTTTTGAATGGACCTTGACAGGTAAAACTTATAACCTTTTCGAGACATCTATTAAACGTCATTTTATTTTACAAAATATTTAGATGGCGACAATAAGCTGATATCTTTTTTTCCGAATTCAGTGTCAAATTATTTGGCAAATGAAAGATTTATGGTACAGCAGGTAATAGCAGTAATAAAATAACTACCCCCTTGCCTGATAAACTTTGAAACATAGCTAATTTGTCCAGTAAGCTAATTTGTAATACAGAAAGTAATTGTATCTTTTGGAATCCTTTGCAAACCAATGGTAGTAGCTATGTGTCAGTTTTGACAGAAGCTTGCACGGCTGCTAGCGTATTATGCAGAGTGGCCACCCTAGTGTTTTGTTACTATTTCTAGTGATTTTTATGGCACTTGGTATTAACCAAGTGACATATAGCAGTCGCCAATTCTGTCGGTCTGTCTGTCTGTCTGTCGGTCTGTCTGTCCCGGTTTTGCTACTTTAGGCACTTCCAGGTAAGCTAGGACGATGAAATCTGGCAAGCGTATCAGGGACCGCACCAGATTACATTAGAAATAGTCGTTTTCCCGATTTGACCATCTGGGGGGGAGTGGGGGCCCGGTTAATTCGCAAAAAATAGAAAAAATGAAGTATTTTTAACTTATCAGCGGGTATTTGGATCTTAATGAAATTTCATGTTTGGAATGATATTGTGTCTTAGAGCTCTTATTTTAAATCCCGACCGGATCTGATGACATTGGGGGGAGTCGGAGGGGGAAAACCTAAAGTCCCGGTTTTGCTACTTTAGGCACTTCCAGGTAAGCTAGGACGATGAAATTTGGCAAGCGTATCAGGGACCGGACCAGATTAAATTAGAAATAGTCGTTTTCCCGATTTGACCATCTGGGGGGGGGAGTAGGGGCCGGTTAATTCGGAAAAATAGAAAAAATGAAGTATTTTTAACTTATGAGCGGGTGATTGGATCTTAATGAAATTTGATGTTTGGAATGATATTGTGTCTCAGAGCTCTTATTTTAAATCCCGACTGGGTCTGATGACATTGGGGGGAGTTGGAGGGGGGAAACCTAAAATCTTGGAAAACACTTAGAGTAGAGGGATCGGGATGAAACTTGATGGGAAAAATAAGCGCAAGTCCTAGATACATGATTGACATAATCGGAACTTATTTGTTCTCTTTGGGGTAGTTGGGGGGGGGGAGTAAGTCTTAAAAATTAGAAAAATGAGGTATTTTCAACTTGCGAACGGGTGATCGGATCTCAATGAAATTTGATGTTTAGAAGGATATCGTGTCCTAGAGCTCTTATTTTAAATCCCGACCAGATCTTGTGATGGGGGCGGGGAGTTGGGAGGGGGAACCTAAAACTTGGAAAACACTTAGAGTGGAGGGATCGGGATGAAACATGGTGGGAAAAATAAACACAAGTCCTAGATAGATGATTGACATAAACGGAACGGATCCGCTCTCTTTTGGGTAGTTGGGGGGGGGGGGGTTAATTCTGAAAAATTAGAAAAAATGAGGTATTTTTAACTTACGAACGGGTGATTGGATCTCCATGAAATTTGATTTTTAGAAGGATATCGTGGCTCAAAGCTCTTATTTTAAATCCTGGCCGGATCTGGTGACATTGGGGGAAGTTTGGGGTGGGGAGACCTAAAATGATGGGAAACGCTTAGATTGGAGGGATTGGGATGAAACTTGGTTGGAAAAATAAGCAAAAGTCTTGTATACGTAATTTACATAATTGGAACGGATCCGCTCAATTGCGGGGGGGGGGGGTAATTCTGAAAAATAAGAAAAATAACGTATTTTTAACTTACGAAGGAGTGATCGGATCTTCATGAAACTTCATATTTAGAAGGACCTCGTAACTCTGATATCTTATTTTAAATCTCAACCGGATCAAACGTAATTGGGGGGGGGGCAGTTGGGGGGACCGGAAATCTTAGAAAATACTTAAAGCGGTGAGATCAGGATGAAACTGGATGGGAAGAATAGAAACCTGTCTAAGATACGTGACTGACATAACTGGACCGGATCTTCTCTCTTTGGTGGAATTGGGAGGGGGGAGGTAATTTTGAAAATTGAGGTATTTGTAACTTACGAAAGGGTGACCAGATCTTAATGAAATTTGATATTTAGAAGGATCTTGTGCTATAAAGTTTAACTTTAGGTTCTGACCTTCTCACAAGTGCCAAATGAGCTCTTGGCTCTTGGCTCTTCCGACCTCGTACCATATGAGCTCTCGGCTCTTCCGACCTCGTCCAAATGAGCTCTTGGCTCTTCCGACCTCGTACCATATGAGCTCTCGGCTCTTCCGACCTCGTCACAAGTGCCATATGAGCTCTTAGCTCTTGTTTATATTGCCTAAACCAAAAGAACACTAAATAAGCACATAAATCATTATATTATAAGAAAAAACACTAAAAATCATAAGAAAATTACAAAAATCTGGTGATTTTATTTTCACCGGGCGGTAACCCTGTTATTATGTGGTTCAAAAACTTAAACTTACTGCCTTGAAATCTATTTTTGTTTCATTCATTTTTGATGAATGAAAACGTCAAGCTAGGATGATGAACACTGTATATGTGTTCGAAATATCCAGTTAAATAATTTTATATTTCACTGTCAATAAAAAGGTATCATCCCTATTTTGAACTGTTTTACTTTCGTCATGGAAAGGCAGTGTGGTCTTCGAAGTTATAAACGTCAAGCTGTTTTGAATTAAGGAGGACCAACATTTTTTTTTTATTAACCTACACATTCTAATAACTAATTGACAAACTAAACTATTTTATCAAATTTTGTTATCAATTTATTTTGAAAATTTCGTAAGAAGCCTTTTCTCATCCGTCAAGCGGATATTTTGAATGGTATTTATTTCCTTGCTAAGTGCGTAAAAAACTTAGAAAAACAGGCCAAATATCCAAGTCCCACGGAGAATGGAGAAGGGTAGGAAAGTGATATACATACTGTAAAGACTGCTGAAGCTTATACATATGTACTGTGTGTATAAAGCTCATTAGAAACTAAGGGATCCAGCGTGTTTTTTTTGAAAATAATCTTATGGGATGGATGGACAAAAAAGGTAATTGTAGTAGTCTTTTAATTTTCCAGGGGATAATTTATGAAATAATAACTTAAAAGTATTTTTGTCATGAAGCCTGAAATTATGTTTAATGAGAGTTTTAGTGAAGCCATTTATCGCGCCTAATTAAAGTATGTTTTATTTTACTGGTGATCTGGTAGGTGATTAAATAAAAAAAACAAGTTTTTTTAAATGAAAGTAAGGAGCGACATTAAAACTTAAAACGAACAGAAATTACTCCGTATATGAAAGGGGCTTTTCCTCCTCGACACCCCGCTCCTTACGCTAAAGTTTTTTATTGTTTTAAAAAGTAGAGTTGCGAGAAAGAATCAAACTTTAGCGCAAGGAGCGGGGTGTCGAGGAGGAAAAGCCCCTTTCATATACGGAGTAATTTCTGTTCGTTTTAAGTTTTAATGTCGCTCCTTACTTTCATTTAAAAAAACTTGTTTTTTTTATTTAATTTCTGAAAGTTTTTTAATTAATGCATGTCTGATTTCGGCTCTCCGTACATAAATTATTAAAATGAAATTTGCGTATTAATTCTTTTTTTGGCTAAATGGCTTTCTCTTAGTTTTGATCAGACGATTTTGAGAAATAAGGGGTGGGGAAGGAGGTCTTGTTGCCCTCCAATTTTTCGGTTGCTTAAAAAGGCACCTAGATCTTTTATTCTTAACGAACGTTTTTATTAGTAAAAAAAAAATACGTAACTTAAGAATTAACTTACGTAACAAACTTTTATATTCTTATATTTTTGATTATATATATGAGGGGGCTGGTCCCCTCGTTAATACCTCGCTCTTCACACTAAATCTTGTTTTATCCCAATTCTTCAAGAATGACCCCTGAATCAGAAATGCCGTAGAATAAATAGTTGAAATTATTAAAAAAAATTTTAGCATAAAGAGTGAAGTGTTTATCTCCTCCTAAATACTTCGCTCTTTATGCTAAAGTATTTTTAGAACCCCTCATATGCGTAATAATCTCTGTTCCTTTTTAAGTTTTAATGCTTCTCCTTACTTTCGATTGAAAAAACTTTTTCATGTTTATATTTTCATTGGTTTTTTTTTATAGTAATGCTAGAAAGTCCTGCGCCCTTTTCATTGAATTTCTCTTCCCCAATGAAATATTCCTCCAAGGAAAGATCCTCCCATATAGCCCCCTCCCCTGAACCCCACACCTAAACCAAAAAAATCCCCCTGATAACGTCGGTACACTTCCCAGTAACCATTACTGTATGTAAACATTGGTCAAAGTTTGTAACTTGCAGCCCCTCCCCCAGGGACTGTGGGGGGTAAGTCATCCCCAAAGACATAGTTATTATGGTTTTAGACTATGCGGAACAAAATGGCTATCTCAAAATTTTGATCCGTTGAATTTTGGAAAAAAATGAGCGTGGGAGGGGGCCTAGGTGCCCTCCAGTTTTTTTGGTCACTTAAAAAGGGCACTAGAACTTTTCATTTCCGTTAGAATGAGCCCTCTTGCAACACTCTAGGACCACTTGGTCGATACGATGACCCCTGGGGAAAAAAAAACAAAAAAAACAAAAAAACAAATAAACACGCACCCGTGATTTGTCTTCTGGCAAAAAATACGAAATTCCACATTTTTGTAGATTGGACCTTGAAATTTTTTCTATAGGGTTCTCTGATACGCTGAATGCGATGGTGTAATTTTCGTTAAGATCCTATGACTTTTAGGGGGTGTTACCCCCTATTTTCCAAAATAAGGCAAATTTTCTCAGGCTCGTAACTTTTGATGACAAAGACTAAATTTGATGAAACTTATATATTTGAAATCAGCATAAAAATTCGATTCTTTTGATATATCTTTTAGCATCGAAATTCCGTTTTTTAGAGTTTCGTTTACTATTGAGCCGGGTCGCTCCTTACTACAGTTCGTTACCACGAACTGTTTGATTCTGAGCTAATGTATGGCTTTGCTCTTACAATTAACTTAGGTTAAATTAGCCTTTTTGAAGCCTTAAAAAGAACATTTCAATAAATTGTAACTTCTGACATTAAGTATTTAGGTGATGCTGCTAACAGTTAGTGTATTTTGTTTAGAATTTCATAAAATTCCTGAATATGAATGGTTTTGCTTATTGATAAATAAGTTTAATTAATTCCAAAACTCCCTTTACAATCCTAATAAGATTGTTTAAATAAAACACTAATAAGATTGTTTAAATAAACGATTGTACAAGTTATGTTGAGCTAAGCCATTTATCGCATTCAATAAGGCACCAATCCTTCAAGGGCCACCCACTCCTCCCATAAGTGTCCCTGAAACTTACTTGAGATACGTTACTGTGCTAAAAATTTTAATGCGTTTCTGGTCCTAATGGTTTTTTTCCCATTTTGGAAATAATAGAAATGATAGACTTTAACAAAACCTATCATAAACAGAGGGATAAAAGGAAACAAAAACGGATACAACAATTTGTGATAGTAGTGTTTTTTTTTCTAATTTGAGATAAAATAAGGGACTGTGTTTAAATTTTTCACTATCTGAAATGAACTCATCAAATCTCGATTGGACCGTTTCTACAGTAGTAAATAGTATGTAAGCAACAATCTCAGACATTTAATTATGGGCTTGAACAGGATATTAATAGACAATAATTTATAGTTTTAAACAAAAACGATATACTTACCAACAAAACAGCAATTCCAGCTAGATTCGCAGGATACGAAAGATTGAAGGTTTGAATCAATGAGAAGTTCGGGGCCTGATGTGATAGTTTTGCGTAGACTCAATTGAGCTGCATACATAAACAATAATTCATCACTGAGGAGTAAATTAAAACCTGAATAATAGATCGGCCTGCTGGCCTGTATAGAACTACTAATATTGGGTTTCTAGATAAAGAAGCTTGTTCTTACTTACCTTCTCCTTTGAGTGTCAAGTACCGCAAATTATCTTTCCAGATGGATAATAAGAGAGAGAGAAAGAGAGAAGGAGAGAGTGAGAAAAAGATAAAAATTAAAGAGGACCCTTTTATCGACACAATCTTCCGTCTAAAAGGTATACGGAAGCAGAATGGGAATCTTTAGTCGGTTTCACTTATTTTTAATGATTGCCTTCACTAAAAACATTCTCTTTTTTCTAATCCCACTTTGCATAAGAGACGTTAATATGCTTTATTTATAGCTTGGCTCTTGAAAGGCTTCTTGTGTTGTTGGTGTCTCATCTGACGACCTACTATGGCTCGTTAACTCCTAGATTCATTTCAGCTCAAAGCATGCCCTGCTGTTTCCTAAGATATGTCTCTTTCAAATAAATAGCCTACTAACAAAAAAAGGGGAAAAAACCAAGTCAAACTCAGAACAAGAATAAATTAGCATAAAGAGGAGTTTTCAAAAAGACTTTCCAAGGTGGAGTATTTTTTTTTCAAGTTTAGTTTAAAGAAATAATAATAACTTGGGCTTGAATCTCTACTTTTAGAAAATCTGAAATATATACAAATTCAAACCAATCTTTTTGAAATTATGGAGAACTTGTAAAAAATCTTAAAAGAATTCTTTAAAACTTGTGTTTTTAATGTTGGGACTTCAAGATTGTTTTTTTTTTTTTTTAGAAAACTCACCTTATTTAAAAAAGACTAGATGCTTCAATAAATTACATTTCTTTAACAATTGTCTACGTGAAAAAGCCTGCTATACTCCCTCCCTCGAAAACTTCCCCCACACATTTTCTCTCAATTCTGCCCCATAAGATTTGCTTTCTCTCACCTTTTTAAAAGATACATTATGACCATTTTTTTTTTTACCAAAATAAAATTCTATATTTTGCTTTTATTTCTTAAAATTAATTTTGCTTTGTGCTCCCAAAGCCTTACGTTACGTATATGCGCCTCTTTCACAATTTAATTATACAATCTGACTATTATACAATTTGACTACTGTGTGTGTGTGTGTGTGTGTGTGTGTGTGTGTGTGTGTGTGTGTGTGTGTGTGTGTGTGTGTGTGTGTGTGTGTGTGTGTGTGTGTATGTGTGTGTGTGTGTGTGTGTGTGTGTGTGTGTGTGTGTGTGTGTGTGTGTGTGTGTGTGTGTGTGTGTGTGTGTGTGTGTGTGTGTGTGTGTGTGTGTGTGTGTGTGTGTGTGTGTGTGTGTGTGTGTGTGTGTGTGTGTGTGTGTGTGTGTGTGTGTGTGTGTGTGTGTGTGTGTGTGTGTGTGTGTGTGTGTGTGTGTGTGTGTGTGTGTGTGTGTGTGTGTGTGTGTGTGTGTGTGTGTGTGTGTGTGTGTGTGTGTGTGTGTGTGTGTGTGTGTGTGTGTGTGTGTGTGTGTGTGTGTGTGTGTGTGTGTGTGTGTGTGTGTGTGTGTGTGTGTGTGTGTGTGTGTGTGTGTGTGTGTGTGTGTGTGTGTGTGTGTGTGTGTGTGTGTGTGTGTGTGTGTGTGTGTGTGTGTGTGTGTGTGTGTGTGTGTGTGTGTGTGTGTGTGTGTGTGTGTGTGTGTGTGTGTGTGTGTGTGTGTGTGTGTGTGTGTGTGTGTGTGTGTGTGTGTGTGTGTGTGTGTGTGTGTGTGTGTGTGTGTGTGTGTGTGTGTGTGTGTGTGTGTGTGTGTGTGTGTGTGTGTGTGTGTGTGTGTGTGTGTGTGTGTGTGTGTGTGTGTGTGTGTGTGTGTGTGTGTGTGTGTGTGTGTGTGTGTGTGTGTGTGTGTGTGTGTGTGTGTGTGTGTGTGTGTGTGTGTGTGTGTGTGTGTGTGTGTGTGTGTGTGTGTGTGTGTGTGTGTGTGTGTGTGTGCTAACTGAAAAGGCTAACTTCTTTAATTTTTATAATTCACCACGGCAACACTGATGATAATCTGGTATTTTACAAAAAAAACTTCATAGTTTTGGAACAAACAATGCAACGATCTTAGAGACAGTTTTCAGATATGAGTAGTCCTAAAATTGGCTCTGTGAGCAGAAAATGTTTACCAATTTTTTCCCCATTTTTTACTTTAAGCATACAAGCTTAGAAAAAAAAATTTCTTAGAACTAAACCAATAAAAAACAATGGCACTCAAACATCTAACTACAATTCATTCTAAAACTTTTTTTCTGAGAAAATATTTTCAATGAAAACTAAAGAGGATATACATTAAAGATGAACATAGTGCTTAGTCCACTTTAATTCAGGCGTGAAACGGATGAGGGCTCGTAAGAGTTTGCAAATTAGGTTTGACTAAATTGCAAAACAATGATCCAGTATGTGTACAATAATCCTATTCTTCTCTAATTTCTTAACCTGAAGAAATCCTGGACCCTGGATGGAGGCTGCCAAACATGGCACAATAAGAACTTACCAACTGGTTTTGGTAAGCAGTGAAAGCCGTAAAAATATTAGAGGTAACTTAAGTAATGTTCTCCTCCGAGACCCGTTGCTGCTTCAATTTGTTTAGGTCGTAGTTTTACTAAAGCAACTATAGGCTTAGGGCGGTACTTTGGGTCAATCTGGAAAACAAAATACATTCAAGGTAAAATTTAAAACAAATGATAAGGTGTCTTTTCAGTAGTTTCGAAATAGCCATGGTCAGTTAAAACTTATCAAAAATGAAGAATATTTTTTATTACTATAATTTTAGAGATGTGGTATTTTACTTCTAGATTCATTACTCTTAGAGATATTTTCCCCTGTATAACTATTCTCCTCGAAGTACTATTAATAGTCGCCTAAATAACTTCAAGCCATAAGATGTTCCGATGGAACCTTAGCATCTATAGTAAAGGTAAACTGATTATTTAAATTTGGCAGCGCCCCCTGTCCCCAAAAACTAAAACATTAACAATCTGCTTATTCCAAACGGCCACTACAGCTTCAAAGGAAAATTATATCTATTTAGTGAAATATTATCTTGGACTACCTACTACATAATTTATATGGAGGTATTTTTCATTCAAAATTAAAGTTTCAGATTATCTTTATTTTAAAGATATTTTTGTTCATGTTTTCACGACTTCAATTTTTAGGAGTTTTATAAGTTATATAAGCTGCCCACGGCTTAAATGCAATGTTGATTATTGGAAAAAAGGGGACATATTTGATCCTGAGTTTCCTTAAGAAAATCTTCAATGGGATGTCATACAAAATCAAAACATGCATATATACAAAAGGGTTATCAAAAGGGCACAGCACCAATATCTAAAGAACAGCTTGCGACTTCAACACTTTGTGACCGTGAGTATTACTACTTGGAAATACTTGCAAGTGAGTCTATTTGGGACTTCAACCAACTCTATTTGTGACTGGGACTGTGACTGCTTCTGAACAAGACTACTTGCAACAGTTACTGTGATACTTTTGACTGCAAATATTTGTGAATATGGTCATGACTATTTGTTTCCGCTAATATTTCTAATAATTTTTCAATCGAATGAGCCTCCCTCCAAAATTCTTAAGACCACCAATTCCTTATGAAGTTAATCTTGGAAACAAATGTAAATAAGTAATAAATAATACATTGAAGCCTTATGTCCCCTTCCTATGAGCACCGCATTAGAGGTGCCTCTGAAAGAATGTCTTTTGTTACAGTCTTTCTAAATAAGAAATTTCATTTAAAAGAGTCCTATGCTGACATTTTACGACTGGTTTGTTACGATCAAAACTAGATAAAACCAAAACTAGGGGATAAGCCATTCCTTCGAAAAAGGTTCAACCTCCTTTCCGTTTTTTTGTCATCAACTTCCCAAACTGACGGCTGCATCTCAAAATTTCACATTATCATTTCACCACTGTCCCTAATAAATCCTTCATGAGAATCTAGTGACCCATTTCTTTATCTTTTTTTTCTTTTTATACAGATGATGCATGACAAGCTTAGGGTAATAATAATATTAGCAAACAAGACATGCAGCTTTATTGCTTAAGTCGCAATAGTTTTTCACCCTTTGGATATGAAATGAATGGACTCATTTCATTTTTAGTTTAAAATCTGAACTTGTTACGAACATATCAAATATAGTATGAATTCGAATGAAAATAAACTTATAGGGGATATTTCACATAAATCTATGAATTCCCACTTACTGACGAATCTGAATGTAAGTGAACTTCTTATTTAAGCATTATTTATCCATACGTAAATGATGTTATTATTTCTAATTTTCGTAAGAAAATATTTATTTTTTCTTTTATTTAGATTCAATGAACTTGTTTATTTCGAAATATTCATTTTTGCGTAAATGGCATAAAATATTACTAATTAACTCAAGAAAAATGGAAGTTTTTTCTTTGACTTAAATAGCTTTTTTGGGACGATTCCTCCCTCAATGATAATTGAAGGGCTGAAACTCAGCAACCCTGATTGGAAGTCCGACTGTTCAAAATATCAGATTTTACGATAATAAGAAAGAATACAACACTTCTAGAAAAGATATATTCTAAAAGTATTGATTCCCCACTCTCCTAAAAATTGAAGTCGTGAAAACATGAACAAAAATATCTTTAAAATAAAGAAAATCTCAAACTTTAATTTTGAATGAAAAATACCTCCATATCCAATTATGCAGTAGGTAGTCCAAGATAATATTTCACCATATAGATATCACTTTTCTTTGAAGCTGTAGTGGCCGTTTGGAATAAGCAAATTGCTAATGTTTTAGTTTTGTGGGACAGAGGGCGCTGCGAAATTTAAATAATCAGTTAACCTTTATTATAGATGCTAAGGTTCCATCGGAACATCGTATGGCTTGAAGTTATTTAGGTGATTGTTAATAGTACTTCGAGGAGAATAGTTATACAGGGGAAAATATCTCTAAGAGTAATGAATTTAGAAGTAAAATACCATATTTCTAGATTTATAGTAATGAAAAATATTCTTCATTTTTGATAAGTTTTAATTGACGATGGCTATTTCGAAACTATTAAAAAGACACCTTATCTTGTGTTTTAAATTTTACCTTGAATGTATTTTGTTTTCCAGATTGACCCAAAGTACCGCCCTAAGCCTATAGTTGCTTTAGTAAAACTGCGACCTAAACAAATTGAAGCAGCAACGGGAATCGGAGGAGAACAATACGTAAGTTACCTCTTTCCTTAATATTTTTTACGGCTTTCACTACTTACCAAAACCAGTTGGTAAGTTCTTATTGTGCCATATTTGGCAGTCTCCATCCAGGTTCCAGTATTTCTTCAGGTTAAGAAATTAGAGAAGAATAGGATTATTGTGCGCATACTGGATCATCGTTTTGCAATTTAATCAAACCTAATTTGCAAACTCTTAAGAGCCCTCATCCCTTTTCACGCCTGAATTAAAGTGACCTAAGCACTATGTTCATCTTTAATGTATATCCTCTTTACTTTTCATTGAAAACCTTTTCTCGGAAAAATGTTTTTAGAATAAATTGTAGTTAGATCTTTGAGTGCCATTGTTTTTATTGGTTTAGTTCTAAGAAAATCTTTTTTTTCTAAGCTTGTATGCTTAAAGTAAAAAAAATGGGGAAAAAATTGGTATCAGTCCGTAAAAATGACAAATTAAAGATCTGCTTTTTCCCAAAGAAAGCAACTCCTTCTTAAGCTGTATGGTACTATAGTTCTTTTTTACCTTTTGCAGATTTTTCAAGCACGTTTCTTTTTAATTTGGTATCAACTACCCGCGCAGCTTTGGATCTACAAATGGGGGTCTAAAATATTTTTTTTGAGGCCTCATGTATACCCTCCTCAAAAATTTGGTTGACAAACACTTTAATAGATGGTGAGCAAAAATGTCATACTATATAGCCTTTTAATTTTATTGTATGAACGCTATGAAATAACGGGAAGTTTTTTTTTATGGACGGCATGCATGTGTTTGGAACAATAATATACAACACCTAAGTGACCTCTGAGACTAGGAGGTTATAATCATACCTTCTCAGTAGTTCTCAGAATTTTTGCTTGGTAACGTTTTAGCTGTTTTCCAATAATATTTATCCCAATAATCAATTTTTGCTTGACACGATCAATCCCGGGAAAACAGACATACGTGAAAATTTTTCTAGGTTCTAGGGGAAATACTAGAAGTTTCGCATTACGTAGATAGTGACTTTAGCGCTCTGGTACATGCCAAAGTTTTCTGTTGAAAGTTTTTCTGATTGAAGTAAAGTCGAAGTTAAACCTGGAAAAGAACACAAACTATTACAAAACCGATTATGCAAGATGCCTCTGCAGAAAGAGCTGAAATAAGCTGACTCATGAAATTTTTCAATACCTGTACAGTTTCTAAAACTAGTGCCCTACGGAAAACACAAGCCGTCCCGCGAAAAATGGGATATTTTCAAAGGAGTACTGTTCTGTGATTAGCCTGGACAAAAGGAAGACTAATTTATAAGTCTCTGAATAGCGCTTTAACAATTACAAGCAAACAATTTTTTTTAGGCTTTGAATATCGTTTTTACTGTTTAATTTTTTCGAGTAAATAAAGAATCTGACAGGTATGTCATAATTGTTATCTTTAAGAATTTTGCTCAGTAAAGGGTTGATTAGATAATAAAAATAAAATTAAAGTATTACCATTTTACGTATTTTTTCAAAGGGTGTTATTTCAGTTTCTGCGTAACATAGTCGAAGAGTTAGTATACAGGGATGTTAAATCCTGACGATTAAAATAGTACCCACGTTATGCTTCACACCCTTTCCACTCCAGAAATGACATAGCAGTATGGCCCTTCTGAAGGATTTATGAAGACGAATTTGAAAGAGGCGATAGCCTTTGTTTAAGGCCGTGAAGTATGTGCAATCTCTTGGGAGCCGGCTGGTCCTTATGGGAAAAACATCAAACCTCACAAACCATGCGATACTAACAATGATCGTAAAATAGTAGGTTTTACTTACGGCTAATTATCACGATGTGTTAGCGAGTGTCTTTGATCTTACTTCATCTAAATACAGCGGAGACGCCCTAATAATGCTTTTTAAAATTCTAAGCAGCCACGATAGAAATTTTTAACCTTAAAATGACTCTGATTTCAAGTCATGACAACGACTTGCAGTGAATAAAACTTCATTCCTCGTTTTTCAAAATGAAAAGCAAAATATTTCTTGCAAGGTATTTTTAGATCAAGAGTTATCGATTGACTTTTTTAGAATTCGCATTTCCCTATATTTTTAGCCTGCTCTGGAAAAAAATTGACGTTTTGTGGCACAGAAAGACAGAAAAAACGACTTTACAGTGATTCTTTAACATGAGGGGAGGGGTCAGTGTCTTTTGTTTAGAGTCTGGTTATCCTGTAATTTCTATTTTCCAGTATTTTGATCCTATAGGGCTAAAAATTGGTGATGTATGGCATAAAATTCCAAAAACACCATTCTACTGGGGCTCGTCAAAAAGGAAGACTATAGCTTCTGTTTAGGGTTTTGAACAAAAGAAAAGCGATTACCTATCTTAGAATTCCCCTTTTCTAAGAAGTGATGCGTAGTAACACAAAATAGAAGAAAACACAAGTCTGCTATGACACGATCTTTATTGCTACTTAAAAAGGGCGTTAGATACGAAGATTCTCTTTTAAATGAACCCTCTCCAAATATTCTAAGACAACCGTGTCAATAAGACCACCCCAGGGGAAAAGAAGAAAAAATAAGAACAAAAAAAAGCAAACACATCAGTGTGTTCCAACAAAATTTCTCTTTGTGACTCTAAGTGGGGAGTAGTAATCCTCTTGCATGGGGTTTTCACCATAGAAATTCCAAAGGATGGAATTTTCCGTCGTATTTGATACCATTTTTAGGGGGTTTGAGGCTCTGTTTCAGAATTTATGTTACTTTAGTTTTAAAAAGATCATCCGGTTTCAACGGGATTAAGGACTGCCTTCTCACTTCGTGTCGATCTTCGACTCTTCCATAGGAATGTTTTCTCAAAAACTAAATATGGAGCTGACTTTGGAGAATTAATGCATAGCAATAGCTTCAGATTCTGTCAGTTGAAAATGCAGATTTCCAAAGAATCCTGACATATACTGGGCGAATGGAGTCTTGAATATTAAGATTTAAATATTGACCAAGGAATAGCCAGTATATTATTAAAAATATCATTCACGAAAATTGATGGTAGCATCTTGTCCAGTTTTTGGAAACATAATACTTTAGAACGTCTATAACAAGCTTCCTGTTGCAGTTTACATGGCTGAGGACGGAGATTTGGCCCAAGAACATACAAAGCCATACACACCAGTCAAATATACACTCTTTTAACACGTTCCTGCAACCTGAGTGAGAATATATACCTTTGGAGGCAAAGTAGGATATAATGCCTCAGCTTAGTGATAGTAGACTAAGCATAGTAGGCTAACTATCAGAAACTTAGTCAAAAGTTATTTCTTGGAATGAAGGAAGAGTAGGGAATAAATTTTGCTTCCCTATACCTCTTTCTGTATTTTGGAAAGTTGGAAAATTTGAAATCTAAAAAACTTGCAAAAAATGTAATTTTGTCGCATCAAGCACACACCTACATGTATAAAGATTAACAGATCATGGGTACCAATTGGAAGGGAAAAGAAAGGAGGAAAATTGTCCCTATAGAATATTTCCCCCCTAGGCCAAGAATTTGGAAAATACCGTTCTGTCATGGTCTCACTTGAAAATAAAGAAACTGCAAAATTGCCAAACTTATATTTTGATAAACATGTCTCTTTTATTAGCATAAAAAATAAACAAAAAATCCTATTACCCTCCCGTTCACTTTCATGAATTGCAGCTCCTGCATAAAACCTTCCTCTGTAATACCTAAGCGCAATCATAAATCGCAGTGAAGGATTTTTCGAAGACTCAAACAAATCAACTCATTTAAATGAGGATATTAGTTTATTCGGATGAAAATTAATGCGCAAATTATTTGTATATTTTTATCTCGCACCCCGTAGTAGATCTTCAGAAACGAATTATTACACGGCACTACGATTCCTGAAACTAGAAAGCTGAAGTCCTGAAACTAGAAAGCTGAAGTAGAGCTTTACAATAGTTTCAAATAGATTGACTATATAATAATTTACAAGGGCGCCGACAGAAAATTTTCCGGGAGGGGGGGGGGAAGCAGACGCTAAAAAAAGCAGTGGTGGTTGAGTAACGGAATATATTTCAGGAAACTTTTTCGTATGAATAAGTTTATTTTGGAAAACTTTTGGGAAAAAATTCAAATAAAAATATAAATTAAATTGCATGTAAAATAAAACAAAATGCAGTAAATTTTAATTTACAAGGATTCCTGGCAAATGGGGTCAACATATTTAATCAATAATATACTTAATTTTTATAGATTTAACATTGAAATAAAAATCAAACTCAAACCAAAATTAAAGAACGATTTATTGCTTCTGTAGATTATAACAGATATAAACTTGTCTTTATGCAATTTCCTACTCCTTAGAACAGTTTACAGAAGGAGCAGAGATACTGAAAAATCATCCTGCCTGCATAGATACCACGTTTTGATTTTATAACGGCCGTGTGAAATGTACCCTAATGTAACAGGACAATTTTTCCCCTCGAGCTTAAATCCCTTATATATTCAGACATTTCTAAAAGAGTAGCGAAAGAAAAACAAAATTTAAACTTACTATCTAGCTGTCAAATTGACCCTCTTTTTTATTATCATATTAGACTAAATAAAATGAACATGTTTAAAAAAAATTCGTCACAGGAGAATCTTATCAGAGAGTTAGTGATAAAAACTGGAAGTAAAAAGTTGCTTCTTACGAAAATTACTAATCAGGCAGTATTGGCTTTTTATGCTGATTAAATTTAAAAAATAACAAGTTTTTTCAACTGAAATTAAGAAGCAACATCAAAACTTAAAACGAACAGAAATTATTACATTTATGATGGGGATTGCTCCCTCCTAAACACGTCACTCTTTACGTTAAAGTTTTTTAGTACTTTAAAAAAATTTCCTATTGTTGTTATTAAATGACCCTTTTGTTTCAGCAGTCGTTCATAAAGAATTGGGACAACATTCAAACTTTAGCGTAAAGAGCGAAGTGTTGAGGAGAGGGCAATCCCCTTCATACGTATACTAATTTCTGTTCACTTTAACTTTTAATGCTCCTTGTTACTTTCAGTTGAAAAAACTTGTTTCCAAAAATTTAATTTCTGATTGTTTTCAAGTAATGCAAGGAAGTCTGGCCCTACCTCCACAGAGAGATCCCCCTTTGCATGGAAGTATCCTCTAGAAAATTCAATCCCAGCTTAAAGGTGTCCCTGAATAATTACCTTCAACAACTCCACGCGTAAAATTGAGACGGAAAAGAGAAAGCAAGACATTTAAAAAGAATTTTGTTTAGGAATCCTGGCAAATTCCCCCAGTGTTTGATTTCCCCTGACAAGTTCCCCCCCCCCCCGCAGAAAACTTCCCTCCCCAAAGAAAATTCCTCCGTGGAAAAACCCCCGGTAAAAAAATCACTCCCCCCCACCTGAAAATGTATGCATACTTTACAATAGCAAATACCATGTATATAAAATAGGCAAATTTTACAACTTAAATATCTTTCCCCTGGGGTTGTGGGGGCCACTGGATTGATTCAATCACCCCTGGAAAAAAAAACACGCATCCTTGATCTTTGTTCTGGTAAAAAATACAAAATTCCACATTTTTACAAATAGGAGCTTGAATCCACTAAAATGGGGTTTTCTGATACAAATCTGATAGTGTGATTATCATTAAAATTCTGATACTTTAACTCTGTTTTTAGAGTTTTGGTTATTATAGAGCCGTGTCGCTCTTTACTCACAGTTCGGTACCACGAACTGTTTAATTCTTATGTACAAAATTCTTTCAGTTTATTGTTACTCACCCAATACTAAAAATCTGCGAAAATTTGCCTGATTTTTGAAAAAGGGGGAACACCCCCCCAAAAGGCAAGGGATCTTACTGAAAATACCTAAATTAGACATATCATATCAGAGAACCTTACCGTAGAGGTTTCAAGTTCCAACCTTCAAAATACGGAAGAAACATCGTCATCGTTGTTTTCAGAACAAACATCGTCGATGCATGCTTATTTGTTTTGCCTTTTCCCAGGGGTGATTGTATTCAACTGAAGGTCCAAGATAATTGGGAGGGATCTCATTCCAACGTAACCTTCAAGCTCTTTGGTCCAAGATAATTGGGAGGGAGCTCATTCAGATATAACTTTAAAGCTCTTTTATAAGTGACCATACAGGTTGGGCCAAGGGAATGTTTTGTTTTCAGCCATTTTAGGGCACCAAACTACGACTTTACCTCAAATAGGATGAATTTGCAATCAATTTAAAATTCTGAGGAGCTAATTGAATTGAAAGTGTCAATAACTATATTTTAGGCTTCCCAGTTACAAAAGAGGTAAGTGACGGTTCCTGTGATTCAGCCACGACAGAATCCAGGTGGTTATCAGCGAATAAGATACTTCGGCCCTCCGATGTATTCCCTCAAGTATTTTGAGACTATAGGTCGTTTACCTAAATATTACGGACCCTCGTAAAATTGGTATTTTACCTATTTTACGTAAATTTATGCATTTTACATAATTTACGAATTTTACCTGTTTTACCGCTATTTTACGTATTTTACCGGTATCTTACATATTTTACTGGTATATTTTTATTACGCCTTGCAATTTTCAGAGCGCAAAAGCGCGAAGAGGCTGGCAAAAAAAAGATTAATATAACTTTGTTTTGTGCATAGCCGTGTTCCATAGTTTAATTAAATAAAAAAAACGAGTTTTTTTTAAATGAAAGTAAGGAGCGACATTAAAACTTAAAACGAACAGAAATTACTCCGTATATGAAAGGGGCTTTTTCTCCTCAACGCCTCCCTCTGTACGCTAAAGTTTGACTCTTTCTCTTAGCTCTACTTTTTAAAAAAGGAAAAAACTTTAGCGTAAAGAGCGGGGCGTTGAGGAAGAAAAGCCCCTTTCATATACGGAGTAATTTCTGTTCGTTTAAGTTTTAATGTCGCTCCTCACTTTCATTTAAAAAGCTTGTTTTTTTATTTAATTTCTGGACGTTTTTTAATTCATGCATGTTTTGATACTGGCTCTCCGCACATAAATAATTAAAACGAAATTTGCATATTAATTTTCTTTTTGGCTAAATGGCTTTATCATAGTTTTAATCGGAAGATTTTGAGAAAAAAGAGAGAGGGAGGAAGCCTAGCTGCCCTCTAATTTTTTGATTACTTATTAAGGCAACTAGAGCTTTTAATTGTTTTACGAACATTTTCATTAGTAAAAATATACGTAATTTACGAATTAACTTACGTAACGAACTTCTATGTTCGTATATTTTTATTGCGTATATGTGGGAGTTCACCCCTCGTCGATACCTCGCTCTTTACACTAAAGCTTAAATTCTGTCCCAATTCCTTAAGAATGACTCTTGAATCACAAAGGCCGTAGAATAAATAGTTGAAATGACTAAAAATACTTTTGCGTAAAGAGCGAGGTATTACGAGGAGGTAAACCCCTCATATGCGCAATAATTTCTCCTCGTTTTAAGTTTTAATGCTGCTGATCACTTTCAGTAGAAAAAACTTCTCATATTTATTTTTTCCTTGTTTTTTTAAATAATGCAAAAAATCCTGCACCCCCTTCATTGAAAGTCTCTTCCCTCATGAAAAGTTTTTCCATGGATAGATCCTCCCGCGTACCCCCCCCCCACCTCAACTCTCCCTCCCAAACCAAAAAATAAATCCCCCTGAAAACGTCCGTACACTCCGTACCCAGTAACCATTACTATATGTAAACACAGGTCAAAGTTTGTAACTTGCGACCTCCCCTAACTTGCGACCTTGCGGGGTAGTAAGTCGTCCCCAAAGACATAGTTATTAGGTTTTTTGACTATGATGAATAAAATGGCTATCTCAAAATTTTTATCCGGTGACTTTTGGGAAAAAATGAGCGTGGGAGGGGGCCTAGGTGCCCTCCAATTGTTTTGGTCACTTAAAAAGGGCACTAGAACTTTTAACTTCCGTTAGAATGAGCTCTTCCGAAACATTCTAGGACGACTGAGTCGATACGATCACCCATGGGAAAAAAACAAAAAAAAACAAAAAAACAAATAAACACGCATCCGTGATTTGTCTTCTGGCAAAAAATGCGAAATTCCACATTTTTGTAGATAGGAGCTTGAAACTTCTACAATAAGGTTCTCTGATACGCTGAATCTGATAGTGTGATTTTCGTTAAGATTGTTAGACTTTTAGGGGGCGTTTTCCCCAATTTTCTAAAATGAGGCAAATATTCTCAGGCTCGTAACTTTTGATAGATCAAACTAATCATGATGAAAGTTATATATTTGAAATCAGTATTAAAATGCGATGTTTTGGATGTAGCTATTGGTATCAAAATTCCATTTTTAGAGTTTTGGTTACTATTGAGCCGGGTCGCTCCTTACTACAGTTCGTTACCACGAACTGTTTGAAAGGCCGTCTGTCTGACTATCAGGACGATAAATGTAACATAGCACACGTAATTGTAATTTTAAGACGGTGATATATAAGCTGAAATAAAATTACATTAGTTGTGTGAATTGTTAAGGACAGAAAGAGCGGCAAGCACGATTGACTTATGATATACAAGAAAAAAATAATTAAATTAAATAGCCGAGACAAATGAGGGCATTCTCAGCCAGCGGACAAAAAAGAAGTGAAAATGATAGAGGCAGATATTTTGTAAGAAAGTTTCACCCAGCTGTCTTCAGAGCTCAAAAAGGAAAGAAAACAGACCTTTTGAATTAAATCTTAACAGAGCAGATGAAACACTGAACCAAATAAACCAAAAAAACTAAGCCAGAATAAATGAAAGACTATTCACCAATTAGATTGGGCAAGAATTCTTTGTTAAGTGGTTGAATTAGTCTGTCTACTGACCTAATTTTCATTGAATGTGTGGTCAGATGATCATAATTTAAACTGAAGTAAAATATTACTTGAATCCTTTAATTTCAAGTTATTGTAAATTGGGTTTATAGGAACATCTTCAGTAGGCCTATCTCTATTTAAAGCAAGGTATTTATTTATGGATTTTATGTCTGGATTTTCAACAACTTTGAGGGCTAAAGTAGAATTAATATCCTCATTTTTATTTGAAATATCACATTCAGAGAAACCTCGTATTCATGCCACCTTTTCTTTGGGAGCAGGCGCTTATTCCCCGGGAAATACCAACACGAAATTCTTCCCCCCATGAAAAATCACCCCCCAAAGTATCCCACCGTCTAGCTTGGAAAATTTCCCCTATTTTCACCTTGGTTAATTCCGAATTTTCATTAGAAAGAAAACTAAAATTCCTACTCTCTTGTTCAAGTAAGGGGCAATCGTATTGCATTACTTATAGTGAAGATCCATAAGGCTTCAATGTATTAATGATTGTTGATTTTTTTTTTCCAAGAGCCACTTCATCTGGAAGTGGCGGTGAACAGGCTTTGGAGGGGGCTCAGTCAATTGGAAATCGAAATTTCCAGTTCCCTTTTCTAAGATTTAGCCTGCTTTTCAACCAACTGCTAGTAAATGATTTGTTACTGAATAGAGTGTCTAAAAAAAATTATTATTCTAGTATAACTGCCCTTGTGTTTCAGCAGTTTTTTTGAAAGAATCTTCAGATAAATTAGGAATTAGCTCTAAGAGAAAGACGATGAGAGAGTAGAGGTAGAAATTGATGTATAATCCTCGGGGTCCTATCCATGGCTTTTGTTTTTGGAGGGAGGGCGGCTTCAGAACAGGCACGGCCACCAGAGTTCAAGTCTGAAGAAGTAGAGCTATATTTACTTGCAAATCTTGTCGAAGACAGTCTTAATGACTGTGAAAGTGACTGAATGTTCCGCTAATTTGATCCAGTGCTTAGTTAATCAAAGTCATGAAAGTGTTACAAACCTTTTTTTTTTACTTCTATTCGATATTTTATAAATGAATGAAAAATATCATGTTAAAATAAAAAAAAGAAATTATAAATTATTTAAAAGAAAATGTGCAAGCAAATTTTTTTTTCAAAGCACTGAATTTTTTTTTTTTTTAATGAGCAAGGAGTAAAAACGGCCCCCTAAGGTTTATGATTTTTAAGTTATAAAATTTGCCCATTGTTTACGTATAGTATTTGTTATTGGGAAGTATGCATACCTTATTCAGGACAGGTGGAGAAGACGAATTTTTTGATGAGAGGATTTTGCACGGGGAGAATTTTCCATGGAGAGGGAAGTTTCCTGGGGCTGAACTTTTCAGGGGAAATTTTACACTTGGTGAATTTTCCAGACCGCCTATAGAAATTTTTTTATGTGTCTTGCTTTCTCTTTACCGATTCAATTTTCCGCGCGGAGATGTTAAGGGTAGTTGTCTGGGGTGAGTTTTTGCCAGGATTTAGTTGTCCAGCGGATATTTTTGTCGGGTAGGGGGATCTTTCCGCGGAGGTAGAGCCACATATTCTGGCGTTATTTAAAAAAGGATCCAAAATAAAATGAAAGTTTTTTTTCAAATTAAAGTAAGGAGCAACATTAAAACAAAACAAACAGAAATTATTGTGTATATGAGGGGTCGGTCCCCTTCTCAGCACCTCGCTCTTTACGTTAGAGTTAACCACAACAATAAGTAACTTTTTTGAACCACCGAAAGACTATAGCGTGAAGAGCGAGGCGTTGAGGAGGAGGCAACCCCCCTAATTTACGCAATAATAATATCTGTTTATTTTAAGTTTTAATGTTGCTCCTCACTTTCAGTTGAAAAACTTGTTTTTTTTTAATTTAATGAAGCTTAGAGACAAACATTTTTTAAAAGGCAATAGAAGAAGTATGTCAACTCAAGTAAAAGTATATAAAAATAAAAATAGAAAGATTCCCATTTTTACACATAGAGTGGTTGAAATCTCAGCAATAAGGTCTTCTGAGGTTCATTGGGCTATCAAATAGTTCGTGGTAACGAACTGTAGTAAAGAGCGACCCGGCTCAATGGTAACCGAAACTCTAAAAAACGGAATTCTGATACCAATAGTTACATCCCAAGAATGGCATTTTAATGCTGATTTCAAATATATATATATTTCATCAAGTTTAGTCTTGCCCATCAAAAGTTACGAGCCTGAAAAAATTTGCCTTATTTTAGGAAATAGGGAGAAACTCCCCTTAAACGTCATAGAATCACATCATTAGATTTAGCATCGCAACACGAAAATCACACCATTAGATTTAGCATATCAGAGAACCCTACAATAGAAGTTTTAAGCTCTTATCTATAAAAATGTCGAACTTTCTATTTTTTGCCAAAAGACAGGTCACGGATGCGTGTTTATTTCTTTGTTTGTTTGTTTTTTTGTTTTGTTTTTCCAGGGTCGATCGTATCGACCCAGTCCTAGAATGTCACGAGAGGGCTCATTCTAACGTAAATTAAAATTTCTTGTGCCCTTTTTAAGTGACCTAAAAAATTTGATGGCACCTAGCCCCCCTCCCACGCTCATTTTTCCCGAAGTCACCAGATCAAAATTCTGGGATAACCATTTTATTCAGAATAGTCAATAACCTATAAATATGTATTTGGGGACAGCTTACTCCCCCTCAGTCCCCTTGGGAGGGGTTGCAAGTTAGAAGCTTTGACCAGTGTTTACACATAGTAATGGTTATTGGGAAATGTACAGGCAATTTAAGTTTCTTTTTGGTTGTGGGGGAGAGGGGTGGAGGGGAGGGGGTCATGTGGGAGAACTTTCCATGAAGGAATTTGTCATGGGGGAAGAGAATTTCCATGAAGGGGGCACAGGATTTCTTAGCATTTTTTTAAAGACCAATGAAAAAATAAATATGAAAAGTTTCTCCGACTGAAAGTAAGTAGCAGCGTTAGAACTTAAAACGAACAGAAATTATTACGCATATGAGGGGTTCACCTCCTCCTAATACCTCGCTGTTTACTCTAAAGTAATTTTATTAATTTCAGCTATTTATTCTACGGCCTTTGTGATTCAGGGCTCATTCTTAAGGAATTGCGCCAAAATTTAAGCTTTAGTGTCAAGAGCGAGGTATTGACGAGGGGGTAAGCCCCCTCATATACGTAATAAAAATATATGAATTTAGAAGTTCGTTACGTAAGTTAAATTTTAAGTCACTTGAGATAGCAATTTTGTTCAGCATAGTCGAAAAACCTAAAAAAAAATTTTTGGGGAAGATTTACTCCCTCACAGTCCCCGGGGGAGGGACTGTAAGTCACAAACTTTGACCAGGGCTTACATATAGTAATGGTTATTGGGAAGTGAGCAGACATTTTCAGTTTGTTTTTTTTGGGGGGGGGAGGAAATAGGGTTGAGAGGAGGGGGTGACGTGGGAGGAGCTTTTCATGGAGGAAATTTTCATGGGAGAAGAGATTTTCCATGAAGGGGGCGCAGGATTTTCTAGTATTATTTAAAACAAAAACAATGAAAAAATAAATATGAAAAAGTCTTTTCAACTGAAAGTAAGGACCAGCATTAAAACTTAAAACGAACAGAGATTATTACGCATATGAGGAGTTCGTCTCCTCTAAATACCTTGCCCTTTACTCTAAAATATTTTTAGCAATTTCAACAATTTATTCTACCGCATTTGTGTTTTAGGGGTCATTCTTAAAGAACTGAGACAAAATTTTAGCTTTAGTGTAAAGAGTGAGTTAATAACGAGGGGGCAAACCCTCTCATATAAGGAATAAAAATATACGAATATAGAAGTTCGTTACGTAAGTTAATTCATAAGTTACGTATACTTTTTACTAATAAAAACATTTGTAAAAATTAAAAGTTCTAGTTGCCTTTTTAAGTAACCAAAAGATTGGAGGGCAACTAGGCCTCCTCCCCACTCCTTTTTTCTCAAAATCATCAGATCAAAACTAAGAGAAAGCCATTGAGCCCAAAAAATAATATGCAAATTTCGTTTTAATTATTCATGTGCGGAGAGCCAAAATCAAAACATGCATTAATTCAAAAACGTTCAGAAATTGAATAAAAAAAAAATTAACTGAAAGTAAAGAGCGACATTAAAACTTAAAACAAACAGAAATTACTTCGTATATGAAAGAAACTGTTCTCTCCTAAACGGCCCGATCTTTACGCTAAAGTTTTTCACTGTTTGATAATTAGAGTTGACAGAAAGAGTCAAACTTTAGCTTAAGGAGCGGGGCATTGAAGAGGGAACAGCCCCTTTCATTTACGGAGTAATTTCTATTAGTTTTAAGTTTTAATGTCACTCCTTACTTTCAGTTTTAAAAAAAAACTTGTTTTTTTACTTAATTTCTACTAAGAAGCGAGGAAAGGTAGACACCTAGTATCTTTAGCATTTAAACAACTATTACTGTTTAGGAAGCGTATAATATATTACTCCCGTATTCCAGTTTTGCTATTATATAGAATCACAAACTCAACCAAACAGAAACGAACCGTAAATTTAATTGCCAGAACTTTGGGATCTATGAGAAAGGCACCTTTCTTGGAAGTGTTAATTTTCATTTTTTGTTTAAAAAGAATGTGGGTACACACTCGAGAAGTGAAGTTAAATTAATCCTAATGAAATACACCAAAATAAGATGAAATTATAATACTTTAGCCTATAGAAACATCATTTGAGGCAGTGTAAGCGTCATTGGTATAAGCCTTTGGAGGCCGTTTCGGGCGACAATGCCATCTTATGGTTCAAGAATTTCCGAAATTCACTCCTTCAGAGAGACAAGGTGGAATTAGACACAGAAGATAAACTCACGGACGTTTACAATCTATCAAACTCGAATCGTTGTAAGGAACTTGAAGCCTTTGCAATCTCTTATGCCCATGCGCAAAGAGACTCTAGTAATACCATGCAACTGATAGAGGTATTTGTGACATTGGGCTGGGAAAATTGTGTAGGTACATCTATAAGTAGCACTTATTAAAATAGCCAATAATTCAATTTTAGGGATGCGCAACGTAAATTTTCCAATGATTCTATCAACAGAGAACGAGTTGTTAATTAAAAATAAAGAAACATGTTGGGTATGTAAGGGGAAATTTGTTGAGGGTAGTGGGGATACGTCAGTCCTTGACTATGATCATTTAAGCATTCTAATTTTATCGGGGCAAATAACTTTCGTGGACTGGCACATAAATCTTTTTTTTAAACGTTAAGAAACAATATTTCCTACCGGTTTACATACAACACCCCAACTATGATCTGAAATTCATATTACCAGCGTTGGCACGTTTGCTGAAAAGTGAAGCTATAGATGGCACTTGGGTAGATGTTTTTCATATAACATCATAACTAAATCATCTGAGAAGTTGATACTCTTAGGACTCCCATGGGAAACAGTTGAGAATAATAATATGTACTTGAATGAAATTCGTTATTTAGATTCCTGTAATTTTTACCGAAAACTTTAAATCAATTGATGTAAGTACGAAAAAATGCCGATTTTAATAGTTTTCCCCCTCCTTAAACAGCACTTTCCAGATGATGAAATATATGATTTATTAAAAGAAAGGGAATATACCCGTATGAATACTAAAACTCCACCTCGAGCCTACGTGAGAAAAAATTACCGCCCATTGAAGTGTTTTATGATTTACTTCACGATCGTCAATGCACCCCTGCCGACTATGAATTTGCTACAAATTTTTGGGCCAAGGGAGGGTGTAAAAATGGAAAGAATTATTGTAAAATGTACCTGACACGTCATGTATTGATACTGTTGGATGTTGTCTTGTAAAAACAAGGACAAAATTTGCGAGATATTTGGGTATTATTTTTCAACTCCTCATATGGTGACTTATTTAATTCTTAAACTCGGGAAACAAAAAAATAGGTCTGATTATTAACGTGGATCAGCATGGAAATTGATCCAACTGGAAAACGCACTGGTGAAAAGTCGAATGCGGTTTTTCTGGATATGAACTCCCTTCATCCACCTGTAATATCTCACTGCTCTTTGCTGTGTGGTAATTACAAATGGCTAGACAATCCTTGTGATCCAAGTCTCCCCAAAATTGCCACTGTTGAGGAGAATTGACCACAAGGATGGTTTTTAAAATTCATAGTGAAATACCAGTAGAAGTTTGTGACTTGGTAAACAGTTTTGTTTTCTTGAGCATAGATAGACCAGTGCTTTGAGATTCATTGAGTATCTATAATGTTATAAGGATTCATCATAATGTTATAGGTATTTCAAATTTCCAATAGAACTAGATGACTCAGTTAAGGATTTTGTCGTTCTATGCATAAGCAGACCGGTGTCTAGAGATTTATTGAGTCCCTATAAATTCTCTTGGTACAGAATGGGGGTAACCACTGGACCCCTTCAAAATAAAAGCTTATTGTATACCTTCATCCGAAACAGAATAATGATGTACATCACGTTCTTGTGTGGTGGATGTTAGCCCGTGGTTTCAAGGTCACAAAGACTCATAGAGCCCTTCAATTCGGTCAAAAACCATATGGTTTCCATATGGGAAAACCATATGACTCCTTTGTCAGTAAACGCTCTGAGGCGAAAACGAAATTTGGAAAAAAAAATTTAATCTTATTTTAAGTTCATTCTTCGTAAGATGTACGAGAGTGGGTACCATAGGAGTCATTGTGACGTTATAACTAACCCAAAAGAATGTGCCCGAATCGTTGCCGATCTGAATTTCACGATAGATAATAGACTTTCACGATTCATAGTCAGAGACTCTAATATGGTCCTTTTGCGTGTAAAAAAGAAGCTTAGTTTTAAATAAAAACATTGCCGCTGTTACTGCCATTTTACAAATTTAAAAAAAAACCTCATGTTGGAATTATATTACAATGTGAGTAAGCCCCAATGGTCGGAGGAGGGCAAGCTCAAGTAAATTACGGGATTCAGATTCATTATTGTTAAAAGTTAGAATAGAAAGTTTATTACACGATTTGAAAATGGTTAGCACATTAGCTCTTGAATGGACTATACCAACTGGGACGAGTCAATTTACCCAGAGCTAGTGATGCACCAATCCCCAACTAAGTTGTTATTTTTAAAATACAAGACGGAAAGCGACTCGATATCTCACGATGGGCTTTCAGGTGCGAAAGGATACAGTTTGCAAACGCATTATGAGGATATCAAAAAAGTCTACAAAGGGGTGCCTTCACACTATGTAAAGGAAAATTTTGACATGAGTATTTATAGAATCTGTATACCTTAATTACCTTAATTCGCACTTCGGAGCGAATAAGGTCCAATATTGGATGTGTATGGCTCCCTTGTTGAGATACGTTTACGGCCCAGTGACACACCTTCTAACTAAGAGTATGCAAGGATAGATTGAATTTAAGCCCGCTTGGTAACGGTGACCACAAATAGATATGATCAAGGGACAAATTCTTCTGTAGTTTAGAGTAGACACCAACGTGCTGGTTGGGTATGAAAAGTGAGCTGGTCGGGTATGACAAGCGGGATCAGCATCCTAGCACAACTTAGTTATATATATATATATATATATATATATATATATATATATATATATATATATATATATATATATATATATATATATACATATATATATGTATATATATATATATATATATATATATATATATATATATATATATATATATATATATATATATATATATATATATATATATATACATTAATCGCTTTTTAGGAGACACAGAGGATGGGTAGCGCTAGTCGTATTTTGAAGGTTTACCTACAGGTTTTTTGTCAAGTCTCCTTTTAAAAACCTCAGCTGATGTTGGAGATAGTGTCTCCTTGCTTAAAAATTCCCTATCATTGACGACCCTTTGGTTAAAGAAGTCTTGTCTGATTCTACTGTTAACTCCGCGCATTTGAAGCTTCTTAGAATCACCTCGCGTTTGTCTTTCGTTGGGTAACTGGGTAAAGAGCTTATTTTGCGGTTTGTTGACGAATTTATGTGTGAGTAGCATGTCACTCCACTTGCGTCAGCAGGTCAAAAATGGGAGTTTTACGTTAGTTTGCCTTTCACTATATGGTTTCTTACCAAGTCCAGAGATGCGCTTGGTTGCCCTTCTTTATACACCTTCAATCAACTGAATATCATCTTTGTACAAAGAACCAGCAAAGCGGGTTCCAAAGTCAAGTACTGGTTTCACAATTGCCTTGTATAGCTTCAAGAAGACTCCATGTGATCGGCTAGTAAGTGTTGTTTTAATAAGTTAAAGGCTAGAATTTGCTTTGGAGATAGTTTGTGCAGAGTATTCATGGAACTTCTGAAGACTATCCATAGGACTCCCAGGTCTTTGCCGCTGGTGCAAGTTTGGAGAGGAATGGGGGATGATGTTTGATTATCATTCATATTGAATTGATGGAGAGGATTATTGTTTTTTTTCTTATTCAAGTTTTCTGTTTTTGGCCTTTATTTTTTCTGTTTCAGTTTCTTTTTTCACAAAAAATGAGTTCATCGTTCTGTTTGCCTAGTTGCTGTCCACATGTCATTGTTATGAAGATGCCAAGCTGGGTGGTGGGTGGCGCATGATGGATCATAGTTTGTATTTTTTTTTTTTTAATTTGTCTGACTCTAGTTTGGGTGACATCTCCTCCTTGGGTGAGCGACTATCTCATCTTCAAAATAACCCAATTGATATTCTTAGTTTGATAAATAATTCAGTAGGTCAGTCTAACAAATCACCATCAAATCCCCATTTTTCAGTTAGTAGTAAATACGTATCTGATTTAGATCGAGTATCCAAACGAGATGGTAGATTCTCTGTACTTCAGCTCAATGTTCAGGGTCTTTGCTCTTCGTTTGATGAGTTGAAAAAAATAGTGCGTAGTGGCCACACTGACTTCATTGGTCTTTGTGAGACTTTCCTTGATTCAAAAAACGAATCTCTATTGCATCTCCCTGGGTACAAGATGGAATATTTGAATCGAAGTAGGATGGCTAAAGGTGGCCTTGCTGTTTATGTTTCGGAATGTCTTCCGTACTCTGTTAGACATGACCTGTCAAGAAATGAAGCAGAAATTTTTGAATCCATATTTATTGAGATTAAAACCCAAGCTAAAGCTTTGATTGTTGGTAATATATACCGGTCTCCTAGTGGGTCTGTTCCCTCTTTCCTTCAGATTCTTGATGAGGTCTTGGAAATAATCCAACTTCATTCATGTGAACTTGTAATTATGGGCGACTTCAACCTTAATTTGTGTGACTGGAGGTCATCCTCGTCCTTGGATTTTCTTTCGACAATGCTCGCTTGTGGAACACTACCTTCTGCATGCATTCCAACTCGCATAACTAACACTACCGCTTCTTTGCTTGATAATATTTTTTCATCTTTGACGTTGGTGCGAAATTCTATATTGATGAGTGATATCTCAGACCATTTTCCTGTTTTTTCCATGTATGATTTTCCGATTCGCTGCCAAGGAGGAGCAAAGAAGCAGGTTTTTCCTCTTTAAAATTTAATGATCAGGACTTGCATATTCTTAGGTCACGGTTGGCAGGTTGTTCGTGGAGTATTTCTAAAAATGGATCTGACATATATTCTTTGTTTAATTCATTTTATGATTCTTTGAAAGAAGTTATCTTTGATACATGTAATGCACCCCAGTCGAATCCAGCATCGAAAAGAACAACCCCTTTGAATCCTTGGATGACCCCTGGACTTCTTAAAAGTTGGAGGAAGAAAAATTATCTTTGGAAGGCTTACAGGTGCTCTAAGCCATTTTCGCGTGATTCCCGGCTTCAACTTTTCAAAGCTTATAGAAGAGTTTACAATTCGCTTTGCCGAAGGGCTAAATCGTTATTTTATCATAGAAAATTCTCTGCGTGCGGTAAAGACATTAGGAAGACATGGCAAGTAATCAATTCTGTTATCAGGCCATCTTTTCTGCCTCCTTCTGTCTCTTCAAGTGTTGTGATTGACGGGAAAAATGTAGAGGGTGAGCTAAAAGTTCAAGATGCGTTTACTTCCTATTTTGCTAATATCGGCAAAACTACAGCCTCTTCTGTAAGTCCTTCTTCTTCTCTACCTGATTTTAGGTCTTATCTAGGACCACCTTGTCTTAAATCAATGGCATTGGAACCTGTCTCTGAAGCTGAAATAGCCAGAATTGTCAATTGTTTGAGGGGTTCTTCATCCTCTGGCCCAGACCGTATTCCGACTAAGGTTGTCAAGTTCATTCTTCCTGTCATTGTGTGTGCCCTCACGAGACTTGTCAATCTTTCTTTTGAAAATGGTGTCTTCCCAAGTGCTCTAAAGCGTGCTCGTGTTATCATCCTTTTTAAAGGTGGATCAAGGAATGATCCTGCAAATTATCGTCCCATATCTCTTTTATTAGTGTTTAGTAAAATTTTTGAAAAAGCTATGCTTTCTCGACTTCTTGATTTTCTTAATTCTAAACTCTTTTTTCATGATTTTCAGTTTGGTTTTAGGGCCAAACATTCAACTGAGCATGCATGTGCAACTCTCTTGAATTATTTAAATTCAGCTCTTGACTCTGGTTTGATACCTGCTGCTCTTTTTCTTGATGTTCGAAAAGCGTTTGACTCATTAACACACAAGATTCTTCTTCTGAAAATGTCCCATATTGGAATAAGAGGGAATGCTTATTCATGGTTTCTATCATATTTATCTGGTCGAGTCATCTCGGTTCATCCGGACTTTTCTAATCCTTCTGGAATAGAGTTTGGTGTTCCACAAGGATCTGTTATTGGGCCGATACTCTTTTTAATCTACGTCAATGACCTTATTAATGCGGTTAAAAATTTAAAACCTACCATTTGCTGTCGTCTTTGTCAACCAGTGTCCGTTACTAGCTGTGACAAGAGTTTGTCCTTACCGGATACACTTATTGCTTTTGCTGATGACAGTACTCTTGGCACAACTGGTAGAACTGAGTCTGATCTTCGTTCAAGGATGATAGCCCTTTTTGAAAGAGTTATCCAGTGGTTTGATGTAAATTATCTTGCCTTAAATGTCGAAAAGTCATGTTTTCTCATTTTCTCCAGAGTCTCAAAGGCTTGCCCTGATTTAAATGAAATAAATGTATCAAGAGGTTCTCTAAGTAGACCTAAGGATCGTTACGTTCGATTCCTAGGCATCTTGCTTGACGAAAATCTTTCGTTCAAGTATCATATTGACCTGATTAAAATGAAAGTCTCCAGGAGTCTTGGAATCCTTAGAAAGCTCAAATATATATTTCCAGGGTCGATTCTTAGACTCTTGTTCTGCAGCCTAGTTCAGTCTTATGTTTCATATTGTTCTGTTATTTGGATGTCAACTTTTCCCTCGTCTCTGAAGCCACTTTCAAAACTTTATGATAAAGCAAGGACTCTTATTCAGGAAACTAACCGTTTTTCACTTAAACCCTTGCTTGATTTGAAATCTCTGTATTTTCTTTCTTGTTCTTCTTTCGTTTTTTTACAGTTGCACGGCCATCTTCCTGCTGTCCTATGTAATAATATATCTTTTGTTTCTGATCAATCGACTTATCATCTCCGCAGTTCCAACAATTTACTGGTTCTTCACACACCGTCAGTGAGGTCTGACTTCAACCCTCTGACAGCTTGCAACAGGATCTGGAACATGCTCCCAGAGTTCGTACGAAGCTGCCACTCGTTTGGTATGTTCAAAAATTATGTTAGAGATTTTCTAGCTAGTAATTAATTTTGTTTGTTTGTTTTTTGTTGTTTTTTTTTGTCTTTATTTTTTATTCCGGTTTCCCTTGGAGTTGATGTCTCTTGAATGAGTTGGATATTTAATTGAGTTGGTGAAATCATGTGCTACTCCCTGCCTAGCTTGTCATTTTTTGGAGATTATTAAGGTGGGCGACTCAATTTTTGGTTTTTGTTTATATTTTTTGTTGTTGGTATTTTTTTCTCCCCTGTTCTTTCCCGGCCATGGAGCCTTATGGGGGAGATTGTCTTGAAGTAATTTTTTTGTTTATGGATTTTAATGTTAAATAAAGAACTCAGAACTCAGAACTCAGATGAGTTTCCATTGGAAGGGGACATACTGATGGCCAAAGGAATGTTAAAAAAGTCCAGATAGTGCAGGGATAATTTCATGAGCAACTTCTTTTAGAAGACGAGGATGAATATTATCAGGACCAGTACTTTTGCTGATGTCCAGGCTTTTGAGTTGTTTTTGGACAATAGAAGCAGTAACTGTAATGTGACTCATTTGCTTCTGGATGCTGTACTTTAAGTTGGGAATGGGATCATCATTAGGTTCATTTGTGAAGACCGACGCAAATTACTCATTTAGATGATCAGCTATATTTTGAGTGCCAATGACTTTGTTTCCGTCACTTGTTGTTAAGTGTTTTATGGATCTCCTACTTGATGCATAGTTCCAGAATTTCTTAGGGTTCAACTTACTTTGGTCGGTGAGTCTTGTCCGAAGATACAGCACAGTTGTTTGGTGAGATTCCTTAATTTATCGCAGGCTTTGACATATTTTTCATATTGCCTGGCTTGTCTTTTTTTCTGCGATAGCGTTTCTTTAAGTTTCTTTGTCGTCTTATGCTAGCTGTCAGGTATGGTAGGGTCTTAGGTACGGGGGTTAATTTTTCTATTGTGTTCTGTTGCCAAGTATCCTTGAGTAGATGCAAGAATTTCTGCCACTACTCTTGGATCCCACCCAGGAGGGTCAACTCTCAGTTAATCTGCCTCAATATGTCCTTAATCACCTAGTAGTCTGTAATTATTTTTTAATGTTTATTTATTGCGTTGCGTCAATGGGTAACTACTTCAATGGCGAGGTTGCCACTTTTACTAATAGGTGGGAGATAATTTATCTTTTTGATCAGCTCACAATTGTTAAAAAAAAACAAGTTCAAGTAATGTTGGTTGCTGGTGTTGACGAAAACATGTGGGGTGGTTGATTGTTTGGAAAGCAGAGAGATTATGAATACAATCAATAAAGAAACTGGCTGTGGATCAACTACAAATAACTGGGTTATACGGAAACCCTTCTTTCCACATGATATTAAGAAAATTATAGTTACTTCCTATAAGAAAATCAACTTTAAGTATTTTCTGGGGCTTTTCGGAATATATTCGAGAGGAGGGAGCTGAAGAACTAGCATACACATCAATCCTAGTTTGGTTTAGGTTTTTGATATCAAACCAAATGGTCTCCAGCGATGGCAAGCTAGATCCTATACAAAGTTCCCAGACAGTATATGCTGCTTTTGCATAAGCTAAGACTCCGTGCTTGCATTCTTTTGATGAGAGGTTAGAGATGATTTGGTAACCGGAAAATCGAATACGCGTATCTTCTAATCCCCTCTTGGTATTCTTAGGGCATTTTTCAGTAAGTAGAACCAGATCATAATCTTTACTATAAATAAAACTTAATAATTCATTTATTTTCTTAGTAATTTGATTTATGTTGGCTAATAGAAGGCAAAAGCCCGGACTTACTCTTGAGCAGCCAATGATATCTAGTCCTTGTTCCTCATGTTCTGTAAGTGTAGAATCAGTTGATTGGCAGAGAAAATTATCATTGATGCTGGACTGCTAAGTGAAGTATCTGATGCAATACACTTTTCAAACGAGGATAATAGGGTAGAACATGGAGACATATAAATATTTCTATCGTTATCATAACTACTAACACTATTTATGACATATGGCAGCTTTACATTTTCACGGGTGTTGGGGTGCGCGTTTTGGCAACACCCGGTGCTCTCTTTTTTGGAACCCTTTTCCAATTACGAAAAGTGAGGTATTTTTTCTCCAGTGGTAACTCTAGCTTTCAGCTCTTCAACAACTGTCTTATGTCTAGTTCTTTCTTCTCTTGAAATTTCGCTATGCAAACGGATATCTGGCTTTTGCACGGAAGACTTTTTAATATTGACATGTTTGATCAAAATCATATGAACAGTGAAAACTAAAGGGGAAGGTTTTTGAACTGATTCACTGGTTATAGTTAGCTTAGGGGGTAGACGTTTTAAGTTTGATATAGGTACAAATGGCAGGCCATACTGGGACTCTAAATAGTTTTGAACATAAAAATTATCAACTGTTGTCAAAGGAATGCCATAAGCAATTAGATTATATTTCTGCTCGTCTCTATTTATTTCATCACACACTAATTTTCTTAGGTCTGTTTGCACTTGGTGGCTGATATCCGTTCTTAGAGTCTTTCTTTCTGCCTTTACATAATCAGATTAAATTTGCTTAACTTTGGTGACATCGCACTTTCATTCTACTGCAAGCTCTATTTTATCAGTTTTGGCTTTAATTGCTTCTATGTTGCTGTTCAGTCCTTCAAATAATTCGGTTATTTTTTGGGATAGACTCACTTGTAAGCAAGAAATTGCGTTCTTAAAAAATTTGGTTACATTATCCCCGGTAGCCGCAGTTGAAATAGCTTTGGTTTCAGTTGCATTAACTTTACATAGAATACACAACCATTGGCAACCTATTTTTGACGTCATTTTATAAAGTAGATAGTATTCTTCAGTACTTAGCTTAAGACAGGCCATACACAGCTATCTTCCACAATTATCACAATTAATTTCCTCTGCATCATCATCAAGGCCAATACTACAGGCAGCACAGGTATCCTTATCCTTGCATGGGCCTGCTCGCACTCGTTTATTGCCTTTAGGCTCCATTTCGGCTTGATTTGTTCAATATATGGCTTCAGACAAATAAAATCCAATATTGGCAAAAAAACAAAATGAACCCTGGAAACCCAGAACGTCAGAAGAAGGAGAAGCACTTAATATGTATTTAATATATTCAATGAAACGGGAGGTTTGTTTTACAAAAAAGGTAAACAAAGGAAGACAAAGGCTGAAATTTCCTAGGTGTTTTAGACAAAATTTCACTTACTTCAATGTCCAGGTAAGTTGAATTAAACACTAAGGAGAACCACTTAAAATGAAACTGAAGGTAAATATAAGTAGAAAATAACACAGAATATGTATGAAAATGTGTTTATCTAGTAAATTGGGCACATAATTCTATTTTCAATTTTCACACAGCCAGTTGTTGTTGAGTTGGTATTAATTATTAATGATTTTAAGTATAGAGAATAATTTAATTCAAAGAGCGAAGTTATGGTCATTCGCTCCTTAAAATTTAAAAACTATATACTTAGAGTAGAAGAAAATGCCAAGTCAGCCTTATCAGACAAAGTCTATGTCTTCGCGGACGGTGTGAGAGTACTACCATTCGGTCATTGCCTTACTTTAGATCAAGACGTATGTGTAGAGAACAGACAGCGTCTCGGTCTGAAGAATGTTCAACATTTGTTTGGAAGAGGGCCCCATTTTTTGTATCCTTAGAGTTTTTTCAGTCTCCACCCCGATAGTCTTCAGTTCAGTAGTGTGTTTGATAGTGTTTTTTATATTTTTTAATTATTTGTTCATTTATTTTTTGCACAAGGCGGAACTGTTGTGTTTTGAAAAGTGTTTAATGATATACTTTGAATTTAAGTGCATCCCGCAGCCGGATCTCAATTGCTGCTGCGGGATCCGCACCTTCCGGCCTCCACGTCTTCCGGCCTCCACGTCTTCCAGCCACCCCGTCAACCTGGGGTGGTGCTATTTCTAAGTGTGTACCAGTAGTTTTACATTTCTATGTAAATATATTCAAGTGCCTATTTTGTGTAAATACGCAGTGTGATTATTTATATATTAAAATAAACCATATATTCTATTTTTTATCCTTTTGGTTTTTATTCAACAAATTTCAGTTAGGTTAGTTGTATTTTGACTGCGAGAACAGTAATATCCATCAGTTTAAATATCATCCAGTTCATTTCTTTGCGGACCATCAATGTCTGGCAAAACAACAGTTTTAACGAAAATAATCCAAAATCTTGATAAAATGTTTTACAAAATTCAAAAAATATCTATTATTGATATTGTAGGTGGCAAGATTCCTATAATAAAATAGAGACAATTGCACCAGACATAAAATTCATGCAGGGACTTGAAGTTTTTAATGTTACTGAACCAATATAGCTTAATGTAACTTTAGCTGAATCCATTGAATACAATAAAATAGCTAAATCCATTGAAGAATGTTCTCAGGAGATATTACAGTTATTCCCGGTCCAGTCTCATCATGAAAAAATTTCTGGAACTGTTTTTCTCCTCAATCTCTTTCATCAAAGCAAATGTTAGAGAACGCTTGCATTGAATTGTACTTACTATATCATCTATAGGGTTGTTCGTGATTCCAGTTCTCTTATAACTTTGAATAAACAAATATATCCCGGTGAGCCGAAATTTCTACTTTCGGCATACAGTCAAGCTACATATACACCCTATGATTACATTCTACGGGATATCAATCGAAACACATCCGAGATTTTACGTGTGATGACGGATATTTTTGACAATAAAATTACCGTATATCTACCCGTGAATAGTAAAAAAGGTCATTAGTTGTCATCATGACACTGAAAAAACTACATGAAAACAAACACTTACTTTCTGTCCTAGGTAATGCAAAACCGCGGCTAAGTAAAGCTAGATGGCATTGGCAATGAACTCTTTAAACTTCTATCTGAGCTTTGTTTAAATTTAGTTGTATTCAATGTTGAACTGCCAGAAGTAGTTAAGCAACGGACAAAACATCATCGTTCACTTGTACGTGTCATAACTTGCAAAAAGAAAGGAAAACTTTTAAAAAGAAAACGGCTTGTTCAAGCAGGTGGTAGTTTCTTTTTACTGTTACGGCAAACAATAGCGGGACTTGTAAACAGTATTCTCTAGAAATGGCTAAACCCTACAAATTGACACAAATAGAACCAGGTATTTCGCTAAAAGAGCACTTTGAAGATAATTTCGATACATTTGTTAACAATGAGACAATTGCCGACGATAAAAAATTAATTTCTCTTCAAAATGCCCTTCGACGTGACATGCCGTGAAAGACCACTCAAAGTGAATGTCATTGGTCAACCTCAACCTCGAAGTTCTGAAACTTTGAACCAATAAAACAGGAAGAAGAAGATCTAACTAGAGGTTTATCAAGTGTTGTAGACCTAATGCATCACTCATATCGTGAGTAAAGTAAAAGACTCTTGACCTATCTCGCTGAAAATGAACATGTACAAATAAATGACAAAAAGAGTGAATTTATAATCCATCGCAAGACCTACAATTTTATTGGTTTGAAATCAGATTTAATTGCAAGTACTTAAACACTGGAATCATTTCATAGTCAACTGTATAAATTTTTAAAGTTATCAAATTTTCCAAAAAGTCTTGGTGGAAATAAACATATTTTGAATTGATTAAGGGAACCTTGAGAAATACCAATATGTGATTTTAAATAGTTTTTGGAAAATACTAGCACGCCCATCGGGGGTAATGAGTGAAAAGGTTTCAAATTAAGCCATATTAATATCAGTGCATCACCTATTAGTATGCAAAAGGGTTTGCGGACACTTTACACTGCATTAACGTTCAAAATGGCTCAAGTTTTGAAACATGTTTATTAAAAGTATTGGTGAAGCGGAAAGTTTAAGTTTCCCAACCACACTTGCTCGAGTCGTTGGAACTGAAAAAAAGTTATCAACAGAGTATTCACAGAATAAACCCAAATAAACGCTTAATCGAAATAATAGAGTTCGCGGTGTAGTCATTATTGGAAAACTAAAACCTTTTTCCCATTGCATACATGACAAGCAGATCTTTTGACTCTAGACGAGATTCAAAGATGTCACAATAGCATACAATAGTATGTTTTACTTGCAATCAGTGTTTTTAGTCTCTATGCTTATGCCATTCCATTGCGTTCAAAAAGAGGTGCAAAAGCCCTTGTATCTATCGTTGAACAAGATTCTTATAGAAAAAGTCAAATACGCCAGGGTTGTGAATTTGTTAATCCAATATAAAAAAGGCTTTATTGAAATATAATACAGTACTCTATAAGAGTCTTGTACGATAAGGGTGGCATTGGCTGAAAGATTGAGACGAAAAATTTGAATTTTGATCTGGAGATACTGTACATTGAAATATACTGGTGCTTTTATTTAAGCTTTAGACAAAATCACGTATATTTATAATCGACACCCTCATCGATCCTTTTCTAATCATATTCCTCTTGAAATTCATCACGGTAACAAGACACTTGACATTTTATTAAGCAATATTCCAATAAAAAGGCTGTGAAAAATAGGAAATTTAATGCTGGTGGTAAAATTTGTATTAATTGAACTACTACAACTTTTGAAAAGGGGAATTACTTGTGGTCCACTGAACTTTTTAAAGTGTCAAAAGTCTTAGACACTAAACCTTTGACGTATCATTTACGTGATATGAAAGATGAATAGATTCTTGGCGATTTTTACGAGTATGAACTTTAAAAATTCAAAAATAATTGTGAAATCTGTCAAATTGAAAAGATATTGAAGAGTCGAACACGCAAGGGTAAGAGACAGTTCGTTGTCTTTTTCGTTGGCTAGGAAACAACTATGATTTTGATTCTTGGATTGTCACTGAAAACATTCACGATGCCTAAAGATTTCTTTGTGACATTTATGTTCAATGTCTCTGATCCACTCTACAATGATTTGAATAAAACAAGTGATTTTTGGACAACATTCCCCCCCTCCATCAAAGTCGAGGGAAGGTATAAATTTGGCTCTTGTTGATTGTATCCTTAAAAATACATATGATATCCTAAGAGAAAATTGTTCATATGATATAAAAAATGACTACAGGATGGGGCACGCGTTTTCGAGGAAGGGATGGAAACAATTAACTCTGCTGAATATCCATTAATCAAATTACAATACAGAAAATACGGTGGCATGAATGATTTGTGTCTTGCGATCAATAGAAGAATCTCAACTCGTAAAAAGGGTGCCTTATAATTTAACCATTCAGTAGAACAGGACAAGATCTATATTAGTTCCCCCGTTTACAATAAGAAGGTAATTCTCAACAATAATCTGAGAGACGTTCTTGGTTTTAAGCAGAAAATAATGAGTGTTAGAAGCAGTGGAAGCACCAGTGTCATTGATCGTGTTATTTTTGCAGACTATCCACCTGATTTCTCATCAGACAATTGTGTATTTCTTTACATGTCTTTTGTTAAGAGATCTAGAGTCGGTAATGCCAATGTTTCCCTACCGCGTGTTCTTGAATGAAGAACCACCTACAAACACATTCACCACTACAATATAAAGCAGCTTCAATATATTCCAGTTAAGTACTTCGTATTTGGAAGTCTGTCAGTTAACATTAAGAAGTGAATTGGGGGATCTTCTAGCAATAACAAAAGGTTTGGCTATAGATTACATATCATTTTTGACCCATTCAGTGAGAGAGCTAATAAAAAAATACTTTTGGTTTGTCCTGATATCTATTGTTATGTTGCTACTCTTAGACCACGACAGTTGGGTCATGGAATGGACTATTACAGGGGTCGCTGGTCAATGTCCGGCTTGGGTCGTGGCAATTGGTTTGCTAAGTTGTTTCGCTCAGCATTACCCATTGCTAGAAAAATTATTGCTCCGGTTTCCACTGGCTTTGCGTCCTTTATGCTACATGATCCTGAGCTCTGTGAAGAATTAAAAAAAGTGTTTAACAAAATTTTAGGTCTGGGGCATGATCCCTTGGCGTGCGATTGAAATTGTGACAAAGGTGAAAAGGTGTAAAAAGGGCAAAAAAATACATCATCACTCATCAGTCTTGACTCAGGGCGGAAGCGTAAAACATCATTCTTGGCAATAAGGAAAATAAACCAAGAGTATAAATTTTTAGATCGAAAAAGGATTTCTTTTCCTATAAACAGCAAATCTACCACATAAAGAATCTCATCTTTCCGTTACCTCATCTCTATAGCTTTTCAATGTAGAAAATGCTGATGTGAATGTAAAACTCGGTTACCATAAACAATTTTATTCGCAACAATCGCTCTCTGAAAACGCTCATTTTCAAATTTATTCCAGTGAAGACTATTTCATACATTTGACTTCCACATTTATAGTTTTGCACGATATTGTTAAAAAAAATCTAAAAATGAAAAATCAAGTGCAGCCAAGGGATTATCCTCTGAAAATTGTGTATTACACATTTTGTTTAGACAAATAAGTGTCTACATAAATAGAACATTGGTGAGCATAAGCAAAAATTTTTCAAACTATGCAAGTTATATAAAATTTATGGTAATGACTCCGGGGTCCTATAAGCTATTGAGAGGTTTGGCTATTGGATATGAATATACAACAGACACTGACACTCGCAGTATACTTAGAGATGTGACGACTAAAGATTTACACTTGGTCGGGAAAATAAATCATGAAATATTTAGTATACCTCAATGAATGCCTTCCAATATTGAGATTGCTTTAAAGCAACAACTTGCACCGTCAAATTCTATTTTGCAAAAAGTATTGGGCAATGCACCTCATGTAAAAACTCTCTCTCACCTCCGCGATACTTCATGTACGAAAGCAACAGGTTATGAGTTTTGCCGCTTCAGCAATTTCAAAATTAAGAGCTAGCGGAAATAATACCAAACTGCTCGTTCCACAGAACATCACGAATCTACGACATATTGCCATGGGCTCACGTATCTACACCGATTTGTCTTTTGTAAATGGCAAAATTCCTTCAAAATTCGCTTTGTCTTTTGTAAAAAGTGCCACTGCCATATGATCATGGACGAATTCTCCACATAATTTGAAACGCTTGGACTACCATTTCTTTCATGTAAAGTAAATGGAATTCCACTCTACAATTAATCCTTGACAAATCTTATAGGACCCTATATGAATTGACAATGCAATCCTTAGTTCGAGATTCACATTATTTGAATTTGATATAACCGATAAAATGTTTGCAAAAACTCATGGTATCATTGTATTGCGTTCGCTCGGTACTCAAGATATGAGTATTGTCCTATTAGAGCACAGTACGTTTAGAGTGTACCATTACCAAACCATTGGAGGAGAGTATAGCATTAATCTTCCTATATCAATATGAAACCTATTGGAAAATTACCCCTGATGGCTGTTTTACATTAGATTTGGCACTATAACCACAAATCAAACAATCAATGTATTCATTTTGCACTCCCACTATGCAATATAAATCCTATTACATACCCTCGGATTTCCTTGACCATGTTCAAAGCGTTAACAATACCATTATCATTGTTAATAGTAGCCTATCAACTGTATAGACGGGCCATTGGCTGTGATCCTCTTGGCGTACTGTATGCATTCTACACGCCTCATATTAAATACTTTCTTGAGATAACTGGAAAATCTAATGTTCTAAATTCGAAGGGAGTACAAGATTTATCAACCCAAAGCTCTGGTTTTCATGCAATATTATAATTTATTTTTCGCTGTTGCAGATATGAATTTCTTAATTTCTCAGAGAATTTTTCAGTATTTATGTAGACATTCCTCGATTGAACAACTTTTTCTTTACAGTATAGATTTCAGTGCCCTGAGACTGAAATATTTTTTAAATGTCTGTGAATTTTTTTTAATAGATTTTTTACGTACAATAAAAAACTATATGTCCTTTAGATTTCTTCTTCCATGTATAGTTAACCATTAATAATGATATGTGGTGGTGGCAGATCAGCATTCAGCTTGTACTCATCCTAACAGGCAAAGTCAGGGTTAGATTTTCTGCATTATAATGTAACTTCATATTTATTATACTTCTTTATAAATTCAATAATACCATTTTGATTGAGATTATAAAACTCACATGTTTTACTTTGCTTATTTGAAGTAATGTCGCAAATGACATTCTCCTATAAAGAATCGATTTTGGTAATAGTCAAATAAAAATAAATTGGTTTATGATCATAGTAGCCAGTATCTTCACAGCAATGTTGTAAGAGCCAGACTCTCTTGTTATTCCCGGAGTTCAAGCGTAGAATAGGTTCTTCCTCCCGAAAAAAGTAAAAACCAAGACGATAGTAAACTCTTAAAAATGAACTAAATCACGTTTAGGCTTTTTGAAATCAGACAATGGTAAGTGGCTTCCCATTGATCATTTGTCATAGTGACTATTGGAACAGAGTAAACCTCTAGGATGAGAGTTGCAACTCTCTTCAAGACAATAATTCGAGACAGGAATGACAATCTTTAATTTGCACTTCGTATTCTCTATGCAAGTTACATGGATTGAATAATCTACACTTTTCATTATACTCATCAACAATAGTCAATTCTCACATGAAGACCAGCTTTCGAACGTATAAACAACGTAATGGACATGTGTAAAACATTTATTTTTCTATTTTGACTGTTTCACTTCCAAAAAGAAACAGACTTGCTATTGATAGAATGTATGCTCTTTTCTATGACTAGTCACTTTTGCTGATCGTTTTTTGGGTCAGTGGAGAAATGGGAGGAGTAACTGAAACTCTGGGTAATCCTTAAACGGATGCGTAATATTATTTTGTTTTGTTTTGATTAGTATGTCGATAAATTGACTAAATGCCTTGGGACCACGACATATAAGTCTCAGATAATATTCCAAAGCCGGAGACTCATTTTTTGTTATAAAATCAATCATTCTCTTAGGGAAGATTCTCTTTTGCACATGCAATCTTTGAAAACTATCATCTAGAATTAACCAATTTTCCATAGTAACAAGATTTCCTATAAATTTCAGTATTTCGAGTTTATTCATTTTATTTCTGACACTCTCACTGCCAATGATAGACTAAAAAAAATGAAGATTCTTTCTAACGTCTCGTCATCATCCTATTGTCCGAGTACCCGATCAAGCTAACCATTATTAATACCTTAAACATAGGAGCCGTAACCAACTATAAAATCTAACGAGAAAAGCACATTTTTGAAACATTCCTTCTTGGATTGGGATTCAGGGTTCAATGAATTTATCCGTGGGTGGACTGTTGATGACACTAGTAATGTTTGCATGGGGTTTATTTTTCATCAATTCGTGTTTAATTTCATTGCTAATAAACTCCGCTTGTGCTCTTTTTACTTTATATTTCACTGTCTATTACTACATTATTTTTACACAGATTGCAGTTTTGGCACCTAGATATGTTGGATGACATTGGTAGATGGGTTTACTTTTCTTCTTTTTACCCTTCATTACATGGTAATAGTAGGAGGATTGTGATAAAATTTGTCAAGTGGTAACATTTGACTAGCAGCATTAGCAAGAAATAGGCCTTCGTCATCCACTAAAAGTCTTATGTTTGCGTTCTCTTCCAACACTAGCTTTTCTGGAGATGTTGCTTTCCCATATCCACTTTAAAACTCTAATTTTCTCGGTACTCGAAAAAATTAAACTCCCTACTGTCATGACAATGCGTGTATATATATAAAAAAGTGTTAACATTAGGTTTCTTTCATTTTTCAAATATTCCTCTATGTCGGTATTCAATGCTACTACAAAACTATCATGTACACACTTCTTCTTAAAATATTTCATATTCACTTTAAAAAGTATAAGATGTAGATGTTTATCCTTCTGATACAAAAACATATGTGAAGCAAATCGAAAGATTCTACAAGTTATGCAAGATTACGTCGCCTTCGATAATTTTAACAGGTCACTTAAGTCCTACTACTTAACAAACACCTATATCTTGAAGAGTATTAATAACACTTACGTCTTGAGGGAATCGCCGTTATACTTCTTTGTGATCTTAAAGAATAAACGAAGAAAAGAAAAGTGGCTATGGGCCTTTTGTTAAGGGGATACTATGTATAGCCTAACCCCTTCCCCCTACTGTGCAAATATATAGCTTAACTTATTCAAATCCAATGCATTCTATCATCCGTCGTTGTTGTTTTTAGCTACGAAATAGATTTTCTTAGATGTCATATTCAGAAAACTTTTCGAGTTTGTACTGGCTAATACAGAAGTACCAGCACGGGTTTACAGTAGGGTTTGGACATCTTCGTCCATCTTTACATTTTTCAATCTTACGAAAGCTCGTTCATGTTACATATATTGTAATATTCAATAGTAGCTCTCAAATTTAGACACAAACCCAACTTTTTGACCCCAGAATTTTTTATACAGTCTTCAAAAATCATTGCTAAGAAAGTGCAAAATACCCTTACAATAATTAATCTGGTCTGAGGTTTACACTTTCCTTAAAACAGAGCATTTTAGATTCTTACTACTTTTGCCCAGTAAACTGAATTCGCTAGCATAAAAAACTACTCAAAACATGTGAAAAATCCTAATTTATTTAATAATCAAAAATATGATTGAATTAACTAAGGAATTTGGGGAAGAAATTATAGGAGTCTATTAAAAGGATTTTATTCAAGCACGTATTACCATTATCTGTTGTTTATCATTGGAATTCTAAGAGCGGCAGCTTCTCAGGTGATTTTGGTATTATATTATACGAAAAAGGAATTTTTATTTATAATGGCCAACTCATGCTCTGGTGTTAGGGTGATTTGGTAGGATATGTTACGCGGTCATGAAATTGACTTATTTTCTGTTTTAGTAAGTGCTCTCATGGCTGCAAAAACACAATTCTCCCCACCCAACGTCTGAAAAACCTCTACCATGGTATTACACGTGTCTGATTGTGCATGGGCATAAGAGACAGCAATAGGTTCATGTTTTTTTAACATGATTTAAATTTGATGGATCGTACAGATCTATGAGTTTGGCGTCGCAGTCTGAGGCCACTTTGTCACCCTGTAAAAGTGAATGCGCTTGCAGTGCCTCAAATACTCTTTTAACTTTAATTCATTATCAAATCAAGAAGACATGCTGAACAATAGAAGGATGTCCCCCCAGTTGACTGTTTACCCTCACTTAAAACCCAACTAATATCTGGTATTGGAAAAAATCTAATTGATTCGGGCTCAATGGCAAGCTCACAAAAAAGTCATATCCAATATCTCAACGATTCAGTGGATAAAGCTCTCACTTGGTACATTGCCTCCCTTTTATTACTGCTCTCAACCTCGCCAAATTCTGTATCATATTGCAAAACAGTAACACCAACCTTTAAATTTCCATTAGTCTTGCTCAAAAATATTTATCCTTTTAAGTGTTACTTGATATTGACCTTTTAAACACTTAAAATCTATATCAGGGGATTCTGAACTCTCCGCTCCCCCATTAACTTCCAAAACGTCCAAAATTTCCTTACTAGCGTCCTACTGCAGGGGTTTGGAGCTGCAACGAAGAATGCGTATTTGAAGCACTGAAGCCCTGTCTCAAAATTAAAGTGTTACACACTTTTGAATCCCTTTAATTGTTCATTCTAACTTACACAATTCTTCTTCCCCCTCCCCCTCTTAAAATAAAATTCTAAACCTTTGAAATCTTGATAAGGCTATATGTGATCCTTTAAACTTGGCCAGGAATTATATTATCGCTGAGAAGTTGAGATGACGCCCTGTGTATAGGGCTCTGCTTGTATCCATTGAATAGTCTCATTGAGAAAACAGGCATGTAATGTTTCCATAAAATGATATGACTCTCCTAGAAGTTTTGCTGGATATGAGGGACTAGCAACATCAATAGCCCATTGGGATATATGTCTGCTAGTAGCCATTGAGGTGATACAAGAGGTTTGCAATTCCAATAGTACACCGGGATAGGGCTCTTTTTAAAGTACCGTACCCCATTCTAATCACATAGGATTTTCCAATATTGCTTGGATCCCTTTTGAATTTACGTTAATCTTAGGAAAGAGGCAGAGTTTGTCGTACTCTATAATTCAAAAAATGTAGGGGTACCTTTAATTAAATAATCCGACTGTCATTGAATAAGATCTCACTTAGACAGGGTTTCTTTTGCAGTTTTGCAAGAGTATATGCTGTTTCCGAAAAAGAATGATCAAATCAAGAAAATTTCGAGAAGGTCTTTTGAAGCACCCTTGTTCTTGAGTTTACACTTACAAAGCTAAAAGACGCCATTTGACCCTTTTTGGGGACAGAGACCCCAACATATTATTCCTTTTCCGTAACTTTTACATTGCCCCAAGAGTTTATAGGATATAAATTTTTTGAGCCACATACTTGGGCGAGCCATTTTTTAATTTTTCTTTTTTTGCAGTTGGAGAGCGAAGAAGCGCGACCTCAACGACAACAACAGGAACAACCAGAGAGAGGTGTCGATCTAAATTGTCCTTGTGAAAAATGTCAAAGTTCATTTTGATTCGTATACTATTATAACCCTAGGTCATCACAACCTTGAAGAATTTCTACCAGTGTTTTATTTGTGTATTTCGATGTTATTAGTGTAAGCTTTTGAGAGCTGGGCATGATTTGTAGGATGTGCTCCAAAAATCTGCCCGGTCATATTTAGATATATCAATGTAATCAGCCTTAGGAAAGGTAAACAGCCTCAATTTGACAACAATAGATGACAGTTAAAATATCTTATTTAGGTGGCGAGGCAAGTCAATTCTAAAACGTGAAATTTTTTTTAGAAGAAGGATCTTTGGTAGACAAGTAATGATACAAGATCACTTTCCAGAATTTGATTTTTGACATATTTCAGGACAGTAATTGCGTAGGCCTACGTCAGAAAAATCTTAGACTTTCTAGAATTTCCATTTAGACTGACATCTGCAAGTGTCGTTCTTTTAGCTCAACTACTTTCTCTAAAATATTTAAGAACATAAACATAAATTTCTTTTTACCTATTTACTTCTGTTGGAGTTAAGGGTGGAGTTAATCGCTGACGTTTTGTCAACGACTTGACTCGACCAACTGGTTCGACTCATTACTGTGCATTACGTAACGAGAAGTTCAAAAATCTGCCAATGTCCTTCATCTTATTTCTAACTGCTCACGTGGTAAGTCAGTATTTAATTCGATAGTTATTTCTTATCATATTTGTGCAATGATATTTTCTTGAAATCATGTTATTTTGCAATAAAATGGTACAAATTCCTTGCTTTTGCACATATTTTAGAAGAAATTGAAAATATCTTATCCCTGGTTTTCCCTGCGATTTATTCCATTTTTTTTACAGTTTTTGCATTTGAATTCCTATAGCTTTTGGGCAACGATATTTTAATTTTCCCTCTGAACAAAAAATAGTTCAACCAACAAGCTAAAACTTTATTTGAAAATTAAAATGTAGGGAAAATCTTAATTAAAACAAGAGGAGAATTCCCTGCCCCCCTCCCAGCCAAGAAAAGTAAACAAAACAAAGAACAATGATCTTAATGTGTAAAAATCATTGGTTTTTTTAATTTCTTCCTTTCTTTTAAACTAGAATGATTGTACTAAGCTAATATTTGAGAATATTAAGGCAAGGTTCATTTAAATTGTAATCAGGCTATGAAGTGCTGTTTTTTTTTCTTTTTTACTAACCTAGCAAAATTATACCAATATAAACTTTTTTCGGCTAATTCCTGCTATAAACATTGACACTCTCTGAGACCTCAAAAGAATAGTTGGGAAACTGAGCTTTAATATATCAAGAATAATTTTTGTCTTATCTTAGATGCGTAGCCAAAGACCCTATCACAGTTGCAGCTATTAAATAGCGGATAAGGGTCCAGAGGTATCAAACACTAAAAAGGTCTTAAAAGGAACTATCAAGTGAAAAAATTTCTAAAGTATTCTCCGTTTTACTTTTGCTCATTCTCCATGAAATTATGGATAAATACCTCGCTGAATTAGGGTCAATTGCTCAAATAATCTCTATTTGAATCCTCTAATTCGTTTTATCGATAGGGATACTCTCTAATTCATATTTATTTAGTAGAATCTTCTTTCCTGTTTCAACTAAACAGAATAAAGATCGTATAGCCGCTAAAACCCGATTTACATACAAATAAAACAACAGATCATCGGATAGTCCTTGTCTTGAACAAAAAGAATGAGATTTTTGTAACGTAATGCTAATGCGCCACAGTTTTTTCTTTTTTTTACAACCTGGAGGAATCTTATGGGAAAAGTTATAAAAATGTCGAAAGAGAGCTCATTTGAACACCGATAAAAATTGCTAATGCACTTTTTAAGTACCGAAGTAACTTGTGCAGCAATAAGTTCCGCTATTTCTATCCATGGGAAGACAGTGCTCAGAATTTTGGGCTCTTCTGGAAACAGAGTACTTTTTGTAAATTCTCTCGTTTGTGATGTTAGTAAAACCTAAGTAGTTGAGTCTTATATACACTGTCACAATACATTACATAATTAGTCTATTTCCGTTAGTTCTTTTCGGTAGTCTTAATTATATTATATAAAATTTATTTCGTACGTTGGACTTTCTTTAGTTTAATTTCTTTTTTTTTGTACGCTGTAACAAAAAAAGAAAAGAAAAAAGAAGCTAGACTGTTCGATATATATTTTTTTTCATATTGCGAATGAAGACCCGACCCTTATCTTCATTGTGGTAATTTTGGTTAATTTTCCGTTTGACGTGATAACTCAATGTAATTTTTATTCGTTTTTGGGCTTTGTTTGTTAGCAGGTAGGAATGTCTCCTCATTGTAAGTTTGAATTATAATTTGATTTTATTTCTGTTCAACGATGGTCAAACGTAATCTCTATTTGGAATTAGTTTTGAAATAAGAGTCAAAATAAACCCCAAACTGCGCAGAATTTGTCATATATAGGAGGGGGACTGCCCTCTTGTCGTCCCCACCTCTGCCTCATGGTCATAAAAAGTTTGGAGGATGCTCAACTAATCTCAAATTGAGTTTTCTAGTCTTTTTTTATTGATCAAAAGTGATAGGAGATCTACCAGCCCTGTCCTAAAACTGTTCTTGATATTTGGTCCTTTTGTTATCCTTTAGAACGTTTGATTCCATGGGGAAGGCATTTTCGGGGGAATCTGCCACCAGGGAAATTTTATGGGGGTATTTTATGGGAGGTCCACAGGAGGTGTTTTCTGAGGGAGGGGGTAAAAGCCTAGACCCGATACAAATCTGGGTTTTGATTTTGTTCACAATCCCTGACAACAAGCTCTTAAGATTTTGTCGTAATACCATTAGCTGTTCCTAATATATTGACATTTCGCACAGTCATCTTTAAAATTACTCTTATCTGAACAAACTTTTATTCTTAATCGCATTGAGCTGAAATGTGAATATCAAATTTCTAACTTCTGAGATCGGGTTGTAATTCAACCGTCTTGAATTTTCAATTGGTATATTTCTGTGCCAACTGATGCAAAGAAGAGGTGGATTCGATTTTGTATCTAAGATTCAAATCCTCTCATTGATCGTATTTTAGTTTAGATAAACAAAGTATTCTTTTCCTCGCTTCCCAGGAATTAAGTGAGGAATTGTCTGCTATATAAAACATAAAATCGCGAATAAAGGAAGAAAACGAGGAAAATAAACAGCCAGTGAAAAATTTAAAATTATGGAAGTATTTCGGTGGACTTCCTCTTGACCGTCCTCAGTGCAGATTAAAACTGATAAAAACATGAGAAACCAAACCTTAAGACAAAACACAAAACTAAAATAGGATGACCCTTTCTTAGTAATGGTGAAAGGGTAACTGAAGTAAAAACACAATTCTAAATGCATTTCACAATTTCATCTTACTTAAAGTACTCTTAAAGACTAATCACTTTCTAGGTAGATTATTATCACGGATTCTATTTGACTGCACAATATAAATTTGTGGATGTGGATGTGAAAACCATGAGAATTAATAATTTCATTATAAATGGGACTTTCTGTTTTTCTATCTCAACTGACTCCCTGAAAACTTGCATGAGAGTGTTAACGGGGGCAATAATGGAGGTATAAAATGAAATGAAATGAAGCGGATTGTCGTACACATATTGAGCCAAGGTGGAATCGAAAATCTCAGGCCTTTGCCGTAGTCCCATGGCCTTGTCGATTTAGGACTTTGTTCTGATTACATCTCCGCTAATTGCTGTTTGGTTATTCCAACATAAAAACAGCGAGAAGAACAGGGAGTTCTGTAAACACTACTACCCGGAATGGGGCTGGTTTTGTCTTTGCCGCTGTTGAAAAAGCTCTGCATCGTATTTGAATTTTTAAGGGTGATATTAATTTTCTGTTTTATAAGGATTCTTTTCAGCTTGTCATTCAATTTTGGAATGTACCTCTCCGACTGCCAGATTGGGAAAATGGTTTGTCAACTCTTTTTTGCCCCCTTGTGCAAACACAAACTTCATAAATTCAAAATCCAGTTCACCTTGACGAAAAATTAAAAGATCTTGATATAAAAAAAGATACGGTTTTGGTCAGTTTCGATGCCATTTCTAGGTATACATCTTTCGATATTAAGAAAATGTTAACTGGCTCTTGAAAGGAAATTAGAAGATAATACTGACGAAATGGACTACAAAACACCGGATATAGAAACTATTATGCGTCTCGCCCGTCTTTGCAATTGTTCCACCTCATATTTCCAATATAATATTCTACTTTTCACCCTAATCATGGGTCTATCGATCGGTACGAACTTTTACAATTTTCAGCAACTTTTTTATATGGAACTTATTGAAACCTCTGCTTTGAGATATTTTTCTCTGAAACGCAGGTTCTGGGGTCGGTTTGTAAATGATGTTATTTCAGTGTGGGATCATGGAGGGGAGTCACTTAACTCTTTCTTGACTCATCTAAACACTCCGGACTCTAGCCTTCAGCTCACTTTAGAACTAGAAAGTAACAAAAACTATCCATTTCTAGATGTCTTAATTTTCAATAAGTCTCTTAGCCTTGAATTTTCTATTTATAGAAACCCTGCACATAACGATAGGTATTTGTGTTTTTCTCCAGCCACTCTCCCTTCATAAAAAGAGGAATAATTATTTCTTGGGTTGACTGTGTAATAAAAATATGCTCGAAGCCTCGGATAGTTTCAGAATTGAACTATAGGGCATTTTATTGTGCAATGAGTGCCGACTTGATACCATTATAAACAAAAGACGAAAAAAGGCATAAAAGAATGCATCTACTCTATAAACCTCAATAGATATCGTCCATTGATTGATGATAAGAAATTTGTTACTGTTCTACCCTACATTCCAAAATTGATTGAGAAACTGGAAAGAATCCTTAAAAACGTAAATTTAATATCACCTTTAAAAATTCAAATACAATCAAATACAATACGGATCTTTTTCAACTTCGGCAAAGACAAAACCAGCCCCAGCGTGAGTAGAGGTCTTTCTAGAATTCTCTCTTCTTGTGGCTGTTTTTATGTTGGGGCAGCCCAACAGTAATTAGGGGAGAGGTAATCGGAACATAGGTCCTCAATCGACAAGGTCTTGGTGCTACGCCAAAGACCTGAGATTTTTTATTCCGCCTTGGCTCAACATATGTACAACAATCCACACAATTTCTGTTTATTTGACAACACCTCCATTATTGCCCCCGTTAAAGGTCTCGTGCAAGGTTTCAGGGAGGCAGTTGAGACAAAAAAGCATATTCATCGAAAGGTAGCTCTCAATAGAGACACTGGAGAAACTTTTCCATTAAACGTTTCAACTTTTTCATAAATGTTCCATTTATGATGAAATTATTAATTTTGATTGTTTTTACATGCACTCACAAAATTATATTGTGTAAGAAGATAGGATCTCTGATAATAATTTACCTGGAAAGCGATTAGCCATTAGGAGAGGTTTATGTAAGATGAAATCGTGAAATGTCATATAGACATGTGTTTTTCTTCAGTTACTCTTTCACCATTACTCAGGAAGGGTCTTCCTATTTTAGTTTTGTGTTTTGTTTTAAGATTTGGTTTTTATGGCACTTGGTATTAACCAAGTGACATATAGCAATCGCAAATTCTGTCGGTCTGTCTGTCCGTCGGTCCCGGTTTTGCTACTTTAGACACTTCCAGGTAAGCTAAGACGATGAAATTTGGCAAGCGTATCAGGGACTAGACAAGATTAAATTAGAAATAGTCGTTTTCCCGATTTGGCCATCTGGGGGGGGGGAAATAGAAAAAATGAAGTATTTTTAACTTTTGAGCGGGTCATGGGATCTTAATGAAATTTGATTTTTGAATGATATTGTGTCTCAGAGCTCTTGTTTCAAACCCTGACCGGATCTGATGACATCGGGGGGGGTTGGAGGGGGGAACCTAAAATTTTGGAAAACACTTAGAGTCGAGGGATCGGGATGAAACTTGGTGGGAAAAATAAGCACAAGTCCTAGATACATGATTGACATAACCGAAACGGATCCACTCTCTTTGGGGTAGTTGGGGGGGGGTTAATTCTAAAAAAATAGAAAAAATGAGGCATTTTTAACTTACGAACGGGTGATCGGATCTCAATGAAATTTGATATTTAGAAGCCTATCGTGTCTCAGAGCTCTTATTTTAAATCCCGAACGAATCTGGTGACATTGGGGGGGGTGGGTGGGAGGGGGAAACCTAAAACTTGGAAAACACTTAGAGTGGAGGGATCGGGATGAAACTTGGTGGGAGAAATAAGCACAAGTCCTAGATACATGATTGACATAACCAGAACAGATCCGCTCTCTTTGGGGCAGTTGGGGGGGGGGTAGGATTAATTCTGAAAAATTAGAAAAAATGAGGTATTTTTAACTTACGAACGGGTGATCGGATCTCAATGAAATTTGATATTTAGAAGGATATCGCGTGTCAGAGCTCATATTTTAAATCTCGACCAGATCTGGTGACATTCGGGGGGGGGGGGGGTGGGAGGGGGAAACCTAAAACTTGGAAAACACTTAGAGTGGAGGGATCGGGATAAAAATTGGTGGGAAAAATAAGCACAAGTCCTAGATACATGATTGACATAACCGGAACGGATCCGATCTATTTGGGGTAGTTGGGTGGGGGAGGATTAATTCTGAAAAATTAGAAAAAATGAGTTATTTTTAACTTACGAACGGGTGATCGGATCTCAATGAAATTTGATATTTAGAAGGATATCGTGTCTCAGAGCTCTTTTTTTAAATCCCGAACAGATCTGGTGACATTGGGGGGGGGGGGGGGAGTTGGGAGGGGGAAACTTAAAACTTGAAAAAACTTAGAGTGGAGGGATCGGGATGAAACTTGGTGGGAAAAATAAGCACAAGTCCTAGATACATGATTGACATAACAGGAATGGATCCGCCCTCTTTGGGGTAGTTGGAGGGGGGAATTCTGAAAAATTAGAAAAAGTTAGGTATTTTTAACTTACGAACGGGTGATCGGATCTCAGTGAAATTTGATAGTTAGAAGGATACCGTGTCTCAAAGCGCTTATTTTAAGTCCCGACCGGATCTGGTGACTTTGGGGGGAGTTTGGGGTGGAGGAACCTAAAATCATGGAAAACACTTAGACTGGAGGGATCAGGATGAAACTTGGTGGGAAAAATAAGCAGAAGTCTTATATACGGGATTTACATAATTGGAACGGATCCGCTCTATTTGGGGGGGGGGGAGTTAATTCTGAAAAACTAGAAAAAATGACGTATTTTTAACTTACGAAGGAGTGATCGGACCTTCATGAAACTTCATATTTAGAAGGATCTCGTGACTCAGATCTCGTATTTTAAATCTCAATCGGATCCAGCGTAATTAGGGGGGGCAGTTGAGGGGAACCGGAAATCTTAGAAAATACTTAAAGTGGTGAGATCAGGATGAAACTGGATGGAAAGAATGAAAACCTGTCTAAGACACGTGACTGACATAATCGGACTAGATCTGCTCTATTTGGTGGAGTTGGGGGGGGGGGTTGAAAATTGAAATACTTGTAACTTACGAAAGGGTGACCAGATCTTAATGAAATTTGATATTTAGATGGGTCTTGCGCTTTAAAGCTGTAATTTTAAATTCCGACCAGATCCTGTGACATTGGCGGAGTTTGAGGGGGAAACCGGAATTCTTGGAAGACGTGAAAATTGGGGCATTTTTATTTTACGAGTAGGTGATCGGATCTTAATGAAATTTGATATTTAGAAGGAATTCATGTCTCAGAGCTCTTATTTCAAATCCCAACCAGATGTTTTGACATTGGGGAGGGGGTCGGAGGGGGGAAATCTTGGAAAACACTTGGAGTGGAGGAATCAGGATAAAGCTTGGTGGATAGAATAAGCAAATGTCCTTGATACGTGATTGACGGAACCGTACTAGATTCGCTCTCTTTGGGGGAGTTGAGGGGAGGGGTTCAGTGATTTGGCGAGTTTGGTGCTTCTGGACGTGCTAGGACGATGAAAATTGGTAGGCGTGTCAGGGAGCTGCACAAATTGACTTGATAAAGTCGTTTTCCCAGATTCGACCATCGGGGGGGGGGAGAGGAAAACTTGGAAAAAATTAGGTATTTATAACATACGAGTGGGTGATCGGATCTTAATGAATTTTAATATTTAGAAGAACATCATGACTCAGAGCTCTTATTTTAAATCCCGACCGACATTAAGCCTCTTATTTTCCTTTGAAATCAATCTATTGATTCATAGAATTTTGCTAGATCTCATACCATATGAACTTTTGGCTCTTAGCTCTTCTTGCCTCGTCGCAAGTGCCATATGAGCTCTTAGCTCTTGTTTATATTCTTATCAGTTTTATTCCGTACTTTGGACGGTCAAGCGGAGGTCTTGACCAAAATATTTGCATTTTTTTTCACTGGCTGTTTATTGTCCTCGTTTTCTTCCGTTCTTAGCGATTTTATGTTTTATCATGATTAGCAAGTGTGGTCTCAGAAATTATTTACTGTCTGCTATATAAGTATCATTATTAGGGCCCGACTGCATTATGGGCTGACCAATATTATCAGGCCGTAATGAGGGTCAGTATCATTATTGGATATCGGGAAAGAAATATCGGCTAATAGCTGATATATTTTTTTATGCCCCTTCTGGAACTTGTCCAGAAGACGGCACCAGATATCCTAAGATAAATTTGATTTTTCAGTCATTGGAAGTGGGGATATCAATTAAATCTGACCACGGTGGAGAGATCAGCAGAGACATGTCAAAGTATATTTGTTGTCAATACTGATCAATACACACCTGTTGAAGCAATGTTATAAATTTCTTGTGACTTTAAGAACATTCACCTCCTACAAAAAAAAACTACAAGGAATACAATAAACCCTACGGTTTCTGTTTAATCAATGTTCACTGCGTGGCTGAAAGATCCAAGATTCGGTCAATGTTCCAATTACCTGAACAATTGTTAAGGGTCATGAAACTATTGTTAATAGATGCATTTTGACTTTTTGAACATCTTTTCTCCCTTGCAAAACTACTGCACACTCACCATTATGGAGTAATTCCGGCCCAAATATTCTTGTATCTACACGTAAAGAATTGCAATAATTTCCGTTTTCGTTGATCGAATATTTGAAATCGAGAATCTGTAATAGTTTAGAAACAAATTTGGGCTATATATTTGCACATTGGGGGGTGGGGGTAAAGCATAGCATATATTAAATACGTAAACTAACCATTGCTGTATTTAATATATGCTATGCTTTACCCTCCCCCCTAATGTGCAAATATATAATAACTCCATAACGGTGAGTTTGCGGTAGTTTTGCAGGAGAGAAAAGATGTTCAAAAAGTCAAAATGCATCTATTAACAATAGTTTCATGACCCTAAACAATCTTTCAGGTAATAGGAACATTGACCCAAGATTCAATCGGTCAAGATCATTATCCAGTTAGGGGCGCAGCTAAGGGGTGGAGAAGGTTCCAAGGTGTGGCTGCCACGTGCCAACACCTTGGAAAACGTATCTATTTACCTTAGAAATTTATCTTATGAGTCCACGTTTGTCGGCATATTGGAAGATTTTGTCGACACATTCTTTAAATCTTCCTCCTCCAGACTCAAAACTCTAGCTGTATCCAGTGTGCCAAGCATGGATCAAGGAGGCACACTCGTGCATCTATAAAGAGGCGAACCACGACAATGTTGAGCGATCTTCGGTTCTAGTGGTCGCAGAGGGATGGGGAGGGATGCATTTCGTAGCCCGAGCTCCAACTAAGAAACCTGCCAAATTTCATCTCCCTCCGACATTTCCTTCATGGGGAAAATCTGGCCGAAAGTTTTGACCACCCAACCCCCCCCTTTAACGTTGTCCGATCGGGCTGAAATTCACAAGTTAAGGTCCCCTAGGGCCCAGGAGCTTATCCGCGAAATTTCAGCTTGATCCGATAACTCCTTCCCTGTTTTCCAGAAACCACGCATAGCCACTTATTGTTCATGTTCTCCTTTTTTTTTCTCGACTCCTACAGGTCACAGCCGACATCGGATCTGGGTGTACAAAGACTCATTCGACGCGGAATTCTCCGAGTAATTGCCCTGGAAAGTTTCGTCGGAAAATCTTAACCCCCCGATTTTCTAGCTTAGAAAAACCCATTTCCCCATTGAAGGTAAAATTTTCTCTTGTAATAACATCACTTGTCTGAAAAATTATTAAACTAACAGCAGCTTGGCGCAGTGGAAGCGTGCTGGGCCCATAACCCAGAGGTCGGTGGATCGAAACCGCTAGCTGCTAACTTTTTGAAATCTTTAAAATTAGGTAATTTTGTCAGTTTGAATTTATTGATACAGAAAGGGAGAAAATAAACATGGAAACATGTGATCAGAATTACATACTGGAATGTTCACTAGAATTTATACTGAAGCGGGGGTAAGGCTTGATGGAAGCAAGTTAAAAGAACCAATTAAATTTCCTAATTGAAGCCGTTGGTGAAATTTTCTATTGTAATAACTTGTTTGATAACAAGCATAACAGCAGCTTGGCGCAGCGGAAGCGCGCTTGGCCCATAAACCGGAGGCGGGTGGGTAAAAACCACTAGCTGCTAAATTTTTAATTTAGCTGCTAAACTTTTAAAATTATCAAAATTAGATAATTTTGTCAGTTTGAATTTATTGATACAGAAAGCGAGAAAATAAACATGGAAAATTATTATTAAATTACATCCACCATGGATTGTAGAAAAACGTACAGAAATAATATGAAAAAAACTTCGTTTTCTTAGAGAGTTAAAGAGGCTGCGTCCCAAAGTCGAACCTTAAAACGTAGAGGAATTAGGAGAGGCAGTTGTAGAAAAAACCCTCCGCTTTTGGCTTCGGAAAGGCCCTCTTTTAATTAACAAAAAATTGAAATGAATGAATAATGGAATAACTTCGAAAAATGTTAAACACAAGAGGACAGGAGAACCATTGCGGCGAAACTAGTAATCAGTAACAATGAAGTCCCCCCACAACAAAAAACCTGTACAAAAGAGTCTTTAAAAGCGGCGGGTTTGGGGGGCGGCAGCCCCCAACTGCCTCTCCTAATTCCTGTACGTTTTAAGGTTCGACTTTGGGACGCAGCCTCTTTAACTCTTTAAGAAAACGAAGTTTTTTTCATATTATTCATTAGTAACAGACCATATCATATGAATATAAAGTGAAGTTTTCACATTAATATATGAAGGACTAAAATTCAAAGTCCTAATACTGAAATTGGGATTTGAATAGGCTAATCAACTTCAATAAATATCTTACACTTCTGTTAATTAGATTTTCATGTATTTGTGTAACTGAATTAGATTTTCATGCAACTGAACCGGCACTTCCGCAAATATCCGCCATATCTTTTGTGTGCTTAGAAGCTGGTGATCAGAAAAGGTAAAGAAAATCAAACAATTCTTGTAAATGGCCTAATTACAATTAAGCCATTTACAATGTAAATGGCTTATGGCCATTGTTATGGCTCTTGTAATGGCGTATAAGCAAGATTTTTTTTTCTGGAGGGGAATTTATCGGCAAATTATATCGGCATCGCTTCGGTGCGATATCAATATACTAGAATCGCTATTGGACCTCAAAAATTCCGATTGGTCGCACCCTAATCATGAGTTGCCAAAAAATATTTATGACAAAAATTTTTTGCCTTTTACAAAACTGTTATTTTTGCTTCTCCGAAACCCAAAGATACCTATATTATACATTTTTTAAGCTTTAAATCCACTATTATATGTTTATTTTTTTCCAGTACTCCAACAGCATCAAAAATGTCTCATCTATCTAGTGTGGAATGTTCTATGCTAGGACTTATACAAAAAACATTTTGGTAGTGATTTTTCCTCCCATTTTTTTCTTTTTTTTGTAGAGGTATACATCTGAATGTAATATTTCATGGTATACTTACATTTTTGGAAATAAGAGGGCAGCTATCTCCTCACAGATCTCCATAAGAGTTAAGCAAGGTTACATCCTGGTCTGTTGCTGGTCTCTATTGTAGCTGAACGCATACTGAGAAACAGCACCATTCAATGTACTGGCCTAAATTCAAAAAAAAGTATGTGTGACTTCAAATTCCCTAATGAAGTTATTATTCTTGAAAACCAAAAGCAGCACCTCCAGCAATTGAAGAAATCAGCAGGAACACAAAACGTTCAGAGCTCAGAATCAACCCTAACAAACTAAGCACATGGTTACTTCAAACTCTCCACTTCACATCAAGTGATGTGATGATGAATTGGAACACATCGTCAAATTTAAATGGCTGAAAGCATAAATGAAAGACATAATTTTTTAGAAAGAACTAGTGTCCCTTAAAGATCAAGGAAGACGAGTTTTCAACAGACTCGGTAGAAATGTTGTGTCTATTATAAAATATGGAGTTTATTCGTGGTATATAAAACAGTTCGTGGTAACGAACTGTAGTAAGGAGCGACCCGGCTCAATAGTAACCGATACTCTAAAAAATAAAATGATACATAATAAAATAAAATAAAATTGATACCAATAGTTACATCAAAAGAATCGCATTTTAATGCTGATTTTAAATATATAAGTTTCATCAAGATCAATCATACCCATCGAAAGTTACGAGCCTGAGAAAAGTTGCCTCATTTTAGAAAATAGAGGGAAACACCCCCTAAAAGTCATAGAATCACCTCTGCTCCTCTAGCCAGTAGCATACTACAGTTGTCTTATATTGTAGCGGTGAGCGTGATATTTAGTTTTATTTCCTTTCAATAATATATAGGAGTGTGAAATTGCTATTACCAATCCTGGAAGGCTCAACGAATGATGCATACATAAATACAACGGTACAGGGAGAAACTTGGTGCATAACTGGCGTAAATTCAATGATCGTTCCTACTGATTTTTATGGCACTTGATATCTCAATGAAATATGATATGTAGAAGGATATCTTGTCTCAAAGCTCTTATTTTAAATACCGACCGGATCTGGTGACATTTGGGGGGGGGGGGGTTGGGAGGGGGAAACCTAAAACTTGCAAAACACTTAGAGTGGAGGGATCGGCATGAAACTTGGTGGGAAAAATAAGCAGAAGTCCTAGATACATGATTGATACAACCGGAACGGATCCGCTCTCTTTGGGGTAGTTGGGGGGGGGGGGGGGTAATTCTGAATAATTAGAAGAAATGAGGTATTTTTAACTTACGAACGGGTGATCGGATCTCAATGAAATTTAACATTTAGAAGGATATCGTGTCTCAAAGCTCTTATTTTAAGTTCCGACCGAATCTGGTGACATTGGCGGGGGGAGTTTGGGGTGGGGGAACCTAAAATGATGGAAAACGCTTAGATTGGAGGGATCGGGATGAAAATTGGTGGGAAAAATAAGCAGAAGTCTTAGTGATCTACATAATTGGAACGGATTCGCTCTACTGGGGGGGGGGTTAATTCTGAAAAATTAGAAAAAATGACGTATTTTTAACTTACGAAGGAGTGATCAGATTTTCATGAAACATCATATTTAGAAGGACTTCAAAACTCAGATCTCTTATTTTAAATCTCAACCAGATCCAGCGTAATTGGGGGGGGGCAGTTGGGGGGAACCAGAAATCTTAGAAAATTCTTAAAGCGGTGAGATCAGTATGAAACTGGGTGGGAAGAATAAAAACCTGTCTAAGATACGTGACTGACGTAACCGGACCGGATCTGCTCTCTTTGGGGTAGTTGGGGGGGGGGGGTTAATTGTGAAAATAAAAAAAATCAGGTGGTTTTAACTTACGAACGGGTGATCGGATCTCAATGAAATTTGATATTTAGAAGGATATCGTGTCTCAAAGCTCTTATTTTAAGTCCCGACCAGATCTGATGACATTGGGGGAAGTTTGGGGTGGGGGAACCTAAAATGAAGGAAAACGCTTAGATTGGAGGAATCGGGATGAAACTTGGTGGGAAAAATAAGCAGAAGTCTTAGATATGTGATTTACATAATTGGAACGGATCCGCTCTACTGGGGTGGGGGGATTAATTCTGAAAAATTAGAAAAAAATGACGTATATTTAACTTACGAAGGAGTGATCGGATCTTAATGAGACTTCATATTTAGAAGGACCTCGTAACTCAGGTCTCTTAATTTAAATCTCAACCGGATCCAGCGTAATTGGGGGGTGGGGCAGTTGGGGGGGGAACCGAAAATCTTAGAAAATACTTAAGGCGCTGAGATCAGGATGAAACTGGATGGGAAGAATAAAAACCTGTCTAACAGATCCACTCCCTTTGGGGCAGTTGGGGGGGGGGGTTGTTAATTCTGAAAAATTAGAAAAAATGAGTTATTTTTAACTTACGAACGGTTGATTGGATCTAAATGAAATTTGATATTTAGAAGGATATCGTGTCTCAGAGCACTTATTTTAAATCCCAACCGGATCTGGTGACATTGGGTGGGGGGAGTTGGGAGGGGGAAACCTAAAACTTGAAAAACACTTAGAGTGGAGGGATCGGGATGAAACTTGGTGGGAAAAATATGCACAAGTCCTAGATACATGATTGACATAACCAAAATGGATCCGCTCTCTTTGGGGTAGTTGGGGGGGGGGTTAATTCTGAAAAATTAGAAAACACAGGTATTTTTAACTTACGAACGGGTGATCGGATCTCAATGAAACTTGATATTTAGAACGATATCGTGTCAAAAAGCTCTTATTTTAAGTTGCGACCGGATCTGGTGACATTGGGGGAAGTTTGGGGTGGGGGAACCTAAAATGATGGAAAACGCTTAGATTGGAGGGATCGGGATGAAACTTGGTGGGACAAATAAGCAGAAGTCTTAGATACGTGATTTACATAATTGGAACGGATCCGCTCTTTTTTTTTTTGGGGGGGGGGGGGTAATTCTGAAAATTTAGAAAAAATGACGGATTTTCAACTTACGAAGGAGTGATCGGATCTTAATGAGATTTCATATTTAGAAGGACCTCGTAACTCAGGCCTCTTATTTTAAATCTCAACCGAATCCAGCGTAATTGGGGGGGGGGGCAGTTGGGGGGTACCGGAAATCTTTGAAAATACTTAAAGCGGTGAGATTAGGATGAAACTGGATGGGAAGAATAAAAACCTGTCTAAGATAAGTGACTGACATAACCGGATCTGCTCTCTTTTGTGGAGGTGCGGGGGGGGGGGGTTATTTTGAAAGTTGATGTATTTGTAACTTACGAAAGGCTGACTAGATCTTAATGAAATTTGATATTTAGAAGGATCTTGTGCTTTAAAGCTCTAATTTTAAATTCCGACCAGATCCTGTGACACTGGGGGGATTGGAGGGGGAAACCGGAATTCTTGGAAAACGTTAAAATTGGGGTATTTTTATCTTACGTATAGGTGATCGGATTTTAATGAAATTTTATATTTAGAAGGAATTCATGTCTCAGAGCTCTTATTTCAAATCTCAACCAGATCTTTTGACATTGGGGGGAGTTGGAGGGGGAAATCTTGGAAAACATTTTGAGTGGAGGAATCGGTATGAAGCTTGGTAGATAGAATAAGCAAATGTCCTTGATACGTGATTAACGGAACCGTACTGGATTCGGTCTCTTTGGGGGAGTTGGGGGGAAAGGTTCAGTGATTTGGCGAGTTTGGTGTTTCTGGACGAGCTAGGACGATGAAAATTGGTAGGCGTGTCAGGGAGCTGCACAAATTGACTTGATAAAGTCGTTTTCCCAGATTTGACCATCTTGGGGGCTAAAGGGAGAGGAAAAATTAGAAAAAATTAGGTGTTTATAACATACGAGTGGGTGATCGGATCATGAATTTTGATATTTAGAAGGACATCGTGATTCAGAGTCCTTATTTTAAATCCTGACCGGCATTAAGCTTCTTATTTTTCCTTTTAAATCAATCTATTGATTCATAGAATTTTGTTATAGCTCATACCATATGATCTCTTTGCTCTTAGCTCTTCATGCCTCGTCACAAGTGCCATATGAGCTCTTAGCTCTTGCTTTTACCTTTGATTATTTTATATTAAAACCGAAAAAATCTTTCAAATTATCAATGAGAATAATTTTCTCCACTATCAATTGAGAAAGTGATAAAAATGCTTATCTCTTCTGAAGAATAGTTAAACAGGAAGGCAATATTACTGCACCTGGCATCCTTCTATGGAATGACGTAATTTATTCATTTTGCTATACTGATTTGTCTGGTTTGATGGTTTTGGGGTATCCAGTGGAATGGAAGAGTTCCAAGAATCTTTCCCTGGGAAATTGACAATCAATTGGGTCTCACTTAATGCCTTTGTCCTTCCCTTTCTAAGAATATCATTTGCATTCTTGGGAATTCAGCTGACCAGGGTAATTTAATGTATTTCATGAAATTTTAAGGTGTGGGGGTGAGGGTGTAGAATTTAGTCCAAAACAAATGATTTTGTTGAAATCATTATAGAGATGATAAAAAAAATTGGCCACAAAATGTCACATAGAAACCATTAAAGCTGAGTATTATTGATGTTTTCAGCAGATATTCAATAATCGAAACCAGAGGTTTACCAAAGTCAGTAAACTAAGAGCTATCGCTTACTCTTGCGATTTGGCTTTTTAATATTCGATCTATCTGATAGTGTTTACCTTCATAAAAATCTACTAGAATCTCTTCGTTTTTTTTTGTCACGTAGACGATATACCACAGGTTCAATTTTTAAGACATTCGGCACTTTAAGAGCCATGCAGTTGCATTTTTTGAACCTTTAGTAGTTCCGGTGATTCCAACCGTATCCCTGACAGACAATTTAAGCTTTGATTTTTATTCCACTTTCGTTAAAAACTATCGTCATAATTTTATCCAAGTCATGATAAAAGCTGCAGTGTCTTTGAGCGTACAATATCTGAAGATGAGAAGCTAAACAGTTTCACTCAATTGCTCAGCCATTGAAGCCTGTATAGTTAGAGCAGGTAGTTCAATATTTCTGAGCGAACCTAACACAGTTGCAAGCTGTCGCAGTCGCATTTGAATGTAGTCAAAGTTCCAGTTGTAACTAGTTGCAGATGTAGCCGTAGCAGTAGCAGTAGTAGTGGCTCTGAAACTTCCAAGTCCATACCCTCGGCCGTTCCTAAGATATTGCAGATGCCTCCTTTTGGTAGCATGGATGCGTACCGAATTATTTTTTTTGCTTAATTCAGCACCCCCTTCAACATGCGTTGTAGTTTCACCATAATGCCCTTAGCTTTTTCGGACACACCCATGATCATATATTCTCCTTTCCCAGTGGTAAATACTGTATGTAAAAAACTGGTAAATTACATAATTCATAGCCCATATAGATAGGGCAAGTGGGGAGGAACCCTTTTATCCTTTTTAAATATCCTCTTCAACATTCCCCAGAAGTTTCAACTTAATATCTTCTACTGTCCTTGACGTATTACTGATATGTAGTAGTAGTAGCAGTTTAGTCACAGTAGCAGTAGCAATGGCCCCCTATGTTTCAAGTTAATACTCTTACCCTTTCCTAACATTTTACAGGTACCCCATTTTAATATTTTTTTTTATTTAGTTCAACATACCCTTCAGCACATTCCCAATAATAAATCCTGCATGCAAAAATGGGCAAGTTGTATGATTTAAATTTCTTACTCTGGTGGTTGCTGGAAGCATGACCACCCTTTAAGTGTAAATGTTAGCACTTTAGACAAATTTGAACAAAATGACTTTTAGAAACATCTATCATGGTTGAAGCAGGAGGTACCTAAAGACTGGGGGGGGGGGTGGCTGCACCTCGATCACTGTTCAACATCTCCCTCAACATGCCCTGAAAGTTAGAAGTTAATACCCTCAATCCCTTTGAAAATACTAAACATACACCCGTTTTATAAACAGGCTGCAGACAGTGTCTTTTGATATAGTTCCATCACTTTTAGCATTCCCCAAAATTTCACCTTAACACCACCATCTTTGCAGGAAAAAACTTGGATCAAAATTCTCCCTCCCTACTCGCACTGATCAATCCTGCATACAAATTAAATAAAACAAACAAGTTTTTTTAACTGAAAGTAAGGAGCGACATTAAAACTTAAAACGCACAGAAATTACTTCGTATATGAAAGAGGCTGCTTCCTCATCAACGCCCCGCTCTTTACGCTAAAGTTTGACTCTTTCTCTCAATTCTTCTTTTTAAAACAGTAAAAAACTTTAGCGTAAAGAGCGGTGTGTTGATGAGGAACCAGCCTCTTTCATATACGAAGTAATTTCTGTGCGTTTTAAGTTTTAATGTCGCTCCTTACTTTCAGTTAAAAAAACTTTTTTTTTTTTAATTTAATTTCTGAACGTTTTTGAATCAATGCATGTTTTGATTTTGGCTCTCCGCAGAGGAATAATTAAAACGAAATTTGCATATTTTTTTTTTTTTGGCTCAATGGCTTTCTCATAATTTTGATCGAATGATTTTGAGAAAAAAAGAGCGGGGGACGAAGCCTAGTTGCCCTCCGATTTTTTGGTTAATTAAAAAAGCAACTAGAACTTTTAATTTTTTACGAATCTATTTATTGGTAAAAGATTTACGTAACTTATAAATTAGCTTACGTAAAGAACTTTTGTTTTCTCATGTTTTTATTACATATATGAGGGGATTCGCCCCATCGTCAGTACCTCGCTCTTTACACTAAAGCTTAAATTTTATCCCAATTCATTAAGAATGACCCCCTGAATCACAAAAGCCGTAGAATAAGTAGTTGAAATTACTAAAAATGCTTTAGCGTAAAAAGCGAGGTATTAGAAGGAGGTGAGCCCCTCAAATGGGTAATAATTTCTGCTTGTTTTAAGTTTTATTGCTGTTCCTTACTTCCAGCTGAAAAAGCTTTTTCACATTTATTTTTTAATTGTTTTTTTTTTAAATAATGCTAGTAAATCATGCTCTCCCTTCATGGAAATTTTCTTCTCCCATTACAAATTCTCGAAGGAAAGTTCCCCCAGCATATCCCCCTCTTCTCAACCCCTCCCCCAAACCAAAAAAAAAATCCTCCTGAAAACGCCTGTATACTTCCCAATAACCATTACTATATGTAAGCACAGGTCAAAGTTTGTAACTTGTTGCCCCTCCCACGGGGACTGTGGGGGAGTACGTCGTCCCCAAAGACATAGTTATAAGGTTTTTCGACTACGCTGAATAAAATGGCTATCTCAGAATTTTGATCCGTTGACTTTGGGAAAATAATTAGCGTGGGAGGGGGCCTAGGTGCCCTCCACTGTTTTGGTCACTTAAAAAGGGCACTAGAACTTTTCATTTCCGTTAGAATGAGCCCTCTTGCAACATTCTAGGACAACTGGGTCGATACGATCACCCCTGGGAAAAAGAAAAAAAAAAAACAAACAAAAAAACAAAAAAACAAATAAACACGCATCCGTTATCTGCCTTCTGGCAAAAAATGCAAAATTCCACATTTTTGTAGATAGGAGCTCGAAACTTCTACAGTAGGGTTCTCTGATACGCTGATTCTGATGGTGTGATTTTCGTTAAGATTCTATGACTTTTAGGGGCGTTTCCCCCTATTTTCTAAAATAACGCAAATTTTCTCAGGCTCGTAACTTTTGATGGGTAAGACTAAACTTGATGAAACTTATATATTTAAAACCAGCATTAAAATGCGATTCTTTTGATGTAGCTATTGGTATCAAAATTCCTTTTTTTAGAGTTTTGGTTACTATTGAGCCGGGTCGCTCCTTACTACAGTTCGTTACCACGAACTGTTTGACATGATACACATTGTATAATTTACAACCGAATTCCAGGTATCACTGCAGTCATAGTTATTAAACTTTTGACTATTTTGGACAAAATGACTTTTCGAAATTTCGATCAATGCTGAGAAGGGGGCCTCCAAAGACTGCAAGGCAGAGAGGGATGGTTGCCCTCCTATCACTCTTCAACACCCACTAGAATACACGGAAAGTTTTGATTAATTCCCTTAGCCGTTCCTTGTATATTGTTGATACGCCCTATTCACAACCGAAACACAAAAGGGGCTTTAATTTTGTTCAATGTCCCTCTCAAGATTTTCTGAAAGTTTACCTTAATGCCCTAAAATGTTTTGGAAACCCAGGGCCATTCATCATCTCTTTTCTCAATAATTAACCTTATATATAAGCAATGAGCACTCAATAATTAACCTTATATATAAGCAATGAGCAGCTTCCATAAATTAGATCCCTTGCCTGGGGGAAGGGCTAAAGGGATTATATCAGCTCTGGAAGCATTATTATTTGACTTATGAACCCTTTTAAGTGATGCGACTATCTCAAAATTTTGATCCGATGTCTTTTAGGGAAAGACAGTTAAAACAGGGGTGGAAGGGGACTGGTTGCCTTCCTATCAAAGTTGATCAAACAGTTCGTGGTAACGAACTGTAGTAAGGAGCGACCCGGCTCAATATTAAACGAAACTCTAAAAAGCGGATGGATACATCGAAAGAATTGGATTCTTATGCTGATTTTAAACATACAAGTACTATCAAATTTAACTCTACTCATCAAAAGTTACGAACCTATGAAAATTTGGCTTATTTTAGAAAATAGGGGGAAACACCCCCTATAAGTCATAGAATCTTAACAAAAATCACACCATCGCATTCAACGTATTAGAGAACCCTATCGTAGAAGTTTAAAGCTCCTAACTACAAAAAAGGTTTTTTCCCCAGGGTGATAGTATCGACCAAGTGGTCCTAAAATGTCGTGAAATGGCTCATTATAACGGAAATTAAAAGTTCTAGTGCCATTTTAAGTGAACAAAAAATTGGAGGGCACTTAGGCCCCTTCCCACGCTCATTTTTTCCCATGCTTACAATTTTGAATGTAGAGTTTCATTAATAATTGGAGGTAAACAAAGGACAATGGTCGTTGTAAATTACGATAGATCTGTTTTAGTCCTGGTGACTACCAATCGATTTTTATTTATTTTTTTCTTTTCTTGTAGTCTGTCTAGCATTTCTGATACATTTTGTCAAATATTTCTGAACGTATTTGAACATAGATTTCATAGATACATTCGACAGGCCTTTAGCGGTGGTCAAACAATTTTCACACACTTTCACTGTATGAATTGCTCTTCACCGTTGTAACCTTTTTGACGTTGGTGAATCTTGAAGCTTGAGCCAAATTGACATTGAATGTTGATTTAAGCTTTTGATTTAGATGATGTTTTAATTTTTTCGTGTTTTTATGGCAGTTGGTTATCTAACTGCAAGAGCTATACAATTCTGCTGATCGTATACAAGAATAACTATTAGACTCTTTAAGGAAGAAATAGGTACGAGGGAATAAAGAAATGTAGATTTTGAGCCTTCAGGCGTTTTTTAAGTTTTGTCAAGGGCATCGTTTACTCCAACACTTTTTTCAACATAGCTTAACTTATCTACTGTTTTTCTTTTTTTTTCTATTACCTTATGTTTGGAAAACAAATATCTAAATGAGGCGAAGGAACGAGAAAAAGACATTCTTATTTTAATTAGTTCTGAATTTTACAACTCATAATGCATTTAGGATTGTTACTTTCTTCCATTTCTCAAATTCTATTTTTTGTTTGAAATATTTCTGAAATGGTTGACACCAAAAGCTCGATCAGGTGAGAGGGACCTCATGTGACTTCTTTACAAAACACATAGATTATCTGAAATTTCTTTTTTATTATAATAGTCTGAAGTTTCTTTAGTCTTTTTTATTATAATAATCTGAAGATAATCTGCAGTTTATCAGTCCTTGCTCCACTGCCGATTTTTTTAGTTGAGCAAGTATTACTGGTGGATTTTACAATATAATAAAATTTATCTTTCTTGCTGTGGTTTTTGAAAGATAATTTTGATTTAGGTGATTATCGTTCAGATGAAACAAATAAGCCTTTTGAATTTCCTTATTTCTGTTTCATTTTTAATTATCAATAAATTAAAACAATAAATATCAATAAATTGTGCCGAAATACATTCTAGAAATGTGCTTTTGACGTTTGTAAAACTCTCTTATGGTTTATGCAAGCATGTAGTCAAGAAAAATAAAACAATAAAAAGAACTGTTTTTCTGGAGATGGTATTATCATAGTTCATAGTTTCCGTTCATAGTTCGAGTTCATAATTTCCAGCAGTTTGGTGGCGTTTTGGGTTTATTCCAGCTACATCTTCACATATTTTTAGACAGTTGGTGAGTAATTTCCTTGGGTCGGTGCAGTAACACAATTTTTTTTTTGCAGTCGACATCAATTCAAGGTGATGGTTTCTATGTAAGTTGAAATCTTTTGACTCTTCGACTTCGTATTGATCCTGAACTAGCATTAGCATCTTTTCCGCTTTTAAATCTAAACTTTTCTAAATTACATGGAACCTAATGAGGTCGTCTACGGAGTGAAAAACTTTCCATTTCCACATTTTTCCGTTTTGAACAGGATTCTAACTTTCTCTCATAAAGCAGTCTATTTCCTTTATCCATTTGTCATCTATAATATTCTCAAAAAGATGGTTTCGACTGGAGCTGAGTTTATCTTCAATCAGTATAAAAGTGATTAAGTGCTTCCGATCTCTAGAAATTCGATGCAAATCTCTTCCACTTTGCCTCCCTGGGGGTCAAAATTTAATTTATTTGAGTGTTCTTAACTTGTATTTTCTGTGTTTTTAATATTATCTTTTTACAATGGAAATTTATTTAAACGAAAAAACAAAATGGGAGAATTAAGGGACAATAAGCTGTTTTTACTCTCCACTTTTCCACAGAAGATCTAAGAGCTATTTATATTTCAGGTCATTATCGTATTCTACGTTTTTTTGGTGTCACCTTATATTATTGTTACTGTTTAATAATTCTTTATCTTCTATTGTGAAATGGATCCTCTCACCGCTATAATGTTTCTTGGATAAGAAATCTCTCTTATACAACGATTTGAATGGCTTGCTGAATAATGGTAGATGGATTTTGGGCATCACTTTTTCCTAGTTTCTTTTCCAACGTAACCATATTGCTATTCAAAAGTTCTTTTCTGTGGTCGTTAGTAATCTTCAGTATTTTCTGATTATCTTCAGAGACAGTACAGCTACTATGAATTTGAAACGTTTTCACAAGAAAATTAATGGGATTTTCTTCTTCGTGATCTGAATGTAATAAATACAATCTTTATATTTCTACAACGGACGAATGTAATAATTTTGTCATTTTATCTTTTCTTCTTATATTTCTTTTTACTGTATGTGTCCAATCTTATTAAAATATAAAGGGTCAGACTTTTTTCTAACAATCACTAATATCTTCTTCTTTAGTAAATGACAAAATTTCAATATCAGATTTATGAAGATAAGAAAAGTCATAAACATGTTCGTCCTTTGTTTGAGAGCAAACTATTCAGGCTTTGTAGCGAAAAAGATCTTTTTTTAAAAGTTTCTTCTGTATACCACAAAGTGTTTGCCTCACCACCTCATCTCTAAATCTTTTCATGAATTCCACTTCTATTTCGTCGGTTTTATGCATTCTATGAGATGAGTTTCTAATCCTGTCCGTGGATATTAGAACGGCATTGTCTTCTTTTACCGTATCTGGAATAATGAGCTTATCCGCAACGTTTATTACAGAGAGGAATTGTTTGCCAGTATTATTCCTGAAATTTCTCATAAGACCTAGAAACAAAATGGAAATTGAATATAATGTTCCCTCAAAATGTGGATGCAAAAGAGGATAGACAAATTAATGCTTCTAGTGAGAAACAATAATCCTTCGAAAAAGAAAATGTTAAGCTGCTTAATTTAAAGCGGATAAATATGAATATTACTAGTAGAGAAATATTGAATCTTTGGCTCAATATTTGTCTATATTCAAGATTGTAACAGGATAAGGGCCAGGATCGATTCAATTTTTAAATCTATTGATAATATTCCACATCTTCATCCATCCAAAATTATATAGTAAGTGCATAATTAAAATTTCTTGCAAAATTTCTGTCCAATAGTAAAGTAGGAAGCCAAAACCCTAAGTCTTGAGCAGAAAAACCCAACAAGCTAGAAAAATCACTTTTATTAACCAAGAAAAACAATCTCAACTAAAAGTAAACATAAGTTAATTACAAATGTTTTTCTAAAAAAGAAGTTTTCCAGAAAGAGGTTACACAAATTGGGCCTAAGATCACAGAAACTTTTATCAAAATGTTAGAATTTTATTCGAGATTTCCGGTAAACTCTCTTATGGTAATGTGGGCACAAGTTTGAACTCTTTTTTATGAAAATATGAGCATAAATGAACACACCTGATTATCAATTTTTCAGCGAGAGAGAAGCCTTCGACGATTCAAGGGGAGCATTATCCCGTGTACGATTATTTACTGTCTAGAAATTAACCAACCTTTATTGAGACTTAAATTAGTGAATACATTTATCTTTATTTTTGTTTGTTTTGAAAAAATCATATGAATATAAGTGAAAATACATAAACTCAAGGGAAATATAAAGTAAGTGCTTATCGACAAGATAAGATACATTTTCCAACAACAAACAAAATGAATCGCCACAAAGGCACCAAGGCATGTAAAAGAAAGATTTTTTTTAAGTAAGGGGAAGTTAAAAATACTACTTAGGCACTAGTACATAAAAAAAGAGGAAGAAATAGAGGGAGAAATAGATAATAGGGAGATTTATAGAGGGAGAAAGAATGAGAGAGATAGGGAAAGAGAAAAATAGAGTGACAGCGAGAGAGAGAGAGAGAGAGAGAGAGAGAGAGAGAGAGAGAGAGAGAGAGAGAGAGAGAGAGAGAGAGAGAGAGAGAGAGAGAAAGAGAGAGAGAGACTGGGAAAGATTGCAATAAATTATCAGAATCTACTTTGATTGCGCAGCAGAAACTAGATCAGCTCCAGCTTTGCCAAGACAAATGATCAAAATAATGATAAGAAAAAAAACTTGTAAAAATAATAAACAAAAAATCGTACAGAAACTTAAAAGAGAATTTTCAAGTCATATAAAGCGCCAAACGAGTGGTTATGTCGAGCAAAATCTAGAATCAAGACGAGTATTCCATGTGCTCCCTGAAGCCGTGCCAAAATAAATTTAGGTGGTGGCGCACGCAATTATGCCAGCCAGTGGTAGACCCAGTGATACTAACCGGCGTTGCCACCTAGCATAATTGCTAGCGCCAAGAAAAAATTGTTGGCGGCGCGCAACCGAATATTGATCGGCGTTGCGTTGTCATTTGATTAGTGTTCGTTCTATTTTTAGAATCCTTTGACTTATTTTTTTTTTATTTCTAAAACTGAATTGGTATCAGTTATTTTTCGGATATCCTTCTAACCATGAGTTCTCAGAGTACACATTTCTTTTTAAGCTTCATTACCATGGTCCGAACACGGACAAAATAAGAACGAGACATAAATCTCAACTTCTCCCAAACATTCTATTCATGTGAATCACCGACAGTAACACATAAAACTGTCTGAAAATGAGTTTATCCGACCAGATAGGGAAATTATAATTTTAATTTAATTTAAACTGTAAAACTTAAATTAAAATCAATTTACTTTTATAATATCAAACAGTTCGTGGTAACGAACTGTAGTAAGGAGCGACCCGGCTCAATAGTAAATGAAACTCTAAAGAACGGAATTTTAATGCTAAAATATACATCAAAAGAATCAAATTTTCATGCTGATTTTAATATATAAGTTTCATCAAAGTTAGTCTTTGTCATCAATAGTTACGAGCCTGAAAAAATTTGCCTTGTTTTAGAAAATAGGGGAAAACACCCCTTAAAAGTCACAGAATCTTAACGAAAATCACACCATGGCATTCGACGCATCAGATAACCCTATAGCAAGTTTGACTCTTTGCCACAAGTCTGCTTTTTAAAACAATTATAAGCTTTAGCGTAAAGAGCGAGGGATTGCGGAGGGGACAACCCATTTCATATACGGAGTAATTTCTGTTCGTTTTAAGTTTTAATGTCGCTCCTTACTTTCAGTTAAAAAAACTAGTTTTTTTTATGTAATCTGGTACAAGAAGCTTCAAAGAATTACCTAAGGGAATCTGATGTGCATATTAAACTCTGTATTTCGATATCCAGGATTTGCTACCTACATTCTACTTCTTTGACTACCGTACATCTATTTTGAAAGTCCCTAAAGTATCTTGCCTTCATTAAAATACTCAGAAAAAACAATATTTGTGTCCACTTTGCCATTGTTTTTAATTCAACAGCATCGCAACGAAAACTAAAGGTTAAGTGAACGTTACTGAACTTTTTAGTTCCTACTGGGGTTGCTGATCTTCCCAATGGGGTGACTTCCTGGCCCTTCAGCCAGGGAGTGCAATGGGGGGGGGGGGCAAGGGGCCAGCCATCCTTCGCCATCGGACACCCTTCTTGTTTACCTTCCACAGATTTCTCCAGGTACCTATTTAGAGCTGGGTCGTCGCCACCGAATCCCCGTTCCATACCAAATAAGCAGTGACACCAGGATATGAGCCCTTGTCCTCACGGACAAAGGATTTCCAGTCTAACGTACTAGTCACTCAGCTAAGATGGCTCGAACTTTGTTATTTCACCTTTTTGAATTTCGAAGCCCAAATTACAAGAAATAAGAATTATCAATGTCTCGATTTTAGATCTCTGCAAAAATTGTATAAGACAAGTACATTTTAAATTTTCTCAGTCAACGGAAATTAGCTGTCACATTTTATAATCTGACCTTATGAAAATTAATAAGAAAGGTATATTTTATTGAAGTAAATATAGAAATTCGAAATTAATACCCAGAGAAATTATCTAAAATAAATAGCAGGATACAATCCTTATACATTTTCTACCGTGTTATAACAAATTGTGTACTTTACAGAAAACGCCATAAATATGTAAAGTCTGCTACAGATCTTAAATATTTACAGTAAATACGGGTGTTATTTCCATAATAGGGGTAATAAAAGGCTACAGCGGATAAAAAAACAACAAAAAATAAAAAAGCAGACTCCGACGCGAGATTCAAAATATAATGCCTTCAACAGAATGTGATAACTAAACCTACGTTTGTGGCCTAAGAGCTTGAATTAATTTATCAGCCGAAGACTTTGTAATCAAACAAAGGGCAACTCAGCCAAGCTTGCTTTCATTTTTCCTTTTTTTTTACAATTGGTAAGTAGCGCTTTTCTTAAGCTTTCAAGAGCTAATGCTAGTTAATGTTAGAATGCTGTAATTATAATATCTCACATTTGTTTTCACTATCGTTACTACTCAGACTTATAAATAATTAATTAAAATTATAAAATTATAAAGGAATTATTTAGGGAGGAGGAGAGGACAAGATGGTCCTTATTTTTCCGCCATGTATGGAAGTATGGATGAAACTGTGGGCCATTTAATGTGTGAGTTTGTAAAACTGAATGAGTTTAGAGATGAAGTGTATGGAAAGTTTGATTTTGATGAAAAGTGGCTGGTGAATGTAATGAGGAATGGATGTTTGAAAATCATTAAAAATCTTGGACGATTTCTCAGGCTGGCATTGGAGCAAAGAAGTATATTTTTGTGATTTGTGTTTCTCTTTGATTGTGGTATGTAATGTTTATTTTACGACTATGTAATGACAATTAAATAAAAATATGAATTTTCCTTTTTGTTACGAGTTGCCATGGCCCTTGGGGTTTTAGTACAATCAAATTTACTTTCTGCGAGGTTTTAGGCAGCGGGACGGGGTGAAAGTCATTAATTTTGTAGGCCAAAAAGTCCAGGTCGTCAGCAATTCCAAGGTCATGACATACTTCCTAAATATCTCAGATAAGGTCCACTTGTAACTAAATAACAAACACTTAAAACAAGGAAGTTTTTATACGAGGGCTCAGTACGTCATTGAGGGTGGACCTAGGTGGGGGGACCGTTACCAATCAATAATTTTAAAAAAATATGTAACCTATTAGGTACACTGCTACTAAGGCCACTACTGATACTACAACTATTGCTACTGCACAAGCTGAAATGAATTAAGGGGAAGATCTTAATGAATATTTACTACTATTACTAGTAACTTATGGCTACACCAAGCCACCCGAGGCCAACACAGATACGCACGCTCCACTTCCATCCAAATCCATTCAAAGCCTCCCTCTTTACACCCTCCCAGGAAGTCACCATTTCCTTTAAATCTTTCTTTATGACATCCTCCCTTACGGGACGAGAACTTCTAATACTGGTTTGCTGACTTATCCTCCTTTTCTTCCAAATCTTTTTTGAACTGTAAGAAAACACCTTGAGCCTTGGCTATTCTACTTTTAACATCTTCACTGCTCCCATCGTCTTTACTAATAATACTACCAAGGTAAGTGAAGCTGCCCACTTGATCAGTCTTTATGTTACCCAGCGTCACCTATTCATCTTCACTTATTCCTAGCCTTAGTGATTAGTGTTCTTAACATTAATTTTTAAACCTGTTCTAGTATGCTGAACTCGCACAACCTCTAAAAGTTCATTCATTTTGCTCACACTTTTATCTAGGATGCTTAAATCATCAGCATAATCTAAGTCCAGGAAAATTTTTTCTCCCCATTTGATTCGTGGTCTCTCATTGCCTTTTCTATAATCCTTGTTTGTGAAAAAATGATTTTCTATCCTCAAACAAAGGTACACTTAATAAGAACACAAAATAATACTGATACTAAAACTGAACAACAAGACACAAGAAAATATTGTCCTAATTGACACTTTTAACTTTCATTTCATTTTATATTGGCACGCTATGTTCGCATAAAATTCGTATAACTACACCTAACAAAAAAATTTGAACATCGTAAGAATATCTTTTAAAATAACTTGTGTTAGAACATAAGGCCTAAAGGAAAATGATAATTTCCAATTTAAAGGAAACAGTGATTTTTTTCCTTTCACAAAAGCCTTAATTTTTCCCAAAAATTATTCGATTCGTTTACAATTCATAAGATATTAAAAGGAAGTAAACACACCTTTTGAGAAAAGTTGTTGCAAAGCTTTCGTTTGCCACATTTATCTTTCTATTATTCCTATTTCAAAGAAATCATTTCTTCTGTCTAGTTAATCAGCACAAAATCTATCTACATCTTTATTTTAACGGCAAGTTATATTCCCACACTTATGCTGTAGTAATATGCCGATCTTTTACTAATCTCTGTAATAAACTTAATTTACTTATATCTCTATAACAATAACTTTTAGTACTATCAAACTTTTTGTACTCATTCTATGAAATAGATACGGCTCACTCGGTCTAATGTCTTCTCCATAGACATGTGATTACCAACAAGTAAGGGAATCATGAGCCAGTTCTTTTGCCGAATCTACTAAAACAATTGGAAAGACTAGTTTGACTGATCTTGTCAACACTGAAATTTTTTTTGCACGTGTCCATTATGTTTGTATATGTTTTGCTGTTATTCTTGTCGTGAATAGGTTTATGACTCTCACATTAGACCTTTCCTATGCTCCAACTGTCACTATGATAAATGTGATCAATGGGAAAGTAGTTACCCTGGCATGATTGCAAAAAACCCAAAACATGATTTCAGTTTATTTTTAAGAGGCTGATATTGTCGTGTTTTTAAATTGTTTTGGGAAGAAAACCCTAATCTAAGCTTCAATTGCTGGAATAATAAGCGAGTCTGGTTTGTACGACATCGCTGTGAAGATACAGGCTACTATGATTATAAGCCTACAGACTTTTATTTGGCGGTTACAGAAAGCGATTCTTCATATGAGAATTTTGTATGTGACATTGCTTCAAATAACCAAATTGAAACAGGTGAATTTTATAATACGAATCAAAATAATATTATTGACTTTACAAAGAGATATAATACAAATTAAGTTACATTATATTGTAGAAAATGTGACCCTGACTTCGCATGCCAAGATGAATACAAGTTGAATGGTGACGAGTTGTTACCACTTATTGTTTCTGACTATTACCTATACGTGGAAGCAGAAATCTTAAGGACACAGAGTTTATTGTACCTACAAGTTTTATTAGAATAAAAATTTACAAACATTTTTATAGCACTTTACTTCTAGGGTACTAAAATTTATTTATATATAGGTAGGAAAGAGTATTTTCAAGTAGAAAGTCGTTCAATCGAGGATTATCATCATAAATGCTAAGGAATTCACTGTAAGTATATCCGCAACATCAAAAAATTAAACATAATAGTGTATGAAAACCATAGCTTTTGGTTGATAAATCTTGTACTTCCATGCGATTTTGAATAATAGATTTTCCACTTTGCTCAAGAAAACTATTAATGTGCGGATCGTAGAACGTATAAAGTAGGCCAAGATGATCAAAATATTCAATATTCTTCTCACTGAACATGTCAAAATGACAGGTAATCAAAGTCAAATCATTTGTTATTGCTACAGGGTCACCCAATTCACAGATGTTTTATATTGTAGTGGTGAATGTGTTCATGAGTCGTTTTTCTTTCAAGAATACGTAGACGGGGGACATTGGTATTAGCAACTCTCGTTGTCTCAACAAATAATTTGCAAGGAAAACTATAATTGTCCAATGAGAAGCCAGGAGGATAGTCTGCAAAAATGACACACTCCATCCCGCTGGTGCTTCCAGCACTTCGACTATTGATTATATTTCGATTGAAACCAAGAACATCTCTCAGATTATCATTGAGAATAACCTTCACATTGTCAAGCGGAGAACTAATGTAAATCTTGCCCTATTCCATTGAATAGTTAAAGTGCAATGCACCATTCTTACGAGCAGAGATTTTTCTATTGATAGCACGTTACAAATCAGTCAAACTCAAATCAGAAACAATCAGTTAGGCAGTTAGGCAGTCTGTCAGGCAAATTAACATAAATTATTCAGGCAGGTTGATGGCAACGCTAAACGGTTCAGTTTAGTTAGTTAGTTAAAACACAAATACTTTACCAGATTAATAGGTGGCAAGAACATTTTCCCTTCATGTTTTAGTGCAGAAGTGGTAAAACTATATCAGTTTATGTTAATTACTATCTGTTTGATTTTCAAAACACCTAACAGACTTAGTTTTCGTCAAGCTATATTTATTCTATCTAAAGCATGCCTCGGGCAAATCTTAAATTTTGGCATAAGGTATTGTTGTCAACTCACAGGAATATAGTCCTGTGACTATAGAGCACGAAGGAAAAGCAGAATGTCTGACAAACTCGTATATAATGCCGTTCTGAACTTTGTATCACGAACAATATAAAAATGGTGTTAAACTGGATAACACATTGAAGAAGACTATTGAGTTCTTTAGTCATGACGACATCCTAAACGGCAGGCGTTTCATGATCGATATTGCCACTAATCTTGGCCTTGAGCTCCGTTACTCTAAAGTGGTCAAGGATAGTGAAAATGTGATGGGTATTACAAAAACGCTTAACGCATGCGCCAAGGAGAAGAAAGTGCTCCCTGTTTTTGTAATAGCAGATCCCCAAGAAGTTCCCTCGTGTGGAGAGGAGATAGTAGCATGCCTTACCGTCAAAGTAAATGAAATGGGCCGTCGCTTTGACGGCCTTTACGATCACGATCATATTAATAATTCTGCTCTCACAAAACCCACTATACAAGGTAAAACAGAGAATAACACAGGGACAAGTATGCCTTTAAACTCTGTCATTGTAAAAAAAACATCCTACTTCACCGGTCTTTCCTAAGGCTAGAAAGGAGTTTGTCGAAAACCTGTTTTCTACTCAGGTTCGAGTCAAATGTATGCTGCAGAAACGTAACCGAACTGATAAGAGGGTAATCATCAATTCTCTTTCTTCTGCCAAAGCAGTCACAAAAGCTATGTCATCATAACATTAAATCGAGACGCATGTTAAGAAACCCAGCTCATTGGTATAGTTAAGTTAATTCCTGAATCTGTATCCAAAGAAGACTACCAAGTTTAACTCGAGGTTGTGAAAAGACCAGACGGTGTAGTGAAACCCGAGCTCACAAATTATATTTTTACAGCAAAACGATTTACTCCAAGCTATTGAAAGTTAAGAAGCCCAGTTAAGAAGTTAAGAAGCTCCAAGTTAAGAAGCCCAGCACATTGGTATAGTTAAGCGAATTCCCGAATCTGTATCCAAAGAAGAACTACCAAGTTTAATTCGAGGTTGTGAAAAGGCCAGACGCTGTAGTAAAACCCGAGCTCACAAATTATAATTTTACAGCAAAAACAATTTAATCCAAGCTATTGCACCGCTGAAAATTTGCCTAGAGCTCTTTAAAATTGAAGAATTTCGATTCCTACCACGAAGATGTCACCGTTGTCATGAAGACATCACATCTGGCCAAATACTGTACCAATGGAGAAAAGTCTGGAGTCTTTGAGAGCCTAGATTACGCAAGCAAGAAGGAAAAACCATGCAAACCACCTCTTATATGCCTGAAACGTGGATCCAACGAACACAACTGCTACCATGCAGCTTTCCCTCGTAATATATCCCCTATTCCCCTTCAATCCTCAAAATGATGTGTAGTATTTTCTCTTAGAATATGAATGGTAAATTACTGTATACCCTTTTTATCTGATCTTTCCACTAAATATGATATGATATGCCTACAAGAGCATTTTCTGACTGAAAATAAAAATAAATAATTATGAAATTCTCTTCCTACCTACATTACTTCATCCCACCTATATCTAAATCTAACTCTTGGGGTCACCCTTCTAGAGATAGTGCAGTTATTGTTGGTCAGAGTATCTCTTCTTGACTGCACCTACTTTGTCAAAATGCCTTCTATCAAGTGATCAAGATTAACAGTCATGTAATTATCAATGTCTACCTCCCAACCGACTATGGTGATGAAAGATCAGAGCAAAACTTTACTCTTGCATGTAAGAAAATTGGCAGGGAACTCAGAAAACAACGGATGGCTCTCAAGTGACGACAATTGGTGACTTTAACTGCAATTTAGAAGATAACCATAGCCCTAGAAGTGAGGTCTTGATGGGAGTTATATCAGATACTTGCAAGTTATTAAATAAAGACAGTCCCTACTCGTTCATAACCGTGGCCCAAAATGAATCAAACCTGGAATGTATTATACTCCCAAGATAGTAGTAATATTATAGTTTCAGTTGGCGCTGATGGGTCTATTCGGACCGCTTACCACTATCCCTCCTCCTCCCTACTTCACACTCCTTCTGTGAAAAAGTCAGTGGTAAATGGAAATTATATAGCGATTGGGATGACGTTCACAAGGAATCATATAAAACTAGTTGCGATGCGATCCGTCTAAAATTAAAAATCCGCTTCCACTTGCTTCAAATGAACTCGGCATTGCCATATCAGGAAATTGTCATTGAACTCAATATCTGCTTAGCGCAAATACCCCATGCTTTAAGGTCTACCGAAAAAGCTGCCGTTCCAAATAAAAGACTTAGGGTGAAATACCCATGTAAAAAGATGGTAAAAACACAGTGAACTCGTGAAAGCAAAAGATGTGACAAAATTCTGCCTTAAATTATGGAACGAGTGTGATCACCCAGAATCTCGTATAGTGAGTAACATCCGCATGCTCACAAAACGCCACTTTAATAAAGAACTCACCAATCATCGTCTACATCTCCGAAAAGAAACTGCAAAAAATATCCTAGAAAACCCTAGCCCATTATGGAAGCCGCACTCTAAGCATCGGAAAGCACATAATGAAATGGTATCTGATATCAGTGAGGACAAGTGGGTCCAGTATTCTGCTGACGAGTTCAAATATCCCGAAGAGTCTCGGAACCACAATTTCGCAACTCAGCTCGATAGTGTTGTAACGAAGGAGCCTAATAATTTTGAGGCCTCTAGTTTTGACATAGCTTTCCAGTGTAAAAAACTAAAAAAAAACTTTCAAAGGAGCCTACAACTTGTGTGCTGCGCATCTTCAACATGGCAGTAATCTATTATTTGAACCTCTATCTGCTGCCTACCAGATTGTGATGAATCAATGTGTCGTCCCTGATCTATTTTGCTTAGGTGTTATTATCGTTTAAGTATCGGGGTCTCGTAGGTTTCTAAAGGTAATCATGAAGTAAAGAAGCCCCGTAGGTTTTTAAAAAAGAAACTGTGACACAACAATCTTAGAAAACCCTGAAGTAAACAAGCCCCCTGGAAACACCCTGTCTTGAGGGAATTGCCGTTAAACCTAAATCATTAAGGAAGAAAAGAGTAGGGGCTGTGGGCCGTGTGGAATATGTTGTGGAACAAGCGATAAACTACCACATACCAGCATCAACAAATAAATGAAACCCAAAACGAGTGAGCATAAATTACAATAATTAACCGAGTCAAACTGAAAACGAGCAAAAGTACCATGAGTAGGGCTGACAAATCCTATGTCTTCTCAAAGAAAAAAACATAATTTGCACTTTACCGAAAAAAATTAAATGTTTTCACTTATATAGTCTTAATAAATTAAGAATTATTAAGATTTTAAGGAATAAATATCAGCAAATGTATATTAAACTGAAGATACATAGTCATTTGTATTTTTTGAGTAATGTGCAAATCATTTTCTATCCTTGAAAAGGCATAGGGGTTATGAGCCCTACTCATGTTACTTTCTGCTTGTTTCGAGTTTGAATCTATTATTCATTTTAATTTCTGTTCATTTTTGGTTTCATTTATTTATTAATACTGATTTGTGGCAGTTTTACGCTTGGTAGATTATTTGATTCCATTTTTCCTTATTTTCTGTTCAATGGAGTTCTTTACTTTTCTTTGAAAAGTTTGTTTTGTGGAAAAGTATTTTTAATTAATAACTGAAAAGGTCCAACTGGTTGTAGTTTGGTCATAGAATTTGGTAAAGAGTAATCCACTCCAGGAATAATTTAATTGTTTTAATTTTTGTTTCCAGTATTTAATTGAAACTTCGGTTCTCTTATTTGTATTGATTTAGTCTTTGAACTGTGAGGACCTAAACTGGATTTAACTCTGAATCTAATTGGATTGCGCAGCTAGTGAAATTGAGTACAGTGAGTACAACCCTAATTTGCAAGCAGGAGAGGGGCAGTTTCCCCGTCGCAAGCGCCGTTGTACCTGCCTGGAGGGCCTCCCTTAAGCTGCAGGGATAAGGTGAACGGTACTGACGCTTCCCTTGTTTATTGGGGTATATCCTATATCTGCTGGCACGAGACACGGCCCTCGCTTAAAGAAAAGTTCACTTTATTTCTTCATTTTTATATTTCAACTGTTAATGATGCCGGTCTTCAGACAGTTTGATCTTGTGCTTGCGAAATTCAAAGATTACCCCCCATGGCCAGTTAGAATTATTAAAGTTGGAAAGGAGGATAATAAAGGAAAGTCAACATACTTTGTATTTTGCTATGGTACCCACGAAGAGTATCGACTTCTTGAGTCAAATCTATCTACGTACGATACAAATGCTAGTGTAAATCCTAGTCAATCTGTAAAGAAAGCATTCGCAGAACTTTCTACTTCACCATATGTCTACAAGTCTAAGTCAAAACCTTACCAGGCAATAAAGACCGAAGCTCAGAATCAGCCTACTGCAGCAGTGTCTACAGCTACTACGCATTTACAAGACAGAATCGCGGCAACTGAATCTGAGTTAGAGAGAACTAATGGAAAGCATAAACTCAAAAGTTGTGGAAAGGCTAAAGGACAAAATACGATGAAAGAATCGGTAGATGGTATTGTTTCGCAAATCTATGATGCGATTCGTTTGAATATAACCCGAAATTTTGAAAATTCAGAACTCACTAAAGATGTTAAGAAACCAGATAGAAAATCTAGAAGAAAGAATTGAAAAACTGGAGGTAAAACTAGATGATTTTGACCAGGATTCGTTACTGGATAGCTTGGTATTTTATGGATTAAGGCAGCAACCTAACTTCGACCTCCAAACCACCATGATTCACCTTTTATCTGACAAGATTAACCTACCTAGCGTAACAACTTCTGATATGGCAGCCGTTTACAGAGTCAGAATGAGCAACCAGTCTGAAAGCTCGATAAACAAAGTTGGTCCAGTCATAGTGAAGTTTACTGATAAAGAAATGGCTCGGAAAGTATATAAAGCAAAAGCATCATTGGCGGTTAGTGGTATATTTATTGGCGAAGCACTTACACGAAGGAAACATGATTTACTGAATGCAGCTAAAAAAAAATACGGAAATAAAAATGCATGGTCCGATCGCGGCCAGATTCTTGCAAAACCATTTGGTCAAAACCATGTCAAGAAAATTCGATTCATATCTGACTGTGTGTAATAAATATTTGTTTTGTTGTTTTTTTCTTATTTATTTATTTATTCTCTTTTTTTACTTATTTGTTTACTCTTTTATTATTCTTTTTTATAGTGTTTTGTTTATTGCTTTATTTATGTTTTTATTTTCTTTCTACCATTTAGAAATTCAAGCGTTATAGTATATCTTTCTCTTATTATTATGAGATGAATATTTGAAATATGATGAGTGATCAGAATTTTGAAAGATCAAAAATGGCGCAGTATGAAAGTGAGCCATTTGATGTTGATGAACTTTTATTGTGTGATATAGCGTCAGAAAATTCAGAAACTAGTTTTAAACCAGCGAAACCGAGTAGAAACATGGATAGCTTAGGAACCACAACTTCAAATGATAATTTTGTGTGCAGCTGTAATTGTCACGTTACATTTTCCTATCATGAAATAGTTGATTTTCTTATTTCTAAAAAAAAATCCAGTTATTAGGCCTATGTGAAACATTTCTTGGTAAGGATAGTCTGCTCTCATCTTACGATTTTCCGGGTTATCATCTTGAATCAAGAAGTCGTTCAGTATTGGTTAGAGGAGGCCTGGCTTTTTTAGTTAGAGAGTCACACAAGTATAAAATTCGTGATGATATGGAAATTTGGATTGAAGGTAAGTTTGAAAGTTTATCGTTAGAAATGGATGTTATTGGATGCAAAATTTTATTTATTCTGATTTATAAACCCCCGAGTGCATCTTTTGAAGATTTTAAGCATGTTTTGAATCTTTAATGGATATAGTGAGTAGTTCAAGGCTTGAATATGTTTGTATGGGAGATTTTAATTATGATTTGAAGAATTTGATAGGTTTTAATTTAGATTTTTTAAATCTTATGCTGTCTTATAATCTGTATCCTGTAACGACTATTCCAACAAGAATTTCTACACACAGCGCAACGCTTATTGATAATGTATTCGTCACTGGGGAAAGAATACGAACAACACATGCGGATATTATACTAACCCCTGTATCAGATCACCTCCCAATATTAGCGTGTTTGAAAGTGACTACTAGACAGATATTTAAAGGTCAGCAAATGAGCTTTAGAGATTTGAAAGCAAATAATTTGAAAAAGTTTGCTGAGGAAATGAAAGTAATATCATGGGAAACTGTACTTGAGGAAAAATGATGAAAAAATTGATGCCCTGTAAAAACTGTCAAACTGAAAAACAATTCTACTAGGAAACCATGGGCTGATAAGAAACTTTTATATATGATAAAGCATAGAAATTACCTGTTTAAGCATTATTTAAGTCAGCCAAATGATGATAATCGTGCTCAGTTTATAGAATATAGAAATAAAACAAACTCTCTAAGGAGGCGAAAAATGAAAAACTATTATGCAGCTTATTTTGAAGAAAATAAAAATGATCCAAAGAAGACTTGGAAAGGTATAAATGAGGAAAAATGATGAAAAAATTGATGCCCTGTAAAAACTGTCAAACTGAAAAACAATTCTACTAGGAAACCATGGGCTGATAAGAAACTTTTATATATGATACAGCATAGAAATTACCTGTTTAAGCATTATTTAAGTAAGCCAAATGATGATAATCGTGCTCAGTTTATAGAATATAGAAATAAAACAAACTCTCTAAGGAGGCGAAAAATGAAAAACTATTATGCAGCTTATTTTGAAGAAAATAAAAATGATCCAAAGAAGACTTGGAAAGGTATAAATGAAGTCATAAAAGGGACAAAGAAAAAACAAATTATAGCTATTCAAGCGAATGATAGGATTGGTGATAACCCAGTTGAAGTAGCTGAACTGTTCGCAGACCATTTTTCGAATATCGGAAAAAGGATCCAAAGCAAAATTCCTAGCGACCAACCATCGACATTGGAGTTTGAAGACAACCGAGGTGATGGGAACCAAATGAATATTGAACCGTGTACAACAGATGAGGTAAATAAAATTGTAGCATCAGTTAAGTCGAACAGCGCAGGAATAGATGGACTAAATCTACGGGCTTTGAAATCCATACTACCCACAGTAGTGCCCATATTAGTGTATCTGATAAATCTATCTTTTAAAGAAGGACAATTTTTTAGTTAGAAAGTCACACAAGTATAAAATTCGTGATGATATGGAAATTTGGATTGAAGGTAAGTTTGAAAGTTTATCGTTAGAAATGGATGTTATTGGATGAAAAATTTTATTTATTCTGATTTATAAACCACTGAGTGCATCTTTTGAAGATTTTAGGCATGTTTTGAATCTTTAATGGATATAGTGAATAGTTCAAGGCTTGAATATGTTTGTATGGGAGATTTTAATTATGATTTGAAGAATTTAATAGGTTTTAATTTAGATTTTTTAAATCTTATGCTGTCTTATAATCTGTATCCTGTAACGACTATTCCAACAAGAATTTCTACACACAGCGCAACGCTTATTGATAATGTATTCGTCACTGGGGAAAGAATACGAACAACACATGCGGATGTTATACTAACCCCTGTATCAGATCACCTCCCAATATTAGCGTGTTTGAAAGTGACTACTAGACAGATATTTAAAGGTCAGCAAATGAGCTTTAGAGATTTGAAAGCAAATAATTTGAAAAAGTTTGCTGAGGAAATGAATGTAATATCATGGGAAACTGTAGCCTACTTGAGGAAAAATGATGAAAAAATTTATGCCCTGTAAAAACTGTCAAACTGAAAAACAATTTTTAGTTTTGAAATCCATCAAAACTAAAAGGAAAATTTCCTGATCCATTGAAGCTAGCAAAAGATATCCCGCTGCCAAAAGCAGGATCACTTACCGACATTTCAAACTGGAAACCCATATCGATTTTGCCAGTTCTGTCAAAAATTTATGAAAAATCAATGCATAAAAGAATTTATGAGTATTTATTGAAATGTGGATTTTTATCAGAGACGCAATTTGGTTTCAGGACAGCTCATTCAACTGTGCATGCTCTGGAGGACCCAATGGATACCATAAATAGTGAACTAGATAAAACGAATTTTGTATGTCGATTTTTATAGATTTTAAAAAAGCTTTTGATACAGTAGATTTTAGCATTTTATTGAAAAGATTACGCTGCCTAGGAGTAAAGGATGCTTGTTTTAAATGGTTTGAATCTTATTTGAATGGAAGGTTTTTAAGAGTGATATTAGATTGATCGATTTCTAAATGTTATCCAGAGTTCCACAGGGTTCAGTCTTAGGTCCGTTATTATACCTTATATATTGTGATAGTATGCGGTTTTACATACCACGAGCCAAAATTACTTCATTTGCAGATGATACTGCACTTGCAGTTACAGGAAAGACTCTCAATGAACTTATTGATAATTCTAATGAAGCATTAAAAGGACTGCATACATTCGTCTCTCTAAGTCGGCTTGCAATAAATACAACAACAAAAAAATTTATGACATTCACTAGAATAGGAACAGCGCCTACCACTTCTCCAGGAGCTATTATATATAATGGAACCACTCTAGCAGAAGTTCAAGAAACTCGATATCTGGGATTTATAGTGGACAATAAACTCAGCTGAAAAAAACATAGTGATGTGATTTCATGTAAAGTTGGGATGCTGCGTAAACTTAAATATTTTTTTTCCAACTAAAGTAATGCTTTCATTGTACCATTCGTTAGTATTGTCTTATATTAATTATGGATGTATGATATGGGCAAGTGATTTTTACACAAGTATAAGAGAGTACAGGTACAGCAAAATAGAGCTGTTCGTATTATTGGAAATTATGACCGAGGAAATGATAGTACGTTAAGTATATTTAAAAAGTTGAATTTACTATATGTAGGTCAAATTAGAGATATGCAGATAGGCATTTTTGTTTTTCAGTGCTTGAATAATTTAGGACCTGAAGTTTTTAGAAGTTATTTTAAACATAATTCGTTTTAACATCAATATTTTACCCAACATGGAAATGATCTGATTAATGAGGTGAGGAATACAACGCGATCGGTGCATGTGACAAGACACATAGGCACGACAATTTGGAATGCATTCCCAGAGTATATAAGGGAGTCAGAGAGTCTCCCACAGCTTAAGCGCCGGTTAAAAATGCATTTTTTGAATGATAAACGATCAGGATGGTGAAGGGAAGCGCATTGAATGAGAGTTTGCTATCCAGAATTTTTCAGGTCTGAGTAATTATTTGGAGTAATATATGTATATTTGTATGTGTATGTGTATGTGTTGTATGTGTATGTATATATGTATGTATGTATATATGTATGTATATATGTATGTATATATATATATGTATGTATGTATGTATATGTATGTGTGTATGTCTATGTATATATATATATATATATATATATATATATATATATATATATATATATATTTATTATATGTGTATGTGTGTGTGTGTATGTGTGTATATGTATATATATACACATTATTTTTTTATTTTATTTTTATTTTTTTTTTCTTTATTTATTTTTGTTGTTGTTTCTTTTTTTTCTTTTTTGTGTGTTTATTTAATGAGTTAGTATTATTGATGATTAAAGTAACATGAATGTAGTCGCTATTACAGGCCAGAATGGCCTTTTTGTGACTAATTGATATGTATATGATATAAAGGTTTTAAATAAAAATTTACCTACCTACCTACCTACCTACATGTGGATCATTTATCCCTGCCCTGTACGAAGTGTCTTCTGAGAATAGAATAAAGTGAATTTGATGTACATTTTTCCCACAATTTAGAAATCGTGTGTTTACATATAAGCAGTGCCAACGCGTTATCTTTTTCTATTGTTATCAGTTTTATCATACAGCACTAGGAGATCGAGTTTTGCTTCTAAAGGGAATTATAGACATAAAAACGATATTCATAAAAACAATATTATGGAATTCGTTTTTCTAACAAAGATTCAAAGGGGGAGGGAGGTAACTTTCCAATTCTTGGAGTCAATTTTCCCTTCCAATTCGAATCCCTGGCATTTTTTATTAGCTTAAGATTTCTGCCCTAATGATGGCAAGAATTGTTATGATTTTCTGGATATTCATTGTCAAACCACGTCCAACGAATAAGTTAGCAATACTAACTTTATTTTCGAATGCTTTGATATTTAAATATGGTGAATATATCACAATACAATATTACATAATCTGTATTAATACTTTGACTTATCCTGTATCTTTGTTTAGACAGCGCTATTGCGCTGCCTATTATTTTTTGTTTCGGCTTTGTGCAGCTTTTTGATATCAATGCCATTCATTAATGTAAATCGGTGAACCTACAACAAATAAATTTAATAGAAAAACATAACAAGTATGTTAAAAGTTTAGTATAACACATTAAATCTTACTGAGTCAAAATCCATTCAAAATTACGAGCAAATAAATAGCACAATACCTGTTGCTACTAGAATTGAGCTTTGTTCAATTATAGGATTGAGCATCCTGTGCTGGGGGAATTGGAGGGAGGATGTATACTGAAGCATTAGTGGTGAATCTGTCTGAAAAAGCCAAGTGTATACGACATTCACCTTTGCCAATTCAAAAGCTTGTTTACGCTATGTTAGTGTCGTCTGCTGCAGTTCATTGCTGACAAATTTGGTAAAAGCCAAGCACCAGCAATTATATTTTATATTTATATTGCTTGATTGCGCAATGTTTTTAAATTCACCAAGTAGTGTGTTTTTAAATAGTTACTTTTCTTCACTACTGCTTAAAAAGCACCTACTTCAATAGCACTTCCTCTTGCCCCCTCTCCCAATAAAAATACTATATCTACGCTCCTGCAAGGCCCCACAGGAATTCCAAGGACACGACATCCTTCCCATTGACCTAGTATAGATGGGAGTTAAAATTGTCTGTGACACATACTACTTCTAATAACCTTTACCCTCTTCAGATTTCTAAAGAAGCCTTAAGAGGCCAAACTTCAGGTTTCCAAATTTTGGTTTTAAGCTAGTCAGAACAGAAAATTTGGCTAGCCTCCTTGTTTTTTGGGAAACCAGTGCCCCCAACCAAGTTAGTTTTGTAAATTAAGGTCCCTACTACCTGAAGCTATTTGTGTCATACTGACCCTGGAGGAATATTTTTTGAACGTTTGGACCTCCTACAAAAAATAACTAAATGTTGATCTTATGTCATGTTTTGTTTCGGTAGTACCCTTCGAACAAGGGCACAGTAGGGGATGGCAACATACAGTCATTAAAAAGCACCTAGAACTTTTTATTTCCAATGAAAAAGGAGGTCTCATCCAAGTTTCTATGACAACTTATTTATAAACAGAGGAAAGAAAAAATTAGGGACAAAATTTACAGTTCATTATATCAACGCTATTGAGGTAATGGAAATTTGTTGAAAAAAAAATCCAACTCAGTTTGATGAGGCCAACCATAAGAATAAGTCCACACTAGAACGTTGAATTTGATTAAAGTTAATTCTGTTGTCATCAGTGGTGTAAGACAATGAAAAATATGTCTGAAGTCCCATATTAATTATCACTTTGGCCAGTAAATTCTAAAATTCGAAAATATTGACGGAGATCAAGGAACTGTAAGATTTTAGCACTCTAACTAAACATACAACAAATATCCAAGCAATAAGATCAGAAAAGTAATACTTTCATTGTAAAAGAGGGTAAATGTTGTAAATATTTGCCATTCCTTTGGCTACGTGAATGAAAAATAAAAGCTACGAAACTAGAAACAATGAGTTTGAAGAGAATAAAAGGATAGTTTTACTAGTCGTTGGATGAATCTTTAGGGATCATTTTAGAGAAGCCCAAAGCAGTAATCCTGAATAAGGTGGGACGGAGGAGGGATATTTTCTAAACTATTTTTCCATAGCGGTCATGTAGCTATGATAAATTATTAGTAGTTGTAGAAGAGACTGAACGGAAAAACGTTCGTTCAGTAAAAAAAAAAAAAAAAAAAAAAAAAAAAAAAAAAAAAAAAAAAAAAAAAAAAAAAAAAAAAAAAAAAAAGGAAAAAAGAGAGACTATAAGATGGTGAAGCAGTTAGATTCAGGGACCATTATTTTTATAAAAATTCTCAAAAATGCGAACACACATTCTCGCTTTACTTTTACCAGGTGTGTTTGCTTTGTACAGTTGAGAATTAAAGCCCATGGATTATAGAATATTCAAAATTTACAAGTAGTTGCTGTATGACGAACGTCAGTTTGTTTTTAGCAATGGCAATGTACTTGAATTTTGCTGAATTTCTGTTTCTTTTTCTTTTGCTCCACCGATTATCAGAGACAACCCTGTTATATATTAAACTTGGTGGACTGGAAGTCCTGATATATTTACTAATATCAGACCTTTTCTTAAATTTTCGGCAAAAGGATTGTCTCCCAATATAATTGCGAAAAATGTATGTGTCCATAAATGCAGCCATGTGCAAGAGATTGAAGGAAATCGGAAATAAAAAAAAATTGCGCCTGGCAGTGATATGGATTTCTCTTGCAAGGCAAATCAGAAATATTTCCATTTTCTCTATTGCTTTACACTGTTCAAGTTTAATTTGTTATTTTTCGTGAAAAGGGCACACAAGAATTTCGTTTTAGTTTTCTTCTGTTTTTTTCTCCTTTGTCTTGAAATCAAAAGAAATAAAAGGGAATTTTAAACGTTTGTTTTAATACTGCCTAAACGGTAAATATAGAGAGCCCATGATTTGCTGTAGTGTGGTAACTATAGAGGCATTAGCCTGGCTTCTGTAGGGAACAAATTAATTATTATGTTGATACTTTTTACACTCAAAGATACTATAGATGAAAAGTGTCTTAAGAAAAGAAAAGTGTGGTTTTAGGATGGGTAGAGGATGCGTCCGGCCAAACTTTCATTCTTAAATTAATTATTGAGAAGTGTCTGAATCATCAAACGTAGTTAGTCCTCCGTTTTACAGACTATGAACAAATGTTAGACACAGCTGATAGAAGAGCTTTAGCGAGAGTTCAATACTTGTATGGTATACAAGATAAACACATTAAAATAATTAGTATTATATACAAGAATAACATTGATGCAGTTAAGGTAGTAAATGAGGCTGGGAGTTGGTTTCTTATTACATCAGGATTTGGGATGGGTTGCGTTCTATTCCCATTTATATGGATCATTCTTATGGATTTATTCTGAGGTTCACAGAAAAAACAATGGGAGAATACGGAATTAGGTAGGGAAGCCGAACGTTCTGGGACTTGGATTATGCTGATTATTAAGCGTTTTAGATGAAAATGTCATCAAAATGGAAGAAACAATAAAAATTTTGCGCGTCCAGTGTGTAAGAACGAATTTTAAAACTGATGTTAAGAATACAAAGTCTCTAAGACTAATTGCTGGTTGATGAAAAGATCTTTAAAGTGGAAAGCTTCACATATTTGGGAAGTATTATTAGTAAAGATGGTGGGTAGAGTGGAGATGTTAAAAGTGGAATAGACAAGTCCCAGGGTTGTTTTCACGATTGAAAAAATTTGAAAGAATATTAAGAAGTCTTCAGACTAAGAATAGAATATTAGAAATTTCAGTGAGGACAGTGGTCGACTAGGTTTCTGAAGTGTGTGTGCTCCGAAAAACGGAGGAGACATTGCTATATATAATCCAGAGAATTCACCTACGGATTGTTTTGGGTAACCGACTCACTGACCAAATCTGGGGCTACATTAATAGAAAGTTTGAAAGGGCTAGGGCACATTTTCGGAGGAAGGTTGACAAATTCTCCAAATTCTCCTTGTTGGTCAACCCTCCTGGAAAGGTGTAAAGAAGTTGGCTTTGAATAGATTGGGATGGACGAGGAGTGTGCGTAGCCATGTCGGCCTCAGGCGGCTTGGTGCTTTAATGAGTTGTTAGTAGTAGTAGTAGTAGTAGTAGTAGTAGTAGTAGTAGTAGTAGTAGTAGTAGTAGTAGTAGTAGTAGTAGTAGTAGTAGTAGTGTAGTAGTAGTAGTAGTAATAGTAGTAGTAGTAGTAGTAGTAGTAGTAGTAGTAGTAGTAGTAGTAGTAGTAGTAGTAGTAGTAGTAGTAGTAGTAGTATATAGTATTAGTAGTAGCATTAGTAGTAGTAGCAGTAGTAGTAGTAGCAGTAGTAGTAGTAGTAGTAGTAGTAGTAGTAGTAGTAGTAGTAGTAGTAGTAGTAGTAGTAGTAGTAGTAGTAGTAGTAGTAGTAGTAGAAGTAGTAGTAGTAGTGTTGACGAAATTGAGCTGGGCATGAATAGGTACCTGAGACCTTACTTTTCAGGAATAATACTGTTCTTTTTCTGGAGATTTTTTCCTTCCATCTAAATTTATTTAAAGTTGTGTAGTCAAATTTCATACGAGGAATGAATTGAACCTTAATGCATTTTGTTTATTTGGAAGCAACAGAAAAGATAAATTTTATTGCATGTATGCCCTATTGTATTTTCTTTTTTTAGGCTTGATTACAATTAAAACTCTTTGGTCTCTACTTCGAGTAACATAAAGTCTTGTACAATATTTTGCGCAATCTTTACAAAAGGTTTAGCTAATTGATAGTCTCACAAAGTAGGCTCACGAACACTACTGAAGTTTTCAGGAACTTTCACAATTTTAGGGTATGGCCCTCAATTTTCAGGGAAGAAAGTAACCACTGCATCTTTGTTTTTATAATTTTTTTATAATTTCATTAAATTTTTAATGTTAATATTCCTGTTGCCCATGAGTTTCACGTTCTATTCTAAAAGTTGATGTTAATACAAGACAAACTTGCTCACAAATCTCAAATGCACAATTTCTGCCACCTCGAAATTTCTTTAAATTGATAAATCTTCCATTTAGGGCGCTAAACAGAGTACAAATACTAGTTACTTCTTCTGTGTGTAGCTAAAAAAGTGTCCCATCAGTGGGTTGATCAATGAGTAATTCTTCCTTTGTAAAACATAAATATAAGAAAATTAGCTCTTACATAAGAAAATAGAATCCTTTAATCGGTATTATGCATGATATATTTATAGAATGTTTATGCATAAAGAACTTACATAAAAGATATAAGAAAATCCTTTTCATAACTCTGGATACATTTGCTCAAATCCTGTAACACAAACAAATTACATTTCGCCTTTCACATTATATTTTTATTTCGCTTATCAGAAACAGACGACTAGATACACCTTCTACTACAGAAAAATGTATAGCCTTTTCGTGAGGTTTCTATGTTTTCAGTTTACCAAGGCTTTTTTTTAGCATTAAGACTCCAAGAACAATTGATCCTAATAAGTATAAAAAGTAAATTTAAACCTTTGGATGAAATGAGGCAAAGAATGAAAATATGCAAATTACATTTAGAGTTATAGATTGTATTTAAAGACTGAATAGACATCAAAGATATAGCTGTAGCCTAAAGATGTCACCACTTAACTTTGAAATTTTAGTCTTTCGTAAAAAGAGAAACATTAATCGTTTGATTATTTTTAGTTTTCTGCTTCTTTATAAATTGTCCGAAAAGATAGTACACAAATCAGAAGCAAAACTTAGAACAGAAAAATGAAATGAATTCTTTATTGAACGAACATCAGTAGATAAACTTTTCTCAAGGTTACATAATGTTTTTCCAAATGTGGCCCGAGATGGTTGGACCAGAGATTAGTACTTTCTATCCGCAACATCTTTAAACACATACAAAGATTGACGCTACTTTTGTACATGTCAGCAAAACAAATTTAATATTTGAAACTTTAAAAAAGATTTTCAAAGGATTTTTTTTTAAGATGTTCACATCCTTGTCATCTTATTAAAATTATTCTGAATTCTTTTTAGCTGTTATTTAAGTTACAGAATCGTTTGGTTATCAATATTTTATGTTTCATTCTACAGTAAAAAAATGGTACTTCAAAGTCTATTGGAACTTCTGTCAACTGTCTTACAAATATAAGGTGCTCATCACCTATTTTTTTCATAAAATATTATTAATAAAAAAGTTTAAACTTGCCTTTTAAAATACGCTGTTAATTCAAGTTTATTTGAATCCAATTGTAGATTCTGAATTGTATAAAGTTTATATGAAAACGTCTTACAAAGGAAATAAAGAGGTGCAAAACAACAACGAACCCCATTTTTTTCTCAAGAAAGCCTACTATTTCTTTAAAAATAAGAAAATACTGAGATTCGATTTAATATTTCATCCACAAAAATGAAAAAGGATTCCAGAGAGCTACTGAACAAAAAAGGTGTCTATTTCTTTCATAAGTGGAAGCTTTTACTATATTTTCACTAGAGCAGGTGAATAATTTTGATCAAATAATTATGAATAACCAACAAATGTCAGCATTTAATTATGTCTCTGAATATTAGAGACAACTTTTAAATGGGGAAGACAAAATACAAAACAGTAATACAAATTGAAACGTTGGAAAGGTTTTCAAATAAATGACAGAGAAATTAACTTACATTTCTCATGGGGATACCGAAATTCCCCTTATAAATTGATCCCATTGGTTACCATGGGTGGAAAAAGCAAAGATAGAAACTGTCAAGTTTAAAGATTTTGTTCAAACATAGGTAAACAGCCTAAAATAATTTCAAGCAGAATTTATCCTTGTTTTAGACGTTAATTTGCAAGAAAAAATTCCTAGAAAGAGGTTTACAAAGAAAAGTGAAAAGCTATATTTAAACTTAAAAAGAGCAACAGTATAGTAATAAAATATTTCGGACTTAAATAAACATAAATTACTATCCATAGTTAAACGAAACCCAAAATAAACATGTCCTATGTCTTTTGGGAGGAGGTTTCCAGTTCTGGTTTGGCAAAACCTTAGACTTATATTGGCGGTCAGCGATTTGATTCTGTACGCTCAGCCAACGCGCAGTGAGTCCTGGGAGCTTACGGTTAAACAAGTTCCCACGTAACATCTGAATTTCAGATGCCAGCTGAGGCAAAAACGCGTGATCCTGCTGTAAGTAGTAGTTGTTGATATTCATTCCAGGAATTCTTGGATGAATGGATTTAATGCTTATGATCTATTCTGTTTTCAGTAAAGTTAAGATCATTCTTTTATTGGGGTGCAAACGGAAAATTGTCCTTTTCTTATTTTTTGTAATTTTGTTTGTTTTAGGCTTCACTTAATAGTTTTCGTTTATTTTAGATCTCTTATCAGTTTACTGTGAAATATTTGTTGTTTTTACCTTGAGTTGACTATTCAGTTTAATTTAGGTTTGTTTTAGATTTCGTTTACTAACTCTTGATATTTTTTTTGTAAGTTAACTTAGAAAGAAGTTTAATCCCAATATGAAACTTATATGTTTACAATGGGCAACTTGCATAACTTACAGACTTTGCCCTGCAGGCTCTGGGGGATTATGTTGACCCTCGGCGGACAGTAATTTGACTTTTGGACTATTTTAAAAAAAGGTTTATATTCAAACTTTCCCTATGATTACTTTGACTTTTACAGGTCAAACAGGTCAAAGTTTAACATACTTTCCCTATTGATTACTTTGACTTTTACAGGCACTAGAACTCTCACTCTTCAATCGCATGAGCCCCCTACGAAGCTTATACGACCACCCCTTCCGTACAGAGGGGCTCTGGGGGGAAAATAATAAGAATGCATTGAAACCTAATGTTTATTTGCTATTTTTTCTAGGTTGGCTCCTTAAAATTTTTGTTGAAAATATGGGAACGTGTTTCCCTCTAATGTTCTCATATAACACCAAAGAACGGGGGCACTTTCCTCTTAAAATATTCGTTTTGTCTGTTAACCATTTTAGGTGGCCTTAAAGAGCCGTATTCTTGATTTTACATCTTTAATTGTTTTTCCTATAGGATAAGATATATTCGTCAAGAAGTGAATATACAATATTGCACTATACTAACCCCCAAAGGCTGTGAGTAAGGAGAAAGACACACGAGCATTAGTTAGAGAAGAAAAAACTTACTTTGAAGTGAATGATAAGACTTAGGGTGCTCACAGAGAGAAGAACGAAAATAAAATAAATGAATGATAAAAAAAAATCTCAGAACACAAAAATCAAACAGATTGGACATATTGAAAAAATAAAGTAAAATACTAGGTGATTTAATTAAAATCAACTTGGTGAAGTGACGAAAAACTTGAAAGCCATGGCTAATTGGAGTAAAGCTGATATAAATAGTCTTAGTGAGAGGCAAATATGGCATAAAGCTGGCATAGATGATATAAAAATAATGTCATTTTATACTCTTAAATAGAATCCAATAGACCACGCACAAAACGAGAATAGTAGAAAAAATACAATGAAATAACTTCTATGAAGCCGGAAAATTTTTAATATTCTTTTTGAACAACCTAAAATATTGGTACCTTCGATCAGAGTCAGGTATCATTTTCCACGCAATATAAATTGCCATTAAAGGATCAAAATTACTCAAACGAATTTGCTAGATTTAACCGAGGCTTTCGTTCACAAATCCCTTAAGTGCCAAGTGTGCTGTCATCCTAAAAAGAGACAGAAGAAGATAGGCCAAAGTTGCCACTAACGGAATCAAAGGGATTAGGATGGCAGAGACCAAATCAATTGCTAGTCCTCTACTTTTCTCCAAGGTCTCTCTCTCTCTGTCTGTTTGTCTTAGCAACAGTTTGTTTATTTCTCTCTCTCTGTCCCTATGTCCCTAAGTGTTTGAGCGGGTTTTTTCTTTTCCCTTTGTCTGTCTTTGTTTGTATGTTTTTGTCTCTCTCTCTCTCTCTCTCTCTCTCTCTCTCTATATATATATATATATATATATATATATATATATATATATATATATATATATATATATATATATATATATATATATATATATATATATATATATATATATCTTTCTCTCTCTGTTACTTTTCCTGTATGTTTGAGCAGATATTTGATTCTCCCCGTGTCTGCTTTTGTGCGTTAATGTTTCTGACTCTGTGTGTTAATAAGTGTTTTTTTTTTCTTTTCCCTCTCACTCTCTCAATATCTTTCTCTCTCTGTCTGTTTGTCTTAGCAACAGTTTGTTGATTTCTATCTCTCTGTGCCTAAGTGTTTCAGCAGTCATTTTCTTTACCCCTTGTCTGCCTTTTTTTTATTCTGAGTCTGAATCTGTGTGTTTGTGTGTTTTTGTCTCTCTCTCTCTATCTCTCTCTCTCTCTCTGTGCCTGTCTCTCTGAGCGGATGTTTGCTTGTCCCCGTGTCTCTCTTTTTGTGTTTGTGAATCTGACTCTGTGTGTGTTTGTAGGTATTTTTGTCTCAATATATTTCTTTTCGCTTGTGTATCTGAGTGTTTCAGTGTGTCACTGTCTCTCTTTTCGTGTGCCTGTGTGTCAGGATGCCTGTTTGTCAAAATGCCTGAGAAAGAGAAAGAGACAGAGGGAGAGAGAGAGAGAGAGAGAGAGAGAGAGAGAGAGAGAGAGAGAGAGAGAGAGAGAGAGAGAGAGAGAGAGAGAGAGAGAGAGAGAGAGAGAGAGACAGAGAGAGAGTGGCAGACAGACAGAGAGACAGATACACAAAAACACACATACAAACCTGTCTGAGTGGATCTTTGCTTGTCTTTTTTCTCTGCAACTGTTTTTCTGAGTGGCTGTCTGCTTGTCTTTCCCTCTCTCTCTCTTTATCTGTGCTTGTCTGTCTAAGAGGTTGCTGCTTGTCCCCTTGTCTGTCTTTGTTTGTCTAATCCTCTGTATATTTGTATGAGTTTTGTCTCTCATTCTGTGCCTGTGTTTTTTAGAGATTGTTTGCCTGTCTCGCTTCCTCTATATTTATACCTGGATCTCTGAGTGGATGTTTGCTTGTCTTCGTGTATGTTCTTGTCTGCCTTTATGTCTGAATCCGTGTATTTGTATGCAAGTTCTCGTCTCTCTATCTCTATGCCATTGGGTCTGATCGGGTGTTTGCTTGTCACTATGTTTGTCTTTTTGTGTTTGTGTGTCTGAATCTTTGTGTTTATGGATGATTTTGTCTCTCGCTCACTCTCTCTCTCTCTCTCTCTCTCTTTGTCTCTCTCTATATGTGTCTGAGCGGGTGTTTCCCTGTCTCTTTATCTGTCTTTGTCTTTCTTATGTATAAATCTGAGTATTAGTATATGTTTTTGTCTCTCTCACTCTCTGTGCCTGTGTATCTGAGCAGGTGTTTGTATGTTTCTTTTTGTGTGTTTTTGTGTCTGGCTATATAGGTTTGTATGTGTTTTTGTCTTTCTCTTTTTGTCTTTGTTGTTTGTCTTTGTGTGTTTGAGTGGCTGACTTTGTGTGTGTTTGTTATTGTTTTTATATCTCTCTCTCCGTTTCTGTGTTTCTGAGCGGCTATTTGGTTTTCTCTGTCTTTCTCTCTCTCTCTTTGTGCCTGTGTGTCTGAGTGGCTGTTTGCTTGTCCCTAGTCTTTGTGCGTTTGTGTGTTGCGATGTGTGTGTGCGTAGGTGTTTGCTTCTCTCTCTCTTTCTCTGGCTTTGTTTTTGACTGACTGTTTGCTTGTCTCTCTTACTGTGCCTGTGTATCTGAGTGGCTTCTTGTATGTTTTTATGTCTGTCTTTGGTGTATTTGTATGCCTGACTCTGTACATTTGTTTTGAATGTATCTGTTTTGTCCCTTTCTCTCTCTCACTCTCTCTTTCTTTCTTTTTCTCTCTCTCTCTCTGCGTCTGAGTGTCTGAGTGATTGGTTGCTTTTCCCTCTCCCACATTTGATTAAAAGAAACGTATCTTCATCTTGGTTTGTGGAAAATATTGCACAAAACTTTTCTGGATCTCCTATTTGATTCAAAGAAGCGTATCTTCATCGAGTTTTGTGAAAAACAGAGTAAAAAACATTTGAGCTACACATTTTATCCAAAGAAGCGTATCTTCAGTGAGCTTTGGGCAAAACAGATTACAAGATATTTTGAAACACACATTTCACTCCAAGAAACGTATCCTTATCCAAATTGATGCAAAACAGAATACAAAATATTTTGAACCATACATTTGATTCAAAGAAACATTTCTTCATCGAACTTTGTGCAAAACAGAGTAAAAAAAAAGAATTTGAACCACACATTTGGTTCAAAGAAACGTATGTCCATTGAACTTTGGTCAAAACAGTGAACGAAACAATACATTTGATTCAAAGTAGTGTATCTTCGTCGAGCAATATGCAAAACAAATGCAGGCAAAGTCATAATTTGATTCAAAGAAGCGCATTTTCATTGAGCTTTATGCAAAACAGGGTACAACATTTTTTAGCCACAAATTTGATTCAAAGAGCCGTAGCTTCATCGAGTTTTGGACAAAACAAAATACAAAATATTTGAAAGTGTAAATTCAGATACAAATTCACAAGATGATTTTCCAGAACAATAGCAAAAGAAATTTACTTGGGATTTTTTTGAAATACGAATTACAAATGGTATACATACGATACTCGTGATTTTTGTTCTTTAAAAACAAAATTTTTATTTCACTTTTTACTTTTTTGATTTTATTTAGTTTGTTTTTCAATGTTATAAAAATTCCATTCTCAGCACCTTTTATTATACTAAATCCCAATTATATTCACTTAAAGCAGGATTTCTGTAAAAATGTAAACCTTTTTCATTCATCCCTACTAAAAAATTTATTAATATAACTGTCATTAGATTTACCTTGTTAACCATGCCCAGACAGGACTTTGTAAATGAGATCCCGACGGGATTAATCTAGTGATCCCATGAAATAGGTAATGTAAGTAGGTCAATGCTCTAGTTTAGTAAAGGCAATCTCTAGAGCCAAAGGCAATATCTAGAGCCAAAATAAGGATGTAGATTCAATAGATATTAATGCCATACTACTGACAAAAACTAACTTTAGACAAATTATCACACAAACTGGAATTTCTTGGATGTTTTAAATTTCAATACGTTACAACATCTCTTCCTTTGTTATTTATGTGATGCTCTTCTTTTAATTCTCAAATTATTCTTTAGATAGTATGATAGAATTGTTTATTGAGCCAAAAGGTACCAGAAGCATGTCGTAAACACAAACAATTTAGCAAATGAGATGTAACTGCATTGACTTAAAAGAAATTAGGCAAAAATAGGTAAAAAGAAACTCCTGTTTGTAAGTTACACTTTGATGTGTTTCACCAAAGTCAGCACTATAGTACAGCCTATTTTAAGAATGTCGAATATTGAAAATACAAATTGTTATTTGTTATTCTATATATGATTTCAATGTAAACAAAACGCATCTTAAAATTTTTGATTTTGTGAAAAATCAAGAATTTCTGATACTTCCACGGATTAATATCACTATGTGTTTAGCAATGAAATTACATTCCTAACTTTTTTCTTGTGATCTTGATTATTCTGGGGATGTTTTTCTGATCTATAGACAAATTAAACGAGACCTACGCTGCCCGGGCAATGTGAAGTGTTGCTGCAACCTTTGTCCGGCTTCGCTGACTAAAGTCTTGCGAGAGCAACATTTTGGTTTTGTTTCTTTGCTATTGATCAGTAATCATACGATCAAAGGGTACTCCTCAGCGTTGAAAAAACAACAGCAAAATATTATCGAAAGAAGGGACTGAATTGACTTTTCAGCAAGTTGGACTTTATCCTTTTCAATCGTAGACATCGTGACGGATGAAAACTCGGAACAATATCTTATATAATCTAGTTGGTATTACAAAGCTATCCCCAACCTTCCAGGATCAAAATACCATAGATGACATTTTATTAATTATTACGGAACTATCTCATTGTTTTAAATTCTCGTTTGTGCTTGTTTCTTCACTATCGGTTAAATGATGAAGCTGTCAGCCTATCGAAGTTTTTAAAACGGTATGTTCAAACAAGAACGCAATCAGTTATCAAATGACCAAATGCTCTTCCTCAGCGTTGAAAAAACAACAACTACAAAATAATACCGAAAGAAGGGACTAAATCGACTTTGCAGCCAGTTGAACTTTGTCCTTTTCAATCGTAAACATCGTGACGGATAAAAACTTGGAACAATATCTTAAATATTCTAGTTGGTATTATAAAGCTATCCGTAACTTTTTGGGATTCGAATACCATAGGTGACACCAATTATTACGAAACTACCTCATTGTTTTACGTTATCGTTTGTACTCGTTGCGTAAACACTTAGTTCTTTCAGATTTAGAGAGATCGAATAAAATGTGCACCAATTTGCACAAATTTCTAGCCCAAAGTGAACACATTCTTACTTATAAGTCCCTCTTCCGTGATAGACATCAAGTTCACCGGAAAAAAATAAATGGGTACACCAACTAGCAAAAGTTGCAAAGCTCTCATCGCTGAAGATGATTGTAGCCCAACAGCCGATTATTACTTACAAGTTCCCTACATATCTTACTACTGGAATCAAATTGTTTAACCATTAATTATACCGGAAACAAATAATAGGTACTCCAACTGGCAAAAGTGGCAAACCCCTCATTGCCGAAGATGATTATGAGCTAACAGCCGAACTTACCTGACAAGTTATGAGCTAATAGCCGTTTCTCGTGCAAAGTGAGCCGATTCTCACTTATAAGTCCCTCTCCCGTGATAGGCATCAAGTTCACCGGAAACAAATAAATGGGTACATCAACTAGCATAGGAATTGCAAATCCCTCGTCGCTGAAGTTGACTGTATCCTAACAGCAGAGGGTTCCAAACCACCCATCGCTGAAGTTGACTGTATCCTAACAGCAGATCATTACTTACAAGTCTCCTACATGTCTTACGGCTGGAACCAAATTGGCTTTACCATCAAATACACTGGAAACAAATAATAGATACACCAACTAGCAAAAGTTACTAACCCCTCACTGCCCAAGATGATTATTATCTAACAGCCGACTGTTGCTTACAACTCCTCTATGTGTCTCACAATTTGTATCGTCCTAGATTTCGTTTCAGTGTGTACCTTACTACTGAAGTTGTCAACCCCTTGAAATTTTCAAACCGGTATACCTCATGAAGGAATTTTCGTACCAAAAAATGAATGTCGTGTGCTCTGATCAGCTCAAAGAGCTATCGATTGCCGTCGAGAAAAAATACTATCTGTCTTAGTTCAAAAGTTGATTTTTTTTGCCGTAGGCCAACTTTCTGACGTTATCACTTAGAAAGGAGCAAAGGATAAACTCCAATTTCCTTAGCAATGAGAGAACTTTTAAAGTTTATTTGGCACATTTAATACCATTTCTCTACCGCAATCCCAAGTCCGAAAAACTGAATGATAAACTCTGCTGAAATCACGAACAGAAATGGGTAGAAACAATTAATGGCAGCACTTTCGGACCCGTGGGAAAATGCGACATTTTTGCTTCTGTAAATTTTTCTATTTATCACTCAAAGAAGATATATTGGCTGTGGGGCCGGGTAACTGCCGCATATATTTAACACTTATAGATTTTAGTCCATCTTCAATTTGAAAGTGGTGCCTGTCTGCTTACCTGTTAGAACGGAGCTTTCCACTCGAAAGCAGAAACATGGTTTGATGAAACGGAAGCTTGGCTGCACAACTTCAGATACTCCTCTCTGACATAGGCTATATAACTTCACTTGACTTCGCACACCATAGGCTCTGGCTCGTGGACAAGCGAAAACCGTCCTTTTTTGCCCCAGGCAAGAGTTCTGGGAAGCTTTCGAAAATGTAATGCCATATTCATCAATCCAGCCCGAGGTCCACACTTTCCGTAAAAACCGCACAGGTTAGACCCTTACCAGTTTCCAGGAATAAGCTGAGGTCGGCGGCATAGAAAAAAAAAACGGGACAAAACCAAAGTGTTGCCCTCGCAGCACAATTCTCACTCATCAAACTACATATCGATTTGAATAAGTTTAAAAGGCAATCGAGCCGCTTATTGCTTTTGACAGGAAGAAGGGCTAACATCACTTTTTTGTAAATCTTGATTAGCATTAAGATATTATTTGAATGTTGGGCTGCTGATGTTGTTATGAAAAATAAGGAAATATAATACTCAAAATGCTGGTCCTTTTCCAAAAATTACCGATGACACTCTGGACTTTTGAAGTTGTAGTGTCGGTAGCCTAATCATGTTTACTGTAATATTAGTCTGTTTTAAGCGAGACTTGGCTGTTGATTCTAATTTTTTCGATTCATTTAGGAAAAGTTTCCAAATGTTCATTCATTTTATGGAGAAAAAAAAAAAAATCAGAATGGCGAATTCAAAGTTTTCTTATTTCGGAACATTACTTGGCTTACTCTGCTCAGTGATAGATAGAGATACATTATGGCTTGACGTGTCTTATCACCATATCCGACAATCTACTTATCCTAAATCTAGAAGGTTTCTTTTACCTACAAATAGGGACATCCTAGCTTCTCCCAACATAAGAATTTCCTATGGAATAATATATTGGCATAATGAGACTTGAAGATGATCATTGAGGAGATTTGTAAGGTTTGTCAAGAGAGATCATTACTTACGCTTCGTTTCTTTCTTCCTTACAATCTCATAAGGACAATAGTCACGTTCCTTCTCGTACTTTGGCTGTTTTATTTTAGGTTTTGTTTTATCTCCACCTTGATGCTGTTTAGACAAGGATTGGTAGTGATTTAATAATTTTTCTGACTCAACTAGTGAGCGTGTATTTGTTTTAGGGTCCATTGTATTTTAGCCTCTGTATGTTTTCCAGGCCTTTCTTGGTTTTCATGAGGAAAAGAATGTTTTAACTGAAAAGCGATAGAGATAACAAATAATAGGGGAAAATCAAAACAAAAAGATGGTTTCACATCAAAATCCTCACATCTTGTTAGTATATTCATGGATGATGTTCTATTTGGTTAGTATCGTCAACTTTCATTCTGTGCATTTATTTTTGGACATGTTAGCCATATGCCTTAGTCTAGCTATTTATTAGAATTAAATAAGATTTTAATTTTGAGTCGGCAAACTTTGTTTTTATTTGAAAGTTGGGCATAAAATGATTCATTTTTCATCATCCGAAGTATTTCGTTCTTATGCGGTGAAGTGACAAAGTTCATTTTTGCAGATGTCTCTTTGATCACTGCGAAGTTTTCGCGGACTTTAAAATTATCAATTTCAAGACTTAAATGTCATTCTTTTGCAGCTGTTAAGGTTATATCTGCTTAATCCTAGCGACCATGTTTTGGCCAAAAAACTGTGGAGTAAATATCCACCTGAAATCAGTAGTATCCTCAAGATGGTTTTAAACGAAACTCTATCCCTGCTTTTAAAAAGGAACCCTGCTTTTAAAGGGAGCCCTATCCCTGGATTCGACGAATGCCTTATCCAGTAATTCCGACGACGGCCAGCAAGTGTATGTTACGTTATAGGGGGGCATGTTTTCTATATCATGCAGGTGCGTGTTAAGTAACAGGATTTAATTACTTTTGGTTGTTACGTACTAGGACTTATTAGAGAACCAGTAAAAAAGCTGTTATGTAATAGGGTTTGTTTGTTTTTGATTGTCACGTAATATGCTTTGCTTTTTACATAGCATGGAGTGTTTAATAGCCCACAAGGGCCAGGGAAGAACCTTCAAGACCCGTTAGTGGGGAACCTTCAAGACACCGGATCCCTAGCGATCAATCCCACCACCCCCTTGCATCTAATTCCAATGGATGCCCTAGCAAGTAATTCCAATGGGGCTCTAGCAACCACTGCCATTGGGAGCCCAACATCCAATTTCACTGGGGCCCTTAACCTAACCACCGGGCCCCCTAGCATCCAATTTCACTGGAGGGCCCTAGCAACCAATTCCAACGAGACCCTAGCATCCAATTCTATTGGGGGATCTAGCATACAATTTCATCGGGGCTCCTAACGTAATCACCGGGACCCCTAGCATCCAATTTCACTGGGGAAGCCCTAGCATCTAATTCCGTCGGGGCCCAAACATCCAATTTCATCGGCCCCTAACGCTACGTTGACAAAGGTAATGCAGAGGCAAAACTGCCTATATGCAATTAGCTCAGCTCATGCATCCAAGTGAAGTACTGCTTTGCTTCAAGTTCATTATTAGATAAGTTTTACGATGAGATGTTCCGCTTTAAATTGATTGTGTTGGGCGATTATTTGATTAAACAAAATATCGATGCTTTTACTTTCTATATTTGTTATAATGATTATGATATCTCTGATAATTTTTTTTTGCTCAAACTATTTAACTTTTCGCTTTGCCAAAGCACAATAACAAAATTGTAATTAAAGAGTATTTTGCACAGTCTTTTCTAAACACTGAAAAATATAAAAACAAGCTTCTATGATATAAATGTTTCCCATTAAAATCTAGATTTGAAATTACACGAGTCGAACAAGGACCAATGAGTCAATACGATCACCCCTGGAAAAAAAAACAAAAAAATAAATAAACAAATAAACAGTCTTCTGGCAAAAAAATTCGAAATCCTACAGTTTTGCAAATAGGAGCTTGAAACTTCTACATCAAGGTTCTCTGATACGCTGAATCTGATAGTGTAATTTTTGTCAAGATTGTATGACTTTTAGGGGGTGTTTGTCCCTATTTTCTAAAATTTGGCAAATTTTGTCAGGCTCGTAACTTGTGATGGGTAAAACTAATCTTGATGAAACGTATGTATTTAAAATCAGCATTAAAATGCAATTCTTTTGATGTAACTATTGGTAACAAAATTCCATTTTTTAGAGTTTCGGTTACTTTTGAGAGGGGTCGCTCCTTGCTACAGTTCGTTACCACGAACTGTTTGATAATAGTTTCTGTTATAATTGGCTAAGTTTATTTATGAGCATATAGTGACGCATTAACCTAAACTTACAAAGGCTATTGCCAGCTTTGACTCCCAACCGAGGGCAGGCAGTCAGGAAAAGGCATACGAAGCCGTCATCTAGCCGGCCAAAGTCCAACTAAACGGAATTTTGGGCTAGAGTAGTAATAACAGTTACTAGGGTATTATACCCCAAAATACATTCAAGCTCAATAATATTTTTAAAAAAAATTTGAACAATCAAATTCTAGATGTTCAAGGATTTTAACGCTGATGTTTGAACTATTTTTAGACGAATACGAAAAAACTGGGACTTGTTTTATTAGGACTGTCACACACATTTATTTATATTATTTCACCACAGGAGATGAATCCTTCTAACAGAAATAATGATAAACTAGAAGAGTTATAAAAAATGGACAGCTTACTGATTTATCCTTATTGTTTCAACAGCCATTCTTCACATAACAATTTCGGCTTCAATACTATAATTTTTCCTTGTTTGGTTCTTCTTAAGGGCCTTTTCAGTCGCTGTGGAAGATATTGCATTTCAATCACAAAAGGATTCTTGGTCAGATCGTCTTCAGATTTAAAAAAAAAGCGTGGAAAATATTATGCTTGAATTTATTCTTTGAAAAAGATGCGTTGAAAATATAACATATAAATTTATTCTTAGAAAAAGATAGAGACAATCATCTGATTATTGTGTAAAAGGAAACACAAGCTAATATCCGGAAACCATGGAGACGGATAAGTAAACGAACAGAAATAGAGCTCCATTAAAGGAAGGGTGAAAATTAAAATATGTTCTTCTATATCATGACTATTGAAGATGAATATATATATCGTTATTGAATATTACGTATTATATAAATGTTTTCTTTTCAAATTAAAGGAAAGATTGACGTTAAAACTTGGAAGTAGCAAAATCCACTCCACATATGAGAAAAGATTCCCCTTCCTCACTTCTTAAGTTTCACGCTAGAGTTTTATTGCCTTTTGAAAAAGATTCCTATTGCAATTCAACTAACCTTTTTGGTTACTAAAATTGACTGACAATTAAAATTGGTTTCACAACAATAGAAACGCAAAACCGACGAAACAAAAGAGGTTTAAGAGAAAAAAAAGTTCCCAAGTAGCCTGCACTATTAACACAAGCAAGCTCAGTTTTAAGTAAGCCTCTAGGTTTACAGAATTCTGCAACTGTAGGGAAATATTACGATTCATCTGTTAATGTATTTTTGCTTTAATCTTCTATTATTAAGTAAGTAAGTAAGACAGCACTAGACCCTTAAGGTCACAACTGGCGGTGCTGATCTCCGTTTCATGGCCCTTTAGTGAGTAAGTACAATGAGGGGTTGGGGGCCAACCATCCTGTGCAGTCGTAAACACTACCTGTTTACCTTCACCAGATTTCTCCAGTTACTCATTTAGAGCTGGGTCGATTCTGGCTGAGCCTACAGAGTCACGCCACTGACCCCGGTCCCAAACTAAATAACGGGTCACAACTAGGATTGAACCCTTGGCCTTGGATAAAAAATTTCCACGCCAGCGCGCCAACCAATCAGCCAGGACGGCTTAAAATCTATTATTAGAAATATCAAAAATAACAGTTACTATTTCTGAACCAGCTTCAAGTGGCAATATAATTTTTTTTTCACTTGTTTTGTGTATGTCACCATGGCCCGATTGGGCTTTTCGTGTGAATAAATCTATCTATCTATCTATCTATCTATTCATCTTCACTTAACTGTTTGTTTTCAAAACACTTTTTATAAACTCGGAATACTTTGAATTCTCTGAATACTTGTGGTTAGCTGCTTAATAGGTTTTAGCCTAATTTTCCAAAAAAAAAACATTCATGCAATTGCAATGAAACATCTAAGGATACTAATTTGAAGGCTTTAAGGAATGTTTTTAGGGATCCTTGCTTACAAAAAGCACCAAATAGAATGGAAATAATGAAATGCAACTTTTCAAAAGATCCGTATCTTATATTATCTTGTCAATAATATGCATGATATGTCATCTTGTATCTGAAGATGTTGTTGAAAATTGATTTTTTTTTCTTTTTTTAAAATTACCTTTTTCTGCTTACAAAACTCACGCAGATGTAGAAATTTCTCTTCAAATGAGCTCTTAAGCGCTCTCCATGATTTTTCAGTACCTCCTTAGCTTCGAGAAGAAAAACAAAACAGAAAAACAGACCTATCAATGCTCCCCATACGATACAATGCAAAAAAATTTTTCCATGCTGCTCAAGATGGGGGAGTATAATTCTCCTACTTGATGTTTCCAACCATAGTTATTTTAAAGGGATATGTTCGATTTCAATTTGACACCATTTTTGTGGGGGTTCAGGGTGTTTTTCCAAATTGTCACAATTTTTTTTTGCAGTAATTTTTCACCACTAAAATTAACGGATATAAGAGCTACAATTCTTGAATCAGCTTTAAATGGTAATACTTAATTATTTCACAATTGTTTTTTTTTATACCATTTTAAGTTTTGATTGCTATAGGCTAAGGCTTGTTCTTTACTAGGTTTCATTTGACCCTTCAGCCATGCTTTAGGCCAACACAGCCACGCTCGCTATCTTTTTATCCCAGTCTATTCAACACCCATCCTCTTTACACATTCCCAGGGAGTTTTATTTCTCATTAAATAATTCATTATGATTTCTTCCCTCCCTAATCGGGCCAGAATTTCATTTGGGCACAGAGAGTTGGCCAAAAAGGATGATATTTAGTAATGTATCATCCGTCATCTCTAGAGCATATCCTCACTGTCTAAAGTTTCCTCTCATTATAGTCCCTAGAAAGTGAGATAGAACTACAATTGAACAACTGAATATTTGAAATACGGTCAGTCAGATGAATACCCAAAAGTATTTGTTCGTAATATTTCTAGAAAGTATCCAACACGTCCTCCTCTGTATCTGGAGTACCCACGTTTGAAAACATTACTTAAGCAATATCATCACTTTAATGTCGAATTTTCAAACCTTGATTTCCAGACTTATCTTCCCATTCTTCTAAACCTTTATTAACTGTGAAAAAAACACCTTGAGTCTTGGCTATTCTACTTTTAACATCTTCAGTAAATAAAAATACTCTCTGGGTAAGTGAGGCTATCCATGTTATTGATCTTATCGTTATTCAACATCACCCCTTCACCTTCACTCATTCTTAGCCTGAGCAAATTAGTCTTTTTAATTAACTGTTTGAAGCACTCTGAACAAAAATCGACTGCACATGGGGATATGAAAGTGATCTGTGTGTTTCTTGGCCAATAGAGTGGCCACACGAAGCACCTCTGCTTCTACTGTGAATGGAGTAGCCTTTAAAGCAACAAAACTAAGTTAAAAACTGAAGCTCAGTAAGAAGATTTTCGGTTGGTGGATGTAATAGCGTTGTGAAAGAGAGTCTAGTGGGTTCTAAAAAGATTTTACTTTCACTACTTTGTATCAGTTTGAGACTGACGGAACAATTTGTCAAAGCTGCGAAGTGTTTCAAATATTTCTGTGAGCAGTATTCCAACCTCTTTCCGGCAAAATTTGAAAAAGGGTTATTTGTTAGTTCTGAAATAAGGAGCCTAATGAAGGATGAAAACTTTTAGGGGAAAGTGGAAGACCATTAAAGAATAGTATGACAATTTCAAGCAAGAGGTAAGTAGTTTCATAGGAAACGAAAAAGACACAAACTACAGCAATATTGCTGAAAATCTGTTAAATAACTACGGACTACTAGGTTGTAACATGGGTCTTAAAGTTCATTTTCTTCATTGTCATCTGGAATATTTTACAAAAAATCTTTGAGCAGTAAGCGGCAAATAAGGAGAACGATTCTATTTAGATAAGATAAAACATGTATTTCAAAAAGTGCATAAAACGCAATTCAAGTATAAAAAGCGTAAAATAGACACAACAACTAAAAAACTGACGAATAATACCAAAACAAGAATATCAGAATGAAAAATCATTCATTTGTCAAAAATATTAAACTGCAAAATATCAATTAGTTAAAAAGATAAAAACTGATAAATCTAAAAAAATTAAATAATATATACATTTAAAAATGTTTAAAAGAATATACAAAAGACAAGGGGGAACAAGAAGCGGATGAACATGAAACTTGGGTATTACCACTACCAAATAGTGTTAAAGGAAAACTAGGGGTTTATCTTATCTGTAATGAAGGGGACGAAAGTTTTTCAAATCTGTAGGTAAAGCAACGAATGGGGGACATGGTATTAAGGAAATTGAATGTACATATCAAGGATGTTGGAACGTGAATAGAGTGGCTGACCACAGCTGGATGTTAAAAAGAGAAAATTTTCAGCCCCAAACCAGGAATAGCACTTAATATAGTTCTGAAAGAAAAAGATGTTGCTACAAAGACTTGAGATAACACGGTTAGAATGTCTTATTAGATTTTCTAATTATATCATTAAAATTTATCAACGTTCAAATTAATTTTAGTAACAAATTAATTTTAGTAAATAAATAATGCTAATGTAAAGGATGCCCATTTAATGAGTTTTTTAAGACTTTAACCCTATTTTGCAATCACCCAGAGAGCCCTAAGCAGCTATTGACAAAATATGAAACTCTTTAGTTTCCCAAGAAATATTGCCACACACATAACCATCCATAGTCCTTAATCGTAGATCATTAAAAGATGATTTCATTCGAATGAACATTTAGAGATCCAGTGACCTTTCAAAGTACCATACAGAGCACGCTATTAGATATATAATCAGCAATTGGACTTGTGTGACTTAGGATGTCGTTCGAAATATATCTTGATGCGAAAATGATTTCCGTTCAATTCAGTGAAAAATGAGCTAAGTCCGTACTGCACACTCATTTGTTGGATGTTGGAAAATTAGGTATTTGTGCACCTTCTTTGAACGTCGAACGACAAAGATTTTCTATCTTTGTGATTGGAAAACTCGCTGGCTCTTCTGCCAACCCACAAGCCACCAACATAGCCACGATAGGCCTTGCTTGAATAAGAATTATGGATATATTTAAAGCCGTCTGATTACAGAGCCGAAGCGAACTTGTAGTCCTTAAATACCCTAGTCTCCTTACCATTGCCAGATTAATGCCGAAAGATACATTAATACATCTTTAGGTTAATGAATGAAAATTTATCCAAAGATCTTTTCTTTTTTCGTACCGCTTTTATGGCCTTTTACTAAAGCTTTTCGATCTTCCAGAACCATGGGTGGCAACAACCTTGGAACAAAGGGACAGACGGTATAGATTCCCAGTATTACAAGCCCAAACTGAGACCCACCTAGTCTCTTCAGGAGAGTATCTGCATGCACCAGCTGATAGGCCGTGTAGTAAAGTAAAGCAAGACATTTCAGGCCACTTTCTTAAGTTTAAGTTCACGACTTTAAATCAAGATCCTAGAACGCCTCAAACTTCAAAAGTCGGGTATTCTCTTAATTCTAAAAATTTGAAGCCGGCTAGTTTCTAAATGGTCAGTCGTCAAAATTTTATCGTGAAAAGTCTGTTTGGTTGTTACTCCTTCTCCGCCAAATTTCAAAGGAATATCGGCAGTGTTGGCTCTTTGGTTACTTCCTTGGCAAGCTACCACAGAGGAACCAATTAAAAGTGACAAATTCAAGTTAAATCTGGCAAATTTGGTCACGTTTCAACGAATGTCGAGATCCACATGCGTATGTTATCAATCGTGAGTGATAGCGTGCTATGATTTCGCCTATGATTTTACAGTAACATGTGAATTGTGTTTCGTGTTTCTACCCCTTAATAAAAATAAACAGTCTTTTTAAATAAAAAAAAAAAACAATCCGTTTCTGTTTTTATCATTTGCATTATCTTCTTTTGTATTTTTTATATCTTTGTTGCATAGAATTAAACATACTTAGAATTTGGAGTTTTTAACTTAATAAACCATAAAATAATATCTCTACTTAAGATCTATTTACTAATACAAAACTAATTCATAATAAAATTATGAATTCAAATTTCCATTCCAGTAAAGGAATTAAGCTAATTGCCTTCTACCCATTGTCATGCATCTAAAGAACTACAAATAAAATCAACTTTTAAAAAACATAAGCCAGAAATTTAACTGACTATTTTCCTTGCATTTCTAGAATTACCCTATTTGATGATGCATTTTATTATTTCTCTAGGGAGTCATCCGTCATGTGAATGCTATTGCTGTTAAGACAAGCAACTAATTTTTGTGTGCGTAATGGATAGAGGATCTAACATGTTGTAAATAAAACTGCTTAGGGGATAATTAAAATCAATATCTATCATGATGCGTAAGGGTAACAACCTCATAAGAGGAAAAATTTAATTACCAAGTTTTACCTCATTTTTAGATTCACTATATTAAAAAATAAATAGAGATGCAATTCATGAGAATCACGTAATGAAAGCTCACTCCACATCAAGATGTGTTTGTGTTTCGTAAATCTATTGTGTCTAACATCAATGAAGAGTGCATATAGTTAAAATCGTTTACTTTTTTTTACTGAAGACTCCTCAAATTTTAACAAGATTTTCCTACAGTTTCACCCCTAAATCACTTTACCAGCAGTAGATAAGGGAACAAAAAGCAATTTAAACACTGAGAAGTGTTTCGTTCATGCATTCACATCGAATGTGAATCAGGAGGGTGGGGACAGCCATACTTGCTAAAGAAGCATGTCAAATGCTGCGCTAGATACAGTGGGGAGAAGTTGAAAAATATCAACAGGAGATCTGATGCTTCTCTTTATCAGTGGAATCAAGAAACAATTTTTATCTTAAACATAATATTAACTATATATATATATATATATATATATATATATATATATATATATATATATATATATATATATATATATATATATATATATATATATATATATATATATATATATGGTTCTGACTCCTGAAATAACATTGATTTTGCATTTCATTCATATAATTCAAACAAAAACGCTCAGAATATATTTGGTTTTCAAATAATGGGCATATGAAACAATTGCCCTTAGAAGGTTCTGGAGTGTTGAGGGTTATAGGAACCCTATTCATATCTTAGTAATTGCTGATCGTTTTTATTTTTAATTGATTATTTGTGTTAATTTCTATCTTTTGGGGATTTATTCCTTTATTTATATCAGTACCACTTATCCTTGCGTTTAGTTTGATCATTCATTGTAATTTTTGTTGGTTTTGACCTTCATTAATTCATTGATAGTAATTTTTTTTCATTTAAGGTTTGGATTAATATAGGATTTAATTTTTGCTTGTTTTAGGTTATAATATGACTCTTTCCTTGCCCTTGGAAACTTTTTTTTTCCGAAAAAGCATTTTATATCTAAGTTATGTTGGTTTTTTATTCCAAAGTTCTTATAATTATTCGTAATTTTTATTATTTTTTTGAATTTTTCATATCTTCTGTCAAGAAATAAACAACACCAATTTAAATTCTTAAGTTCCTAAAGTTGACTTGAATATCGGTTTTTACTATCTTCAGCACAATTGTTGCATAAATTCCCTTCACTTCGAATTCAAAATTTAAGACGATTTTTGAAGCAAGATCTTCATTCAACAGCAGTCACCAGATTATATACTCAAAAGATTGTTCTTGGGAGAATGTAGAAAAGATTGCATATGCATGAAAATTAAATAAGTGAATAAATGTATATCGAAGGCATAGCTTAGCTCTCATTAAATCTGACTATGCACAATCATAGTGAGCTTTGAATTGATTCAAATTCCCCCTAAATATTCTGTCCAATTTTTACCTTCATACATGTAGTCTTAATTGTACTAGCATCATAACAATAGTGGTAGTAGTAGAGACAGTAGTAGTAGTAGTAGTAATAGTTTTGTATTAGTAGTAGTAGTAAAAGCAGTAGCATCAGTACTAATAGTATTGATCAGTTGAACATCCCGTTCATTATGCCATAAAAGTGTCCTCTCAATGTGGTAAGCTGTTTCAAAAATATTGCTGAAACCAGCAATCCTGTTTCAGCAATCTGTGTGCGCGAGGCATGTTTTGATTTAGTTCAATTTTCCCTCAATATTTTCTCAGATGTTTATTTTAATATCCTCAGCCTTGTAGCAATTGCTACAGAAGCAGTAGTTTTAGTGGAAGTAGTAGCAGTAGTAGTAATAGTAGTAGTTATTGTAGCAATAGTAGTTGTAGCATTAGTAGCAGTAGTGTACAAATATTTATTTTTTGCTCAATTGATCTTCTCGTTTATCATTTCCTGAAAGTCTTGAATTAATATACTAAGTCGTACCTGAGTTACGCCCTTTTGACAGCCGGTATGCACATAACGTTTATTGATTTAGTTCAGCACTCTCCTCAATATTCTCTGAAATTCTCACCTGAACGCCCTTCGTCTTTTTGGAAAGCAAAGGCCATACCATGTGTAAACATTGAACGAATTGTCTAGCTTACAGCCCTTGCTCTGGACGTTTTTAACAACGTTGAACAAAATAAGTGTTTCGAAATTTTAATTGGATGCGTCTTCGGAAGTGATGACTGTGATGGGGGGGGGGCTCCAGTTGCCTTAAAATTACTTCTGACTCTTAAAAAGGATGCTAGAACATTCAACTTTTTCAATCAAATGTTCCCCATCCGAAGTTTATACGACCAACCATTGCATAAAAACTTTATATGCCCCTGGACAAAAATTATAACCCATTCCCCTGGGGACATTCGTCAACCCAAAAGGCATTGTTTTATGTTCTTTGTACTATTTTTAACAAAAAAATACATCAAAATTTCGAACAGGTGCATTTGTGAAAAACAGGGCTTCGGGGGAGGGGTGCTAGTTGTACTCCATCACTTTTGACTCTTAAAAGGGTACTAAAACTTCCAATTTCCAATAAAATGTGCTTCTTCTAAATGTTATGTGATCACCCCTTCCATAAAAACCTTATTTGCTCCCGGGCATAGCTTATAAGGCCTGCCCCAGGCTCTGGGGGTTTGTTACAACCCTGAAGGCCTTGTTATATGATTTTTGGATTATTTTGAATAAAACGGCTATCTCAAAATTAGTTTTGGATGGATTAGGGGAAAAGAGGATGTGAAGGGGGCTAGTTGCCCTCCGATCACTTCTGACTTTAAAAAGGCACTAAAACTTATGATTTCCAATCAAATTAGCCCCGTCTTAAGTTTATATGACCACACCTTCCATATAAAACTTATATGTTAGTAATAGGCCACTAGTATAATTCATAGTACTTGCCCTGAGGGCTGTGGGGGGTCATCAGCCCCCAAAGACTTAGTCACTGAACCTTTTAACTATGTTCAACAAAACGGGTATCTCAATATTTCTAATTGGATATGTTTGAGGAAATGATGGGTGGGGTGGCTGGTTGCCCTTCAAGCACATTTGACTCTTAATAACGGCACTAAAAATCTCAACTTCTACTTGAATAAGTCTCTTTCGAAGTTTTGACAACAACTTCATCTACACGGAGTTCCCTTTCAAGAAAAAAAATCCATTGTGCCAACATCCTTCTTTACTTAGGTAGCGCAGTTTCGCTGCCTATGATGTTGCAGATATACCATTTTGCCAACACAGATACACCTTGTTTCTCTTGATTTAGTTCAACATCTTGATCAAATATGTTCTAAAATTTTCCATATAATACCCATAGCTGATCCTAAGGTTTTTTCAGGTACTTCAATATAGTGTCTTTTGATTTGGATCAACACCCCCCTTAATATTCTCTGAAAGTTTCAACTTAATGCAATAAGCCAATCTTGAGATTTGGCAGAAAAGACTTTTTGACAGCGTTGGTACACAGAGTGTTTACTCTTTTATTTCAACATCCCCATCAGTATTCCCTGGAAGTTTCGATCTAATGCCCTTATATAGTTGATGTGCCCCTCTTGACATCCTGAATGTAAATCATTTCTTTTAATTTAGTTCAATAGCCCCTCAACATCCCTGATTGTTCAACTAAATACCCTTGGCTGTTTCTGATATTATATGGATACGCCGTTTGAACAACTTGGTTGCACACTTTCAAAAGGGGAAAGCAGTTGAAATCAGGAACTTTGTTTTAATCGATGTTTAGATTAAAGATTTTGGTTTTGTGTTTATGATTTTTTTTTTCTTGCTACACGGTTGGCTTTATCGAACTGTAAGTAAGGAGGGATTAGCGCTAATAGTAGCCGAAACTTGAAGAAACCAACCCTATTAATAACAATGGATGATCTAAAATAATTGGCTATTTATGGTGATTTGGAATATATAAAATTTGGGGTTCAGCGGAATATACCACTAACCAACATTACTTTAAAAACGGGAAAGCTCAGAATACAGATTTTGTTACATTTAAATAGATTGGCTATCTCCAGTCAATGGTAACTTGTCCCCATTTTTGGCAATATCATAGCTTATTGCCACAATATGTCAGAAAATGCCACTTTCCCAGGGCACATTATCTCGTTCACTATAAATTTTACTCTCTGTTCTAAAAAGCCTTCTTTCGATTTTATATAGACCCTTTTGTTTACTTCAATCCCCCCTGCGAGAAAAGGCAAACAAACACACATCAATGGTCTTTCTTTTTGACAAAAATGCAAAATGACTTTTTTGAAAATAGGAGCTTGAAGCCTCTACAATAAGGATTTTTGATATGCTGTATTTAAAGGTTAAATTTTTTCAGGATTATATTTCATTTGGGAGGTGGTTTTCCCTTTTTATTGAAAGTTAGTTAAATTTTCTTGGGCTTCTAGCTTTTTATGACTCTCTTTATACTTAACAAATTTCAGATATTTATTATCAGTATAAAAGCCAATTATTCTTATGTGTTGATTGTTATCAAAACTATCTTTATTAATGTTTATGTGTATATTAGCCCGAGTGGCGTTTTACTCAAAGTTTGTTACAATGAACTGTCTGGAAGTCATTAGAGCTAACCTGACAGCCAATTAGTTTTCTTTTCATTATGCTATTGAAACTGAAATATTTTTGGCTGTGTTCTTGGTCTTAACAAATCTAATTAATCTTATAGCACCTGTCAACGATTCTCCACCTGTTTTCTCCTTTCCTTAGAACAATAGGTTGAGACCACTTCTTTTAAGTATACCAGGAATTCTCAACTTCTGCCAAATCTCACCTTGGAATAGTCTCTAAATTGTCTAATTTCTTAGGTTATTGACAAGAAACTTTATCGGGTTTGACTCGGTTGTTTTCCTCGCTCGTTTACTCTTATCAATAAAGGTGATAAATTTCTCTTGAACAGGAGGGTTCGTAGCGGAATTCAAATTCTGACTTACAAAAAATTATGTAATAAAGACAAAAAAGAAAAGAAATTTGTTGTTCTAATTTTGTTATTCTGTTCATTTATTAATAATAGGTTGTTTTAATTTTGTCGCCGTTTTCTTCTTCTAGAAACACAACACATTTGTTTATTTTTGTAGAAAAAAAAAGTTTTCAAAACATATATCACTTGTATATCGCATATACAAACTTTCGCGCGATAAAAAACACTTCTCTAATTTAAAATAGGACAGAGCAAAATAATAAAAAGGGAGAGTGATTGTTATGAAAGTTTTGCTATCAAATTCAGAGCGTCACATAACGTGTCACAAAGGTTTTAGGCCCATTTTGGTACTTGTGTATTATTCAGAACATACTCAATAAGTGAACTTAGGTTCTTTCGTGAAACAAACTATGACGCAGGTACATTTTAATTAAAAATTTTATATATAGAGGTGGTTAGTTTACGTTAAGTTAGGTATTTGATATAATGCATCCCCCACCCCAATGTGGAAATATATAGCCCAAACTTTTGATAAAGCCAATGAAATAAAACAAAATACGATGAAAATATAATACTTTATTAGAAAAATTGCAAAATTACCATATCAATGGTATTCGAGTGTCAGCAAACCACGTATTTACACCCAAATGGCCTACTGTTACACTTCCAAAAATGTCCCTTCTCGCAATAGTATAAAGTCATGATGCGTCCATTGACACACTGCTTTGCTGTGGGCAACAACGCCTTATCCTGCAAAAATATAATTGCCTCTTTTTCAGTCTTTGGCAAACCTCAAATCTTCGTTTCGAAATCCAAGTTCAGACACTATCCGCTATCACTACGCGTAGCAAACTAAATTGAGTTTTGTCTTTGTGGCTATGAAACCGGATTTTCTCAGCAAAATTCTTGAGTGTTTTTTGAATAATGAACAAGTACAAATATTTCGTTAAAATGTACCTGCATCGAAGTTTGTTTCACAAAAGAACCTAACCTCACTTATTGAGTGTGTTCTGAATAATACCCAAGTACCCCCATTTCTACAAACATGTGCAATTCTGTAATTTTCCCAAAAAATATGGTTGAAGATGTGAGTTTTGGTGCCCTTATTAAATAGAAAAGGAGGAACCACTCGTAAAACTGGAAAATCTTGTTGACTTTATTGATTAGAAAAAGAAAAATCACTAAGAAAACAGAAAAAGCCGAAATAAAGCGAAGTGGCTTTTTCTGCCAGTCTTTCCATGAAAAATGTCAGTTTTTCTGACAATAGTGGTATCAAATTGAAATTCCGAGATAGTCAACTGTTTTAAAATTATCAAGTAACTGTCTATTCAGCTTTCAAGTTTTAGAGGTTCTAACGCTGCGTGGCATGAAAGATACACATAGTCTATGTAAAATTAACGGTTAATACTGTCATATTTCTAAGATTCACTTGGCTGAGTTGATCCTTTTGATGTAAAGCTACATAAATTATACAATGTGTTGTATAGTTAAGCATCAGCCATTTAGGAGGATGTTCCTGTAGAAAATTCTGCTGGTAGAGGATGAACCTGAAGTATCAAAAAGATTCGTTTTAGATAAAAATTGTTAACTCTGAGGGAGTAACAATTAAAATAAAACAGAAGAAGGGAATGTGGGATTGACCTACTAGCTTAATTTTTGTGATTTTTTTCTTTGGACTGCGGCTGTAATATGGGTTCTGCAGGGTGACAGCTTTTATCTTATTGCAGACACAATTCATGTTTTCCACAAAAGGCTCATATACTTACCTGTACATAAGAGGGAACTATGTAAAGGACATTCCTGTAAAAAATTATTGGTTGGAAAACACTTCTTAAAACTTTAAAATAATGTTCTCGACGATAAATTTATGCTATTTAAGCTATCTGACATGTGTTAAAATAGATTTTCAACGATAATTATCATTCCCAAAGTTTTGCTAAGGGGTTTGAAGGTAAAAATAGTGGCTAAGGCAGGAACTGGCAGCCTTCTTCACATTCTAGTTAGCTCTTGATTAAAATAAAAACAATCTGTAAAGTAATCATCACAAGTAATAAAAACATGACCTTGTCCATAAAAATATAAACTGCCCCCTCCTTAAAAAAGAAAATCATTATTAGATTTCGCAATATTCCTTTTGCACTAAAGCGTTTTCTCCCTATGGTGGAGGCCAAGAATAGCAGCTCTTCAGAAGAAGACATCCTGTAACAAAAATAGGCACATTTTTATATTGATGATTTTGGACTTGTTTTTCATGTTTTTTTTTTCCGCGTTTGTGACAACGTGAATTTCGCATATTATATCGGTTATATCGCCTATTCTTTTATGCTTTTTTCTATTAGTCCTGCAAGAGCCTTCTCCCCAGGTTTATCTTCATCGCGCTGGCCTTTCTTGGTTTTGGGAGTAAGTACCCTATTCAACTTTATTTTACTGCTCATTACCCTTGTTTGTTTTATATATTTTTTGTGCATTCCTATAACAATGTGTTAATAAGAACCTAATTTAATAATTTCGAACAGTTTTGTCTTTCTTTGAGCTTTCCACACCTATAGGGGTACATCCCATCACTCTATTTCAAGGGGCTTTTTAGGAAGTTGGGTGGACATCGCCTGTTGTTACTTCAAGTCTTCTTAATATTTATAGTATTTTTGAGATCGCACGGACTTAGTATGCGACTTTGTCTTAGAGCACTAACCTTTCTAGGGTTTCAGAGTTTTTCCATGTTTTTAAGGCTCTTTAATTTATATCTTTTTCACATTTTTTTTGGATTGAACGACCTTAGATTATGCAACCCTGCTAGGGTTTGTTGGCACCCATTCCTTTCGACTTTCTTGTACCGCTCAGTAACCATGTTTTTATACTTACGTACACTCGACATTAGTCAAAAGACATATTTAACTAATTTCAAGCCTCTAATTTTTTTATTATTGCTCATAAACCTAGTTGTCTATATATTTATGTAAACTCCTTTAACACTAGAATTCTTAAAATAAAAGAATCTTAAACACTTAATGCAAAGGAGCCTTTTTACTGAAAGAGTTTCACATAAAAAATTACATATTATTAATACCTTTGAGCAACTTTGGATGCTTAGAATTCATTCCATAGACTAATTCATTTTATTCTCTCTTGATAGGACGCTTTTTCTCTTTTCTAAGGTTGTGACCAGTACAATATTCATCATTCTGATTTGAGTCATTTTATTTGGTTTCTTCAATAAGCTCATTAAGCGCTTCGTCATCGCTATTAGTGGATTCAATGAATGCATTTGTCGGAACACCATGAATACCGCTACTAATGTTCGTAGGCACTTTGCTTTTCGCCAATTCATTGTTATTTTTCTAAGGAAATTTTCTGACATTGCCTTTTTATTTTACTACAATCTTATTGACTATTACTACATTATCCTTACATGGGTAACAGTTTCGACACTTAGATAGAATATGACTTATGACATTGTTAAGGTAATATACCTGTCTTCTTCTTACCTTTTTTGAAAGCTAATACCTGATTGATGACGATACAATTTTTTCAATCGGTAAAGTGTTGCAAGACGCACAACCAAGCGGCTTGCCGTTGCCGTCAACTATTAGTTTTAGGTTTGCATTATCCTTGAGCAATAGTTTCTCAGGAGATTTTACTCTTCCACATATCCACCTTCACTAGACCAAATCGGTCCTCTCTCAAGTTTTATGACCCTCTGTTTTAAATGGTCTGTCCAGAGAAAAAAGGGAGAAAAATTAATCTTTGCAGTGTCAACGCTGTTGTGTTGACTATAACTCGTCCCTCTATATTCAATTCAAATAGTTTTTGGGAGGAGAAGAATCACACTGAGAGTTTATGATTATGGGGGTTATGCGTTTTAATAATTTAGCTTTGTATATTAGGTCATTTGCTTTAATAATAATCTAACTCTCCGCAAAAAGTGCTGGAGCTACTTAATGTACCCCGGTCGAAAAAAAAACATTTTTCATATTTGAAAATTATGGTATATCATTTTACAGAATATTTCACGCTAAGGGAGGTAACTTTCTCAATTTACTTTATCCTTGTAAAGTGTAACTTTGCAAATAAGAGGTAAATGAAAACGAAACTACTTCGAACTATAACATCTAGCTTTTCACACGAACTTAGTCAAAACAAACGTGAGGGAACAAATTAAAACAAACCTGAAAAGGATCAAGATTTTTTTGGCGAAGTCTAGATATAAAATGCAGCGAATTGGTAACTATAAAGCTTCAATCTAGCTCTTTCTACCATGACTAAAAAAGACAAAAAGTAAAAAAAAAAAATAAGAACACTCTGTTTGCCTTACCAATTATTTTAGACGGTCATAGAATGTGGTAACGTCTGATATTACTACTCTCATTATCCATACCTAAAAAATAGGTATTTTTTAGCCTAAGCTAATATTATCAGGATATACGGGTGCAGCAATTGGGAAGGGGAGTCAATCTGTCCCCCATCCCCAAGGATATTTGGTAAATTTGGAGCTGACAACATAACTTAGCTAGGATGAAAGTGAAGACATCATTTGATTACATCATTATATTCTTGACCCTGAGAGGGCTAATAGGGCTCAAAACAGCCCTTAGTAACCAGTAACAGTTTAGAAGGTGAGTTTCCAAAAAAATGGGCTGAGGAAAAATAACTTGACATTTGCAGCTGATTCAGGAACAGCAATTATTATTTTCATTAGTCTTAGTAGTAAAATTTTATGATGCAAAAAAAAAATCTGCATGAATATTTAAAGCCAAAGACTCCTCAAGATGAAATCAGTTTTGCTTTGACTTCATTTTGAGGGGCTTCGGGCTCTCTTTAAAAAGTCCTGATAATTTATTTTTAAAATATTACTTTATTATGAAGGCTCAGGAAAGCTATAGTTAACATTCTTAATCAGATACAAATGGTTATTATTTCTCTCTCGATAGTGTGAGATAAGTCGATACTTTTAGAAACATGTTTTTAAACTTTTGGTTACTGTGAATTATTTTACCTTTTGGAATCCTTTAATAAACAAAAGGTAATTTCCCCCAGAAGCCATTATTGATTTATCAAAGATGATAAAAAAGAATCAAATGATATATTTAATTTCATTCCAGCTAAATAATGATGCCAGCTACAAATTTACAGTTAGTTTTCTTGTTCTGTATTGCTGTTGGAAAGCAAAGCTCATGGCCTGGAAAATTAGTAAAGTATGCGTTTAAAAGCTGGAAAGACGTGGGGGAAGTTTTCTGAGATAATGAAAAGGCACAATACAAAACTGTTTCCATATGTGCTTCAAGTCAAGAGAAATAGATAATTTTGAAGGCGATAATATCTACATATATTGTTATCGCCAGAAAAGGGTTCGCCTTTAGCAGACGCAAAGGTTTAGGCAGCCAGATTAATGAGCTAGATTAAACCGAAAATGAGCAAAAATAAATTCAAATAATCTTCGAAGCGTAAGACTACCACGAATCACCATCAATAAAATATATGAAACCCAAAAAGAACCGAAATTATAACAAATAACCGATTAAAAGTCAAAATAAGCAAAATCACGTGAGTAGGGCTGATAACCCCTATGCCTTATCGACACCAGAACATAATTTGCACTTTAATGAAAAAAAAAAAAAAAAAAAAAAAAAATAACCGTGGATTGTCAGTTTAATATACAAATACTGATATTTATCCTTAAAGTTAAAAAATACTCAATAAAGTCCAAAGTTAAAACCTTTAAAATAGATTTGTTTTGAAAGCTGTCATTGAAGCTCAGTTTATTCATAGTGTTATTGGAAAATGCGAATTTCTAGTAACTTTCTTTGTAAAAGAGTATTTTTGCGCACTCGAAAGCAGAGTATATATAGTTTCTTTGTAGTCGGCCTCATAAACTCTGTAATAACTAAAAAAATGTAGTTAGTGGAGGCCCGAAATGAGGGATGTGCTTACATTTTCATTTATTTAGAAGAAAACTTGTGACCTATGTAAAGATTTGAAGATCCATGTTTTGAGACCAAGAAAAATAGGCTGGTAAAGAACGAGAAACATCATTCCAGCCACCTTAGTTGAGAAATACTTATGGAGGTCACTTTTTATTCCTTTCCTCAACAATTCTATTCAGGCTTTTGCCAAAAAATTTGATTCGGACCAGAACATATTGTCACCTTCTCAGTGTCTGTAACGAGCCATCCTAGAAGAAAGTAAGTACGCTTCAAGAATTACCAAACTAGCGAAACTTTATGACCTAGAAACTTCAGGGCTATGGGTGAGATTATTCTGTGGCGAAAAACTTTTAATAAAAAAAAGACTCATTAAAATTGTGAAGTATTGCAATGTCATCCTCCAGCCCTTGGTAAATGCGTTACTTTATATCTTAGCAACAATCTCAGTCACTGCTTGTACGCCTGAAAGGTCATTTTATTCGTTGAAGGTGCCAAAGACTTATTTGAGAAGCAAACTTCCGAAGAACGGCTAAACGGTATGGCACTACCATGCATTTTCCAACAAATCAACAGGTCACTAAGGATGAAATACTCGATGGAATTATCAAAAAGTCATGAAGACTCAACATTTCATTGTAAAAAAAAAAATACTTGGGAAATAAAAAGTTTTGCTCTCAACCTACAACTCTGTGTAACGTAAAAACTGCCCTTGTTCAGTCTGTTGTAAAATTAGATCAAACTTTTCTTGGTAACGAACGATAAGTAAGGAGTGGCGTGGCTCAATAGTAACGAAACCTTAAAAACAGAATTTCGATATAAATAGATGCATCAAAAAATCACTTTATTATTTTATTCCAAATATATAAGATTCGTTAAATTTAGAATTACCCATCAAAAGCTGCGAACCCCAGAAAATTTGCTTGATTTTGAAAAAGGGGAAGCACCCCCTAGAAGTAAATAATCGTCCCATAATCGTCCTATAGAATAATTTTGAATTAAAAATTGTCAGCATTGTTTAACATCTAATAATTATGTCTTTGACGAAGATTTGACCCCGACACCCCTGGGGAAAGGGCTAGAAGCTATGAACTTTCCCCATTGTTTACGTATAATTTAGGTTATTGGGGAGCTTAAAGATATTTGCCAAGGGGGAGATTTTCTGCGGGAAAGGTGTATACGGGGAGAATTTCACTTTGGTAAGAAAGTTACGGGGAGGGAACTTTCAAGAGGAAATTTTACCCAGGGTTAATTGCCTGAATGCATATACAAGGTTCGTTTTAAATGTCTTACTTTCTCATTAGTGACTTCATTTTGTTTGTGGAGATGTTCTGGGGGAATGGACAGGGGAAAATTTTCAGCAGGGTTGGAATTTTCAAAAAACGGTCAGAAATTAAAATCCAAAGAATAAGTTTTTCAACTGAAGGTATGGAGCAACGTTAAATAAAAACAAACAGAAATTATTCCACATATGAAAGGGGACTCCCCCTTCTCAATGCCCTGCTTTTTACGTTAAACCTTTTTTTTAATTACTTCTAAAAAAGGTATGGATTCTAATTCAACAGTGCTTGTTTCTTAGGAACCGCTCTTAAGGAATTGGGACAAAAGGTCGAACTCTAGCGTAAAGAGTGTCGTAATAAGGAGGGGCAATCCCTTTCATATGAGTAATAATTTCTGTTCATTTTCAATTTTAATGTTGATCCTTAATTTCAGCTGAAAAAACTTGTTTTCTCACATTTAATTACTTGCAAAATTCAAGTTTCCACAATATGGTGTATGTTTGACATAACATATCAGTTGAGTAATTGACATCGGTACACCTGCATTAGGCCCAGGTAGGTTGTCTCTGCCAACCGTAAATATAGTTAATCCCCAAGACGCATTTTCGGGTTGCGCCCCTGTCAGGATAGTTCATATTTCAGTGTCATAAAGAATCAATAGTAACTTTATTTTCATGATTAAAGTGTTACATTTCCAATAATAAAACAGATTTATTCTCGAGTGCCTACCGCTAGTCTTTGTCTTGGATAGATTTCTAAACTAAAATTTCAACAATGAATAGTTTTATGATATGATTCAAAAACCGTCAACCCATACAAAGTAATCCTATTTTACCTATGATAAATATGGCCCTGTTATAACCGGATGTGTTTAACTATTTTCTTTTTCCAGTGGCTTTTCAGAAAAATATGTAATGATCACAAACAGCATCCATAATTAAAGCGCCTTCCCTACCCAAATTATAATCTACAAAAACATGCAATGTTTGGGGCTATATTAATAATAGTTATTGTCCTATGTTATTAACTGTAGGCATATGCGAATGTAATTTTGAGGGGAAAAGAGAAATGGATATAATTTGAAATAATACAAAAAGAGGCAGTTGAATTTTGAAAATTTACAAAATAATATGACAAATTAAACAAGTCTAGAAGAAAAACTTAAGCTAAAGTATGGGTCGAAAATATTCCCGTCCCTTTTTATTCATGTCCGACGTATAAATATTAAAAATATATATTGTTATATTGTGCATTTTGGGAGGTCCGGAGGGTTTCAAAATATTTGTTCATTTCAAAAGTGAAACAAGCATGTAGGGAATTTTTCCCTAGCAAAACAGAAGTATGAGTTACACTGCTATTAATACCCGCTGGTTACCATTGCTGCAGCACTTCACGAAGACTTTACTAGTGATATTTCCCTATTCTGTAGTTTCATCATGCATGAACTTGGGGATACCTTACATATATATATATATATATATATATATATATATATATATATATATATATATATATATATATATATATATATATATATATATATATATATATATATATATATATATTATATATATATATATATATATATATATATATATATATATATATATATATATATATATATATATATATATATATATATATATATATATATATATATATATATATATATATATATATATATATATATATATATATATATATATATATATATATATATATATATATATATATATATATATATATATCTATATATATAAAAATAAGTTGTCTGTCTGTGGATGTGTGGATGGATGTGTGGATGGATGTGTCAGGTGACGTCACCTGAAAAAACTGGATTAGGTGACGTCAAAACTGAAAAAACTAAAAAAAGGCAAAAACTACAAAAAAAACTAAAAACTAATAAAAAAAATAAAAAAGCTAAAAAACTAAAAAAACTATAAAGGTGAAAACCAATAAAAAACTAAAAAAAAAACTGAAAAAACTAAAAAAAGGCAAAAACTACAAAAAAAAACTAAAAACTAATAAAAAAAGTAAAAAAGCTAAAAAACTAAAAAAACTAAAAAAACTAAAAAAAGGTAAAAAACTAAAAAAAATAAAAAATAAAAAAAAAACTAAAAAAAAGGAAAAAACTGAAAAATAAGCTAAAATAAAGGTAAAAACCAATAAAAAACTAAAAAAAAAAGGAAAAAACTAATAAATGACGACACTCAAAGAGAAAGCGACCAGGACAAAAAACTAAAAAAAAAGGCAAAAACTACAAAAAAACTAAAAACTAATAAAAAAAATAAAAAAGCTAAAAAACTAAAAAAACTAAAAAAAGGTAAAAAACTAAAAAAACTAAAAACTAAAAAAAAACTAAAAAAGGTAAAAACTAAAAGAACTAAAAAAGAAAAAAATAAATGACGACACTCAAAGAGAAAGCGACCAGGACAAAAGGAATGTTCGATTAGCAATCAACAAAGCACCGGGACACAGGGAGTATAAATGACGACCAGGACACAAGTAAAAAAAAAAATTAACAAAACTAAAAAGAAGGTAAAAACTACAAAAAAACTAAAAAGAAAAAAAAACTAAAAACTAATAAAAAAACTAAAAAATCTAAAAATCTAAATAAACTAAAAAAGAAAAAAAAAGGAAAAAAATAAAGGAGAAAAACAAAACTAAAAAACGAATGTATATACAGACCGGTACACCGGGATACAAATGACGACCGGGACACAGGGAATATAAATAACGACAGGGACACAACTACAACGGGGACACCGGGGGAAACAGGGGGATATAAATGACGACCGGGACAAAAAAACTAAAAAGAAATAAAAACTAAAAACTAATAAAAAAAACTAAAAAATCTAAAAATCTAAATAAGCTAAAAAAGAAAAAAAAAGGAAAAAAATAAAGGAGAAAAACAAAACTAAAAAACGAATGTATATACAGACCGGGACACCGGGATACAAATGATGACCGGGACCCGGGACACAGGGAATATAAATGACGACCGGGACACAGGGGCACAACTACAACGGGGACACCGGGGGAAACAGGGGGATAACCTGACAATCTATTTATATGCAAAGACAATGGGACAGCAAAGAATGTTGTATATTCGCAAGTTTTACGTAGTTAAAACCATATATATATATATATATATATCTATATTCACAGATGGGACATAGGGACACAACTACAATGGCGCGTAACTATTATGGCGCGTAACGACTTACGCGCGCGGGGGGGCTTGGGGGGGGCGCGAAGCGCCCCCACCAACTAGGTGTTGGGGTGGCGCGAAGCGCCACCCCAACAGCTAGTATATATATATAAATAAGTTGTCTGTGTGTGTGTTTGGGTCTGTCGGGTGACGTCATGTTTGTGTGTTGACTGACGTCATGTTTTCGACTGACGAAATTACAGACCGGGAAATCGGGGCACAAATGACGACCGGGACACCGGCACATAGGGAATATAAATGACGACCGGGAACACCCAAAGAGGGAAAGCGACCGGGGACACAAGGAATGTTCGATTAGCAATCACGATCAACAAAGCACCGGGACATAAATGACGACCGGGACACAGGGAGTATAAAATGACGACCAGGACATAAGTAAAAAAAAAAAAAACTAAAAAAACTAAAAAAAAGGTAAAAACCTACAAAAAAAACTAAAAGAAAAAAAACTAAAAACTAATAAAAAAACTAAAATAGCTAAAGAACTAAAAAAAAGAAAAAAAAGAAAAATAAAAAACTAAAAAAAGGAAAAAAAATGAAAAATAAAGGAGAAAAACAAAACTAAAAAAAAAAAGAAAAAAAAAAAGAAAAAATGGGGAAAAATACAAAAATTTATTTCATCATATACCATTTCAAAAAACGAATGTATATACAGACCGGGACACCGGGATACAAATGACGACCGGGGACACAGGGAATTATAAATGAAGACCGGGACACAGGGACACAACTACAACGGGGACGCCGGGGGCACAGGGGGATGACGACGGGGACACAGGGAATTAGCAATGACCATCAACAAAGCTCAAGGGCAATCATTAGAATCATGAGGTATAACTAAAAAAACTAAAAAAGATAAAAAACTAAAAACTAAAAAAAAGACCAATTCAAAAACGAATGTATATACAGACCGGGACACCGGGACAAAAATGACGACCGGGACACCGGGACACAAGGAATATAAATGACGCCCGGGACACTCAAAAAGAAATCACAGACTGGGACACCGGGATACAAAAGACGACCGGGACACAGGGAATATAAATGACGACCGGGACACAGGGACACAACTACAACGGGGACGCCGGGGGACACAGGGTGATATATAAATGACGACGGCGACACAGGGAATGATCGATTAGCAATCACCATCAACAAAGCTCAAGGGCAATCATTAGAATCATGAGGTATAGATCTGAATACGGATTGTTTTCCCATGGACCATTATATGTTGCATGTTCAAGAGTCGGTAAACCTGACAATCTATTTATATGCAAAGACAATGGGACAGCAAAGAATGTTGTATATTCGCAAGTTTTACGTAGTTAAAAACATATATATATATATATATATATATATATATATATCTATCTATATAAAAATAAGTTGTCTGTCTGTGGATGTGTGGATGGATGTGTGGATGGATGTGTCAGGTGACGTCACCTGAAAAAAACTGGATTAGGTGACGTCAAAACTGAAAAAACTAAAAAAAGGCAAAAACTACAAAAAAAACTAAAAACTAATAAAAAAAATAAAAAAGCTAAAAAACTAAAAAAACTATAAAGGTAAAAACCAATAAAAAACTAAAAAAAAAACTGAAAAAACTAAAAAAAGGCAAAAACTACAAAAAAAACTAAAAACTAATAAAAAAAGTAAAAAAGCTAAAAAACTAAAAAAACTAAAAAACTAAAAAAAGGTAAAAAACTAAAAAAAATAAAAAATAAAAAAAAACTAAAAAAAAGGAAAAAACTGAAAAATAAGCTAAAATAAAGGTAAAAACCAATAAAAAACTAAAAAAAAAAAGGAAAAAACTAATAAATGACGACACTCAAAGAGAAAGCGACCAGGACAAAAAACTAAAAAAAAAGGCAAAAACTACAAAAAAACTAAAAACTAATAAAAAAAATAAAAAAGCTAAAAAACTAAAAAAACTAAAAAAAGGTAAAAAACTAAAAAAACTAAAAACTAAAAAAAAACTAAAAAAGGTAAAAACTAAAAGAACTAAAAAAGAAAAAAATAAATGACGACACTCAAAGAGAAAGCGACCAGGACAAAAGGAATGTTCGATTAGCAATCAACAAAGCACCGGGACACAGGGAGTATAAATGACGACCAGGGACACAAGTAAAAAAAAAAATTAACAAAACTAAAAAGAAGGTAAAAACTACAAAAAAAACTAAAAAGAAAAAAAAACTAAAAACTAATAAAAAAACTAAAAAATCTAAAAATCTAAATAAACTAAAAAAGAAAAAAAAAGGAAAAAAATAAAGGAGAAAAACAAAACTAAAAAACGAATGTATATACAGACCGGTACACCGGGATACAAATGACGACCGGGACACAGGGAATATAAATAACGACCGGGACACAGGGACACAACTACAACGGGGACACCGGGGGAAACAGGGGGATATAAATGACGACCGGGACAAAAAAACTAAAAAGAAATAAAAACTAAAAACTAATAAAAAAAACTAAAAAATCTAAAAATCTAAATAAGCTAAAAAAGAAAAAAAAAGGAAAAAAATAAAGGAGAAAAACAAAACTAAAAAACGAATGTATATACAGACCGGGACACCGGGATACAAATGATGACCGGGACCCGGGACACAGGGAATATAAATGACGACCGGGACACAGGGACACAACTACAACGGGGACACCGGGGGAAACAGGGGGATAACCTGACAATCTATTTATATGCAAAGACAATGGGACAGCAAAGAATGTTGTATATTCGCAAGTTTTACGTAGTTAAAACCATATATATATATATATATATCTATATTCACAGGTGGGACATAGGGACACAACTACAATGGCGCGTAACTATTATGGCGCGTAACGACTTACGCGCGCGGGGGGGCTTGGGGGGGGCGCGAAGCGCCCCCACCAACTAGGTGTTGGGGTGGCGCGAAGCGCCACCCCAACAGCTAGTATATATATATATATATATATATATATATATATATATATATATATATATATATATATATATATATCTATATTCACAGGTGGGACATAGGGACACAACTACAATGGCGCGTAACTAATATGGCGCGTAACGACTTACGCGCGCAGGGGGGGCTTAGGGGGGGGCGCGAAGCACTCCAACCAACTAGCTGTCGGGGTGGCGCTCCGCGCCATCCCCCCTAAGCCCCCCCTGCGCGCGTAAGTCGTTACGCGCCATATTAGTTACGCGCCATTGTAGTTGTGTCCCTATGTCCCACCTGTGAATATATATATATATATATATATATATATATATATATATATATATATATATATATATATATATATATATATATATATACATATATATATATATATATATATATATATATATATGTATATATCGGAAAATCAAAAATTTACTGACAAAGTAAAAATTAGCATATATTGATATGAAATTTTACTAAGGTATAGTAATCAAACAGTTCGTGGTAACAAACTGTAGTAAGGAGCGACCCGGCTCAATAGTAACCGAAACTCTAAAAAATGGAATTTTGATACCAATTGTTACATCAAAAGAATCGCATTTTAATGCTGATTTTAAATATATAAGTTTCATCAAGATCAGTTATGCCCATCAAAAGTTACGAGCCTCAGAAAATTTGCCTTATTTTAGAAAATAGGGAGAAACACCCCCTAAAAGTCATAAAATCTTAACGAACATCACACCATTAGATTCAAAGTATCAAAGAACCTTATTGTAGAAGTTTCAAGCTCCTATCTACAAAAATGGGGAATTTCGCAATTTTTACCAGAAGACAGATCACGGATGTGTGTTTATTTGTTTTTTTGTTTGTTTTTGTTTGTTTTTTTGTTTTTTTCTCAGGGGTCATCGTATCAACCTAGTGGTCCTAGAATGTCGCTAGAGGGTTCCTTCTAACTGAAATTAAAAGTTCTAGTGCCCTTTTTAAGTAACCAAAAAAATTGGAGGGTACCTAGGCCACCTTCCACGCTCTTTTTCTCACAAAAGTCATCGGATCAAAATTCTGAGATAGCTATTTTATTCGCCATAGTCTAGAAACCTAATAGCTATGTCTTTAGGGACGACTTACTCCCCCGTAATCCCCGTGGGAAATGCTGCAAGATACAAAATTTGGCCTGCGTTTACATATAGTAATGGTTACTGGGAAGTGTACAGACATTTTCAGGGGTATTTTCTGTTCAGGGGGAGATTTGAGGGGGTGGGGTTACGTGGGATGATATTTCCATGTAGAAATTTGTCATGGGGGAAGAGAATTTCAATGAAGGGGGCGCAGAATTTTCTAGCACTATTTGAAAAAACACTGAAAAAATAAATATGAAAAGTTTTTTCTACTGAAAGTAAGGAGCAGCATTAAAACTTAAAACAAACAAAAATTATTACGCATATGAGGAGCTTACCTCCTTGTTATACCTCACTCTTTACTCAAAAGTATTTTTAGTAATTTCAACTATTTATTGTACGGCCTTTGTGACTCAGAGCTCATTCTTAAGGAATTGGGACAAAATTTGAGCTTTAAGGTAAAGAGCAAGGTATCGACGAGGGTTGAACCCCCTCATGCACGCAATAAAAACATACGAATATAGAAGTTCTTTACGAAAATTAATTAGTAAGTTACGTATATTTTTTACCGATGAAAACGTTTGTAAAAATTAAAAGTTCTATAATAAAAATTGGAGGGCAACTAGGCCTCCTCCCTCGTTCCTTTTTTCTCAAATCTTCGATTAGTTGCAATTAATTAATATGCAAATTTTGTTTTAGTTATTTATGTGTGGAGAGCCAAGATCAAAACATGCATTAATTCAAAAATGTCCAGAAATTAAATAAAAAAAACAAGTTTTTTTAGATGAAAGTAAGGAGCAACATTAAAACTTAAAACGAACAGAAATTACTCCGTATATGAAAGAGGCTTTTCCTCCTCAACGCCCCGCTCTTTACGCTAAAGTTTGACTCTTTCTCTCAACTCTTCTTTCTAAAACAGTAAAAAAAACTTTAGCGTAAAGAGCGGGGCGTTGAAGAGGAAGCAACCCCTTTCATATACGAAGTAGTTTCTGTTCGTTTTAAGTTTTAATGTGCTCCTTACTTTCATCTAAAACAACTTGTTTTTTTTATTTAATTTGGGATAAGAGCCATATTAGAGATACAAGTTTAGGATTACGCCTCCACTCCCCACAAATGCTTTTCCATTTTCTTATGAACTTTTTTAAAAACTGCAAAATAACAGATCAAACCTTGTGTTTCTCCATCTGTTTTTTCATTTCGACTTTGATTCACCACTTTTATATAATTCCTGTGGTTTATTAAATAAAAAAAACAAGTTTTTTCAACTGAAAGTAAGGAGTGACATCAAAACTTAAAACGCACAGAAATTACTTCGTATATGAAAGAGGCTGCTTCCTCATCAACGCCCCGCTCTTTACGCTAAAGTTTGACTCTTTCTCTCAATTCTTCTTTCTAAAACAGTAAAAAACTTTAGCGTAAAGAGCGGGGCGTTTATGAGGAAGCAGCCTCTTTCATATACGAAGTAATTTCTGTGCGTTTTAAGTTTTGATGTCACTCCTTACTTTCAGTTGAAAAAACTTGTTTTTTTTATTTAATTTCTGAACGTTTTTGAATCAATGCATGTTTTGATTTTGGCTCTCCGCAGAGGAATAATCAAAACGAAATTTGCATATTTTTTTTTTTGGCTCAATGGCTTTCTCATAACTTTGATCGAATGATTTTGAGAAAAAAAGAGCGGGGGACGAAGCCTAGTTGCCCCCCGATTTTTTGGTTAATTAAAAAGGCAACTAGAACTTTTAATTTTTTACGAATCTTTTTATTGGTAAAAGATTTACGTAAATTATAAATTAGCTTACATAAAGAACTTTTGTATTCTCATGTTTTTATTACATATATGAGGGGATTCGCCCCATCGTCAGTACCTCGCTCTTTACACTAAAGCTTAAATTTTATCCCAATTTATTAAGAATGACCCCCTGAATCACAAAAGCCGTAGAATAAGTAGTTGAAATTACCGAAAATACTTTAGCGTAAAGAGCGAGGTATTAGAAGGAGGTGAGCCCCTCATATGGGTAATAATTTCTGTTTGTTTTACGTTTTATTGCTGTTCCTTACTTCCAGCTGAAAAAGCTTTTTCACTTTTATTTTTTAATTGTTTTTTTTTTTTAAATAATGCTAGTAAATCCTGCTCTCCCTTCATGGAAATTTTCTTCTCCCATTACAAATTCTCGAAGGAAAGTTCCCCCAGCATATCCCCCTCTTCTCAACCCTGCCCCCAAACCAAAAAAATCCTCCTGAAAACGCCTGTATACTTCCCAATAACCATTACTATATGTAAGCACAGGTCAAAGTTTGTAACTTGTTGCCCCTCCCACGGGGACTGTGGGGGAGTAAGTCGTCCCCAAAGACATAGTTATAAGGTTTCTCGACTACGCTGAATAAAATGGCTATCTCAGAATTTTGATCCGTTGACTTTGGGAAAGTAATTAGCGTGGGAGGGGGCCTAGGTGCCCTCCAATTTTTTTGGTCACTTAAAAAGGGCACTAGAACTTTTCATTTCTGTTAGAATGAGCCCTCTTGCAACATTCTAGGACAATTGGGTCGATACGATCACCCCTGGGGAAAAAAAACAAAAAAAAAACAAAAAATCAAAAAAACAAATAAACACGCATCCGTGATCTGCCTTCTGGCAAAAAATGCAAAATTCCACATTTTTGTAGATAGGAGCTCGAAACTTCTACAGTAGGGTTCTCTGATACGCTGAATCTGATGGTGTGATTCTCGTTAAGATTCTATGACTTTTAGGGGGCGTTTCCCCCTATTTTCTAAAATAACGCAAATTTTCTCAGGCTCGTAACTTTTGATGGGTAAGACTAAACTTGATGAAACTTATATATTTAAAACCAGCATTAAAATTCGATTCTTTTGATGTAGCTATTGGTATCAAAATTCCATTTTTTAGAGTTTTGGTTACTATTGAGCCGGGTCGCTCCTTACTACAGTTCGTTACCACGAACTGTTTGATATTAAAAGTTTCCATTTTTGATTAATTTGCCTACTATAATTTTCCAAACGTTTCTTCTTCATGTCAATTTCTCTTGCCAAACATAAAATATTTTATAGGAAAAATTGAGCGTTAGCTAATTTTTTCAGTTGATTTTGCAGTTTCTTTTCTACAATGTTGTTTCAACCTGAACTCAAAATTTTGCTATTAATTGACACCGTTGCAAATTCTTTTATGTAGGGGGGTTGGGGGTAAATTTTGAAATTTAGGAGAGGATTATCTTATATTTTTGTTTAATTTTTCAACGAATTTACCAAAAAAGCCGCTTTTTCAATGAAAAAAAAAAACTTTTCAAAAGCCGGAGGAGGGGCAAAATATCTTCGGAGGATTTTTTGGAGGGGCAAAATTTTTCTCCCCTAACCACAGTTGATTGCTTATATGATTTTCGTTCAAAACAGCTTTTTTTCTTGCATCATTAATCACTAATACAACATAAGGAGGAAAAAAATTGACTTTTCAAAGATTTATTTCCCATAGTTCTAGACTTACCAAATATTCATAACAAAATGACTGTAAGATTAAAACAAAACTTAACGAAAGTTTTTTTTCATAAAAAAACTGCATCAACACTCGTTTATAAAGCCTCTTAACTATCATGGAACCGTATTTGAACTGACTCGAGAGCGCAATGTCAGTTGACAGAATCTATGGAAGTCGGGAAATCTGCTTGTCTGATAACATTGAAATATCGTTTCATAGAACAGTGGAAAATAGAGATACCACTTGGAGAGTGATACTTTCGACAATTAATTTGATTGAAAGCCGAGGATAAGGATTTTGCGATTTAGAGGAGAGAGGATAAGAATGTACGAATATGTTATTGTGCTAATATAATATTCAAATTCAGCCTAAGGTAAAGAAATATGTGTTAAAGTATTTAATTGTCTGCAATAATTCTTAGTGTAGATAAATTAGGCTAGTTTAGTAAGTGGTACGGCTTAAAGCCTATGGACATTGTAGATTTTAAATTGTAATCTGTTTAGAGAATAAGAGGAATTCATATTCTGAAGACACTGGATATGAACTAAAGTCTCAAATAACGATTAAAAGTTTCAAGTCCAGGGGATTTTTTTTTTACACCGAAAACAGTGATACCGTGTTATTAGAGGGCTCAAGAGTGCATTTCTTCTGGAATAGAAACCAAAGAAGTAGAAACTAATTTACTGTAAGAACTTTTCCTAGGGAAAGAGAGGTAAATTGCTAGAACCACTCGAAAATCGAGTTTTGGTCCTGAGTTAGTGAGAAATCCTGGAAGAGCTTGTTAACTATTTTTTTCCTTTAGTCAAGCATAATTTTTAGGCTATATTGATGTAACCAAGCTCCTAATAAGTTTCAATTGGTGAATGAACAGCCAGGAAATACAAATTTAGTAACTATAATTATTTGTTTATTCAAAGAAAAGACAATGGAACAATAAAACAAGAAAGTAATTCAGAAACTTTTACTGTTTAAATAACTGTGGAACTAAATTTTAAATCAACTTTTTAAGTTTATATTTTATAAATTTTGTAAGTCTGGATTAAAGAGATTACTTGAAGTATTTAGAGCAGCCTTCTAAGAGAGTTTTTTAATTCAAATTGCAAAAATGTAGCCTCTTTTCTAGGTACTCATGGTTTCTGTCAATTAGAGTTAAATCAGCAATTCTTCAGTAGTCCTAAAAAATGATAATCTCGTCTGCTTTTTTTCAAAAATACAAATAAATTGAATTTTACCAAGAGTAATTTAATTGGGAACAAAGTAGGCTAAACAACATGAATTATACTGCAGAACAAAATTAAGAAACTTTTCGGCTTAAGAAATAAAACTTGTAATTGAAAATTATGGTTAACCCTTGGTTCAAAAATATACTCAAATGCTTTTCTTGCCTAAAGTTGTGCGCGCTCGAATGTGTTTTTGTGAGATTTATTTTCATTTTGAAAAAAATAGTTCAATAAAAAATACTGGAATAGATCATAATATGCCTAATTCTTTATTTTGAAATTAATAGACAGAGAAAACACACCTTTGCGGTCAAATTTCTTTTTTCACCCAAATTCCGTGATATTGCTGAATTGAAATATTGTTTAGTTGAAAACTGCGAGTGACAGGAAGATTTGGTCAACGATTCAAGTTCAGTATAAAAGTGTGACTATAGAAAAGAAAAACGTATTCCTATTCTGCTCCTCTAGATAATAAAAGTGTATCCAGGTTATAAAATAGCACATTTTCATTATCTCAGGAACAAATTGGAATTGTGATTCATTTGTAATTTTTGTAGGATGTTTGGGGAACAGGGAAATTGACCTTGACTTTTGACTGCAAGCAGGGACAGTGGGAAAAAGGCTAGAAGCTATGTCCAGGTTCTCAAAATAGCATAATTCTTTCAAACGACTAAAAGGTTTGGGGTGAACAAAAACTAAAACATAGATTACATTTCTCCAATCAGCTGCATAGTGCACTTTGAAATCAGCACCCTCCCCCCCACCAAAATAATTTCCACGGGGAAATTATCCATGGAGAATTTTTCGGAGGGACAAAGTAGGCTAAACAACATGAATATTTTATAAACCATGGAACTTATAATTTTTTTGACTCGGATCCCTACGCAACAAACAAGCTTGAAAATAATCTTGCCTACTGACCCCTATTCTGTGCCAGAATTTTTTTCTTCTTGGCTTGTGGCTTACAGGGCAATTAAATAGGGTAATGTTGTCCTTTTAGGTCACCTATGTCTTTAACTATCAGGTCATGCCAGCTTGTAAATGTATTTGAACCAAATTACACAATTTTTAGTTGTGTTCTTTGTAATTTAGCGGGTAGGCTATTTACAAAACTCTAATTTAGAGAATTTCACTAGCATTTTACATTTCAACTTCATTCTTGGTCAATTGTAGGGACTAATATCACTTTTCCCCCAAAATTTATAGCAACGATTCCGCCTTAAAAAGAATGGAGCTAAAAATTGAATATAAGTAAAACGCTGTATCTCTTCAATATGATTAACATGGTTAAACTCTTAGGATAGTAGAGGAATTTTTTGATGAAACTCTCAGAGAAAATGCAAACTTTTACGTGGCAACACTGACGAAAATGTGATGTTGTCCTAGAAAAGCACTATCAAATTTAAAGTAATAGTTTACTTATTGGTAGATAATTAAAACCAAGAATTCATTTTGGACTTTAGATCGAAGCTGCTAGCATTAACATCAAACTTGGTCAAAAGGGGTTTAATGTTCAAGGGCCATCATATCAAAACAAAAGCCAAACATATTTAAGGCATTGAGCCTAAGTTCTAGAGAAAAATAGTTCTTACGCCAATTTCATAAATATACTAATGTAAAAATTAATTAACATCCGTAGGAATAGCAACACTGAACTAATCCGTTATAGTTTTGTGTAATGCGTATTGTCGTGAATGACTATTTATTTTCTTTTGTTGGCATAAGACTTAAAAAGATAATAAATTTGTGTTCATAGCACACTGAACGGCATGAAAAATCAATATTACTAAAACAAACTATCTTACAACTTAAATTGTGACACACAAATGACTTACAAGTGCCCGTGAATATTTGACTCATAAAGCGGTAGGTTAACCAGGGTAAATTAACCCGAATGGGTAAAAATGAAGTTTTCTGGGTAAAAATGAAACTTCTGAAAGTAAAAAGTACATATTTTGAATTTGCTGTTTTATAAACCTGTTAGTATTTTTTTTTCAACTTGAACAATTTTTCGACATATGCATGCCATGCCATCTTACTGTTCACTGCTAGAGTGGTCTCGAGTTAAATCTTTGTGCAATAAAGCACAGTCCCGGCTACCTGCTCATGCTCAGTCCATGCGATGCCGTCAAAACACAAATATATTGACGAGTCAAAGAGCCAGTTTTTCTAGTTAGTTGCTGGTAAGACCACCATTTTTATCAATATATCGATAAAGGTTAGCCCCAATTTGAAAATTCAATTCATGTATTTTAATTATTACTTTAGCGAGTAGAAAAAGAACATACCACGGCGAATTCACTAATTGAAGTTTTAAATTAACAGAAGACAATGGTACATTGAAACCCAATGCGTTACATGTACGAAGATGCTGAATTCAGAATCTTTCAAAAAAATGGTCAGTTGAAGAAACATTTAGATAATTTGCATTCACACCTGTCGTCCAAACTGCGAGAATTCTTTGCAAATTTAGAAACATCTGTTAAAAGACAAAGATTGAATAGCAATTTGTTTGGTACAGTTGGTACGTTCACGTTTGGTACGTTCAGCATCAAGGGCCAGCTTTGAAGTAGCCTGGTTGATTGCTTGAAATAAGAAACAATACACTATCGGCGAAGATTTGGTAAAACCAGCTGCCGTAAAAATGGTAGGGATAGTATCGGTTCAAAAAGAAGCGAAAAAACCTAATTAAGTGACCTTGTCTGCGAAAATTGGGAGAGAACGTATTTCTATATTGGCAGAAAATGTGAAGGAACAGGTTATTTTCACATTAAAACAGGCTAAATATTTTGCTATTCAGCTTGATGAGACAACTGATTTTAGTAGCAATTCACAGCTAATGGTATATATTCGCTACAAGGTGCAGACAACTTGAAAAGGAATTGCTGTTTTGTTCTGCTTTCGAGTTGAGATCTCGTGGAATTGATGTCTATAGCAAGTAAATGAATACTTCAATACGCAAAGTTTAAAATTTGGAAATGTTTTTCTGTATCTTTGGATAGAGCTCCAGCTATGCTGGGTTACTTATAAATGGTTTTTCAGCTTTCGTAAAAAAAAAAAAAGAAGAAAAAAAAAAAAAAACCGAATATTGAAGTTCCTCACTGTATAATCCGCACCAGGCCCTTATGGTCAAATATTTAGGACCTAAACTGGAAGTCATCATGCATGATGTCATCAAGATTGTAAGTTTTATCAGGGGATATGCACTGAATACGCGGCTATTTCGTGAATTATGTCAAGACGGTGAAGCTGAAGATACGGACCTACTTTATTATACTGAAGTTAGGTGGCTCTCTCGCAGAAACATACTAAATCTATAAGCTTATAAACTCTTCCTGGGTGGCATATCTCGCATATCTAGCGGACAGATTTGAGGGCATAAATATATTAAGCAAAGAATTGCATGGAAAGAATATTAATATCGTTTCAGTGAGAGAAATAGTATCAGCGTTTTGATTGAAACTGCAACATTGGAAACATAAAGTAGAAGAGAATAAGATAGCTTCTTTTTCAAGGTTAGCTTTGTTTTTGGAAGATTTTAAAAATGATACTTTTGCTTTTCTTATTACTTTCCAGATCTTGATGCACAAACTGTCAAATGGATTGTAGATCCTTTTAAATGTGAAATTGCTATGATACCAGAAGAACTGTCAGGTTTGGTAGAAGCAATTTTTGAATTTCGATCCAATATTAAAGCACGTATTCAATTTGAGAGTAAACCAAACCTGTCGTCTTTTTGGATGTCAAAAGCTGCAAAGGCTTTCATAAAATGCATATGAAGATGCGGTTAAAAAATTGCTGCCATTTGGAACCACATATTTGTGCAAACAAGGCCTTTCCAATGAACAAGAAAACGAAGAAAATAAACCGATCAAACGCCGAAGACTGTATTCAAACCGCTCTTGCATCAAAAAGTCCCAATTTTGACGCAATTGTATCGAACATGAAACAACATCATTTCTCCGAAACAACATCAAGTGAAATTGTTTATGTATATTCACAATTCTGCAAGATCATTGACACTATTTTTTGTATCTGGGCTAATCGTGACATCATCAATACGAGCTGATTGTCTAAGTATATTTTATTGCATAATTCACTCACAGAGTTTTGTCGCTTTAAAAATTCGTTTACAGTTCTCCAATATTATTGGAATACTTTATGCACATGTTAAAGGCCTGCGGATATTTTCACTAAATAACAATTCGACAAACTCAGTGAAGTTTCTTGCAGTTTTGGAAATCTCTGCAAAATTTTGATCAACTTTCATTAGGGGGTCTAAGACGGTAGTAGCTTCTATTCTCATCTTTTAACCACAATCAAAACTCCAAATCAGGCATTTAAATTTTTTCAAATTAATTCTTCTCCACAGTGTAACTATTTGACGATACTAATGATCTAACTAGAACGGTTAGTTCACTGTCATTGATCGAATGTGAAATTAATAAACTCGTAAATATCATAAACATCAGCTTTAAAACAATTCAGTGCTGAATTGCAAGTTAGAGCACAAGGTATCTCGTAGAAATTGTATATCCTAATGAGCTAATTGCAGGCTACCTGCTACTGCTTTTCTAAACTTTCGTTTCATGACGATGAAAATATAAATTTAAAAAAATGGTTTCACCTTTCTTAGGAAGTAACAGCCCCTTGGCCCAGAAGGTCATTTTTTGTCACTAGTTTATTCAAAGTCACTTTAAGCCAATATATTGAAGCTAGTGGACGTCTTTTAAGTAGGGTTTCGTATTCTTTTCTGAATTCGTGCAAGACATAATTCCTTCTCAGTTCTGCTTTAGTAGCGTATGTGATATATTTGTTTTTGTTGAGTATGGCTTCTCAGTCATTACAACCTTGACAAATTTAAATCAGACAAAATATCAGTCATGACATTTGCTCTAATACAGGATCATAAAGCATGGAGCATAAAGCTGTTGCCCATTGTGCCCTACATTAACTATTTGGGGCTGCTGTAATTTAAAGCATGTTTTCTGTATGTTTCCTTAGCCTAGACATACATGCAAGTTGATATTAGTGGTGCAAATCGGTAGATTGATGCAGATTGATACGATGCCCCTTTTGAACTAATGGTTAATATATCACACATTTTTTTAGTCGACTGATGTTTGGGCTTTCCTTACCCTGACAGTCTAATCAAAAAGCGTACCATAAGCACTAATCTTGTAATTCTTGCTCACATTTTTTTTAAACTTGTAATAATCTCTGCAAAGGTTTCAAAGTTCAGAATCATTACCCTGTCCCTACCTCTATCCTCTGCTTTTTTAAAGTAGCCCGGGCCCAAAACTTCGTTCTCCGTTGATAATCTACAAAACTAAGAGTAAAACAATCGGACCTTGCAACTTCACTAATAAAATAAAAAAAAAATGAGGAAAGTAATTGTAAAAACTATTCATTTCGCTCGGATTCCTCGTAGCTTGAAAGGGAAACTACCCATCAGGGCAATATTTTTTCAATTTTTTTTATTCATATAATACTTTATGTGTTTTTAAATTGATTGAAAATTAAAAATTATCAGGATTTAGGGGTTTTCAGCAGCATGTTTTGTTTTAAGACGACGTAACGTCATTATGGCAAGATCTTATAGTAATGTTGTCGAGGTGCAATTACTTTCCTTCTTCAAAAGGTAACTTGAACTCTTCTGAACCCCTTGGTTTTTTACCTCCCTAACCTCCCTCATTTCAGGACAAATAGTTCATCCCATCAAAAAAAAATGCCCCATTTTTTTTCTGGAATTTAGTTGTGTTTTTTTTGTATGATTAACTCATCCCCCCTCTGCTTGTGGAAAAAAAAACTTTAGAATCACTGACGGAAATTTTAAGTATAAAAACAGAGTTTTTGTATTTCAGATGCTTCACTTAAAACGTTTGGCTCAAGAGTGGCTGGTTTGCATTTGGTATTTTTCAGAACACTTATCTCTTTGTTATACAGAAGGTCAGTCAAAGTTTTTTTTATTTTATTTAAACATTAATGTATCAAAAAGGAAGATGCCACAAAATTTGAACAAAACGTAAAATATAAATTTAATCAACTGTTATCGCAGCTTTAACATATTTTGATATAAGTCGGTAGTATAGCTATCAACATCCTTAAGGACAGACATAAGTGCTGATTCATAATCTGGACTGTGAATGTGTAGTTCCGTCGGTAATCTATATCATGAAGATACTCTTCTACTTGCAGTCGGACCGTTATTTTATAATCTAAATAGTGAGTTCAACAGCTTAGCCCGAAAAGATTTTAAGAACTGAATATAAACTGAGGAGGTGTGAAGTGGAGTCCATGGATAAAACTACTGAAGATCTGAAGATAAGGCCAGTCAGTAAGAAATGGGTGGATCCTTTTGAGAATGTGTTTAAAAATTATAATGTTACAGGAAATGATCCAGAAAAGTATAAAAAAGCTGGTCACAATTTGAAAGTGAAAGAAGATTTGGTTTTCGAGGAAGATTTAGTAACAGTGACAAAAACATTAAAAATAATGAGGGCTCAAGTGCTGATATTTTGGTCAATAAGTGAAATATAATGGTTGTGAAATTAGTGATAAATTACTAAAGAGTATGAATATGATTTCGAAAAAGGACAAATAGCTACTGATTTTAGAAAAAAATAATTAAAACTCTTCTTAAAAAGGTAATAAGTATAAGTTTCGTAATTATAGAGGCGGTAGATTTGTTAATTTCGATTGTTTCCCTGAAAATTTGCTTTAAACCTTGGTCCCTTGAAAAAAAAGAACAAATAAATTGCAAAATAAAGCAAATTAAAATGACTTGGATAATTATAAATATGTTCCGATAGAGCCGACGTAAAATCTTCAGGTTAGAATTTTGCTTTAAGGACGATGAAATAAAATTATGATGTTGTAGGAATTTCATTTTTAAACTTTGGCTAGTACATCCCACATAAGAGCATCCACAAGTACATGGGATTGGGACAGCCATAATCCCTCCTCGATGAATTTTGGAGAACAAATTCTAAAAATGCGATAATTTAAGGATATGATTAAACCAATTCTTACGTGGCGAGCATGACCGGAGAAGAACGACAAAAATCATTATTGTTAGTAGGTTTTTCTGTAAATTTTAAAATCCATACTATTTTGATTTTTAAAAAGAAGAACATCTAGCAATCCAGGTTGGTTAATTGACCGGACTTTTTTGAAAAGAAGGAGAAAATTTCTAGAATTTTCTAACAATATTCTGGAAACAAAAGAAAAGAAAGATGGTCCCTATTTTGAACTGTTATACTTTCGTCATGGAAAGACACTGTGGTCTTTGAAGTTATCTAAGTTTCTTGAGGAATTCCACCGTAAATAGGGAGGGGGTCAGGGAAAATATTTTCTCATCTTGTTATCTATTTAAAAGGAACGATAGCACAGTATTTACTGAAGTAGAGTCAAGTATAAAAGTCATCCATTATTAAGCAAGTTCTCGTCAACAAGTCCAAGGTTTTAAAGGTCAAATAAGACAAGGTTGGGCCACAGATTTGGTTTTTCTAGAATGTTCAAGGTTGTATAGATCAAGTTTACAATGTGGTGGAAAGATTTTCTTAAATTATCTGGCGTCAATATGTTGAATCATTTTAACTTTAAAACAGTCACAAAGGAAAACTTTCATATAGTTTCAATAAAACTGGATTAAGCGCAATGGAACATATATTGGAGAAACTCAGATTAGTAGAATTTTTTGAAGAAAATTTTTATAAAACCATGTTTCTATCACCTTGGAAATTTACCAAATTTTTGTATTTTGTTGAAGTATTTGCCATAGGTATGGCAAATTTGTCTGAAAAGGCTTTACTTAAGTCACTTCGGATGTCCAAGGGGCAAGTGCTTGATATTCTAAACCTTATGGAAATTGGGGGAAAGTAGGTATTGGGAGCAACAGTTGGACATGGACCAGTGAAAGGAGATATTACTATGTAAAATGAAAGCAAGGTACAAGTTCAAAAAAATTTCTGGTGATGTTATTAGTCAGTTCAGGAGGGTTTTTCTTTGAATATCTTTAATTTTCCTGTACCATTGCTTGGGCTTATTAAAATGTCACACGAGTGACCGGGGTCTGATTCCTCGTTTGAGGGAATTATATTAACTTTAAATAAGACTGTACAAGTCTTTACTATAGATTAGTTTCATATACAAGTTAGTGTAGGCAAGAGTTTGTTCTGTATTATATTCAAACCAATATATTTTCCGTGTTATTCAAGCCGAGGGACAGTTAGTTTTCTATAGAGGGGTATTAGACAAGGCGGTTCTAATAATGTACTCCTTTTTTTTGATCTGACTCTAGTCTTAGGAGTTATTTGCTGTTTTGTTTTTTACTATGGGACGTGATCGTATTTTGCTAGGTTGCTAGCTACCACTGCAATGCGGATCGAAACCCACATAATCCTCCTTTATAAATGACCACATCGATCTTTTAAAAAATGATTGCAGTATCTTCATGTATACAAATATTTATTTAAATTCTTTAATTGGTATTCGTTTTAGTTCGTTGTTTGATACAACTATCAAACGGTCGTGGTAACGGACTATAGTAAGGAGCGACTCGGCTCAATAGTGACCAATACTCTAAAAAATGGACTTTTGATACCAATAGTTACATCATAGGAATCAAATTTTAATGCTGATTTTAAATATATAAGCTTCATCAAGTTTAGTCTTACCAATCAAAAGTCGCGAGCCTGAGAAAATTTGTCTTATTTTTGAGAAATAAGGGAGAACACCCCCTAAGAGTCATAGAATCTTAACGAAAATTGCACCATCAGATTCAACGTATCAGAAAACTCTACTGTAGAAGTTTCAAGCTCCTATCTACAAAAATGTGGAATTTTATATTTTTTTGCCTGAAGACAGATTATGGATACGTGTTTATTTGTTTGTTTATTTTTTATTTATTTTTCAGGGCTGATCATATCAGTAGAGCTGATCATTCTAGGACCACCCAGTGGTCCTAGAATGTCGCGAGAGGGCTCATTCTAACGGAAAATAAAAGCTCTAGTGCCCTTTTTAAGTGACGAAAAAATTTGAGGGCACCTAGGCCCCCTCCCACGCCAAAATTTTCCCCAAAGTTACTGAATAAAAATTTTAAGATAGCCATTCTGTTCACCTTAGTCGAAAACTTAATAAGTATGTCTTTGGAGACGACTTTATCCCGCACAGTCCCCAGGGAGGGGCTGCAAGCAACAAAATTTTACCATTGTTTAAATACAATAATGGTTATCATGAAGTGACAAACGTGTTCAGGGGGACTTTTTCGCGTTGGGGTGGGATGAGTCGTGGGAGGGGGTTATGTGGGAGAATCTATCCATGGAGGAATTTATCATGAGAGAAGAGAATTTCCATGAAAGGGGTGCAGGCTTTTCTAGCATTATTAAAAAAAAAAAACAATGAGAAAATAAATACATTTTTTTTTCAACTGGAAGCAATGAGCAGCATTAAAACTAACAAGAGCCAAGAGCTCATATGGCACTTGTGACGAGGCAAGAAGAGCTACGAGCCAAGAGCTCATATGGTATGAGCTCTAAAAAAATTCTAAGAATCAATAGATTGATTTAATAGGAAAGTCAAAGGCTTAATGCCGGTCAGGATTTAAAATAAGAGCTCTGAGTCACGATGTATTTCTAAATATCAAAATTCATTAAGATCCGATCACCCACTCGTAAGTTATCAATACCTAATTTTTTCTAATTTGTCTTCTCCCTTTAGCCTCCCAGAAGGTCGAATCTGGGAAAACGACTTTATCAAGTCAATTTGTGCAGCTCCCTGACACGCCTACCAATTTTCATTGTCCTAGCACGTCCAGAAACACCAAACTCGCCAAATCACTGAACCCCTCCCTCCAACTCCCCCAAAGAGAGCGAATCCAGTACGGTTACGTCAATCACGTACCAAGGACATTTGCTTATTCTATCCGCCAAGCTTTATCCCGATTCCTCCACTCCAAGTGTTTTCCAAGATTCCTCCTCCCAACTCCCCCCAATGTCAAAAGATCTGGTCGGGATTTGAAACAAGAGCTCTGAGACATGAATTCCTTCTAAATATCAAATTTCATTAAGATCTGATCGCCTATTCGTAAGATAAAATACCCTAATTTTCATGTTTTCCAAGAATTCCGGTTTCCCCCTCCAACTCACCCCAATGTCACAAGATCTGGTCGGAATTTAAAATTAGAGCTTAAAGCACAAGATCCTTCTAAACATCACATTTCATTAAGATCTGGTCACCCTTTCGTTAATTTTCAATTTTCAAAATTACCCCCCCCCCACTCCACTAAAGAGAGCAGATCCGGTCCGGTTATATCAGTCACGTATCTTAGACAGGTTTTTATTATTCCCATCCAGTTTCATCCTGATCTCTCCGCTTTAAGTTTTTTCTAAGATTTCTGGTCCCCCCCCCTAACTGCCCCCCCCCCCCAAAGACGCTGGATGCGGTTGGGATTTAAAATAAGAGATTTGAGTTACGAGGTCCTTCTAAATATGAAGTTTCATGAAGATCCGATCATTAAAAATACGTTATTTTTTCTAATTTTTCATAATTAACCCTCCCCCCAATAGAGCGGATCCGTTCCAATTATGTAAATCACATATCTAAGACTTCTGCTTATTTTTCCCACCAATTTTCATCCTAAAGTATTTTTAGTAACTTCAACTATTTATTCTACTACCTTTGTGATTCGGGGTCATTCTTAAAGATTTGGGACATAATTCAGGCTTTAGTGTAAAGGGTGAGGTATTGACGAAATTTAAATTTCGTTTTATTGATTCATGCGCGGTGAGCCAAAATTAAAAAATGCTTTAATTCAAAAGCGTTTAGAAATTAAATGAAAAATCAAGTTTTTTAACTACAAGTAAGGAGCGACATTAAAGCTTAAAACGAGCAGGAATTATTCCACTTTTGAAAGAGGTTGTCCCCTCCTCAACGCCTCGCTCTTTACGCTAAAGTGTTTTTATTGTTTGAAACAGTAGAGTTGCGACAAAGAGTCAAACTGTAGCGTAAAGAGCGGGGCGTGGAAGAGGGGAACAACCCCTTTCATATACGGAATAATTCCTGTTTGTTTTAAGTTTTAATATCGCTCCTTACTTGCAGTTAAAAAAACTTTTTTTGTTTAATTTTAAAAATAATTTTTAGTTACTACCACCCTTGGTATGTTCTCTACTAGGTTTCACATATCTTAAAAACTAGTACCTATGTCCTTTATATAGCTAGGTACCCCTGCAACCCGGTTGTTGAAGGCAAGAGACTGGAAGTTTTCATAGAAGTTTTCATCAAGGCAGTTACAATAATGTGCTTTTTGTTGCGTTCTGACATTATTTTTAGCAGTTATGGGTTGTTGCGTTTCTTTGTGTAGGACGTGATCGTCTCTTCCTAGGTTCCCAGCTACTGCTGCAACCCAGATTGGTAGCTACCACTGCAACCCAGATAACCACTGCAACCCACATTAAAGAGTTACAAACGGGAAAAAGTCTATGGCTTTTTCTTATTAGGAACAGTAAGAGACGGATTTATTTAATATCTTTTCCTTTTATTTGTTTATTTGAGACCATACCTTGTTCATCATTTGTTTGCTTGATATGATTTTTTTAATGTTTAAAGTTGTACCCATAAAATCATGCTCCGAGTAGCTGGTACCTAACAAAAAACAAAAACTTAATTTAAAAATTTTCAGGTTTTTTTCTATTTTGGATAAGAGAGTTAAAATTATTGCTCAGATACCATAAATATTTTTGCAGTTTAAATAATAAATTTACCGATTCTGCACTGAAAATAAAATAAAAATATATGGAAATAATGCACAACATCATAGAGACACGCCCTTTAGGAGTCGAGCGAAAAAAAGGCTCCAGGAGGCAAATAGATGTTAACAATATTTTCTTTTGCAGAGGTAAAGAAAAATGCAGTTTATCGTAAAAAATGATTTGTGTTTGAAATTATTTTTGTTAATTATAAAAGCTCTTCAAAAACATCAATTTCCTTTCAAATCAGCCATTAAACAGCTGTCTATGATTTTCCAGTGCCGAGCTAGCTGAGGAGAAAGAAAAATCGCAAAAAATGCCGTCGATACAGAACATCGCAATTTAAGCCACTTTTCTTGTTTTTTCAAGCCGACATATTTTCTCTATTGTTCAAGGCAAAAGACTGTAAGTTTTTTATATAGGAGTTTCGGACAACACGATTCTAATAATGTACTTCGTTTTTTGATTTTACTTTGTTTTAAGGACTTATGTGCTTTTTCATTTTTTACTACGAGATCTCTTACTCGGTTGCTATCTACCGTTACAATCCAGATATAGGTTTTTAACGTTACTACCCCAATAAGAAAAGCTCCTTTCATATTTTTTTCCTAATGACCTTTCTTAAACTATTAGTCTAGGTAATACGGCCTCGCTTGAAAATTTTATCTTCTTCCTTGTTAGTTTTGAAAAGTCTCATTAACATAAGGTTTATCATTAGAGCACATTTTATTCTTTTTCTCAGGAAAATGGGATCCAAAGCTACTGCTTAATGAATATTGGCAAGACAAATCTTGGTAGTGCACATCATTTGTTTGACACAAATTACGCAATCGATTTGCATTGGATACACAGCCAATTAGGATATTTTATGTGATTGTTCTTAGAAAGACCAGCACGGGCGGGATTTACCAAGGGAACCCAAAGGAAATTCTCGAGATGGGGCCAGACACCAAAATAGCAGTGGGGGGTGGGGGTAGCGGGAATACATTTTAGGACACATTTCCTTAGGAATGAGTTTATTTTTGAATACATTTAGGAAAAGAGTTCTTAGATAAAAAGAGCAAATAGCTTTGCATGCAAAGTGGAACAAAGTCAGGGAAACTTAAACGGCGAGGATTCCTGGAAAAGGGATAAATCCATTAGTTCAATAATACATTCAAACATTATATGGTATTTTGGATTTAATCTTAATTGCTTATTTTCAAAATCTAGGGTGAAAGAAAATCATACTCAAACCAAATATATACTGGATAAAATTATTTGACTAGATGAAAGACGTATTGCTTCCCAAGGTTATAAAAAAATTAGATATGCCTTTTTGCAATTTCCTAAGCCTTATATTATGCTACAAAAAAGGTAGAGATGCTCCAAACTCACCCTACCTTTATGGATACCTTATTTTTATTTTATAATGGCCATGTAATTCAAACTTACTACAACTGGGAATCTTGTCAAATCGTTGGTGATAACGAACTGTAAATATGGAGTGACTCGGGCAAATATTCACCGAAACTAAACACGGTATTTTGATGCCAATTGACTCATCAACAGAATTGTGTTTCTATGCCGATTCTAACTGCACAAAATTCATTTGTTTTATGCTTATCCCCCAAAAGATATGAAACCGATGAAATTATCCCGATTTTCGAAAAAGGAGTAAAACACCCCAAAAAAGCAAGCGATCTTAGTTAAAATCCCTTTATCATATTAGAGGACCCTACCGTAGAGGTTTCTAGCTCCAATCTAAATATTATGGGATTCCATTTTTTTCCAGAAGAACGATTATGGATGCATGTTTATTTGCTTTTTCCCCCAGGATGATCGTATCAAAGCAAAGGTCCTAAAAAATTGGGAGAGAGCTTATTTGAACGTGAAATTAAAGTTCCTTTTGAACTGACCGTAAATAATGTGTCACTGGAAAGAGTTATTTTATGCCATTTAAGAGCATCAAACTACGACTTTGACCCAAAAAGAACCAATTTCCAATCAATTTAAAATTTAGAGAAGGTAATCGATTTATAAATATCAATAGACTATATTATAGGCTTCCCATTTGCAGAGAAAGCATTTCCGCATGGGCAGCAGTACTGGTTTTGACTAATTTGATTGACATTTTTTTATGAAATTATGTTTGATGACGTGTAATTGGGTACTAGCCAAAGGCTATTGAAGGAGGGTGTGTTTTTCTGTGGGTGGGAGTCGAAAAAGATGCCTAAGAGTACCCAACCCTCGGCTTGGGTACCAGCCAAAGGCTATTGAAGGAGGGTGTGTTTTTTTGTGGGCGGGAGTCGAAAAAGATGTCTAAGAGATTACATTTGACACACGGACTGTTTACTTTCCATCACGCACATACGCAGGAATTTTTTTCGCGAGGGAGCCAAAACCTTCGAAACAGCAGATATAAAGTAGTACTTTTTTTTATTTAGTATCTAAATAAATGCAAAAAACCAGAATATCGGAAAGTAAAGATTAACTTATCGATACTTTAAATCGTAACCTTCTCCAAAATTTCATCGACTGATACGAGAACAACTCTTTGTACATTCAAGAGTGCCAAGCCATTCAGTCGGTTTTCACTCGTCCGACTGCGTAGATACGTTTTAATCCTTTTCATCGAAGAAAATTACCTCTCAACACATGCTGTAGACGTGAGAATGACACAAAAGATGCTCAGTAACTTGTGAACATTTGGAAATATTCCACGTTCGCACTCAGCCAAGGTCTGCACTGCTGTCTCTGGGAAAAGACTGGGCACTACTTTCAGCCACTTACCTCGCCATAGTTCAAGGTCAGCCATCACAGCGGAGTCTAGACTCGTAAGATCTGAGGTATATAATTTGATCAGTTCTTTAAAATCGCTGCTAGGCTATTTCACAACAAAAGATGGCAGTATTCCGCTTTGGCCTTTCAGCGTGACCTTGTGCTTTTTGAATCGAGATTCAAGTGATTGTATTAGCTGATGTAGAAATGGAAGGAAAATGGAAACGCTATAGTAAAATTCTATATGTTTTTCTGCCGGGGTATCACTTGGGATTTTGACAAGGTTCCTCTTTCGTGGCATGACAAGAGTAATTTCTAGTTCTCTACATGGCCTAGTTGCTTCCAGAAACAGCTGATGGAACCTTCCATCGGCACTTTTTCGGATTTCTTTGAACATTTCTGTTAAACTTTCGACACACTAAATGCACATAGCCTTATCTATGTTTTCAGACTGCAGCAGCTTAGATATTACTACTACTAATAATAATAACTCACTGCAGCACCAGGCCGGCTGAGTCCAACATAGCTACGCACACTCCTCCTCCAACCTAATCTATTTAAATCCTCCCTCTTTACACCCTCCCAGGAAGTTCCCATTTCCTTTAAATCTTTATTTATGACATCCTCCCAACCTAGACAAGGACGACCTGCTTTCCGTGTAGCCCCAGACGGTTGGCCAAAAAGGACAATCTTCGGTAATCTGTCATGCTTCATCCGTAGAACGTGGCCTAGCCATCTCAGCCTTTCTTTCATTATAGCCCTAGAAAGTGGGATTGAACCACACTTTTCGTACAACCTACTGTTTAAAATACGGTCAGTCAGCCGGGTACCCAGAACAATCCGTAGGCAATTTCTCTGGAAAACATCTAGTAAATTTTCATCTGCTTTTCGGAGTGCCCATGGTTCAGAGCCATATTTGACCACTGCCATCACTGTAGCTTCTAATATTCTAATCTTGGTTTGTAGACTTATCTTTCTATTCTTCCAACTGTTTTTAACTGTGAAAAAACACCCTGAGCCTTAGCTATTCTACTTTTAACATCTTCACTGCTCCCATCATCTTTACTAATATTACTACAAAGGTAACTGAAGCTCCCAACCTGATCAATCTTTTCGTTACCTAATGTCACCTGTTCATCTTCACTTACTCCTAGCCTTAGCGACTTAGTCTTCTTAACATTAATTTTCAAGCCTATTTTAGCACCTTGAACTCGCAAAATCTTCAAAAATTCATTCATTTTGCTCAAACTTTCATCTAATATGCTTAAATCTTCAGCATTATGAGGGTTACTATGTAGTCCAAGCTCAGGATGTTGTTGAGCAGACTTCTGGCTTTCAACGACGTTACCGAGTCCACGTCCGTCTCTGTCTCCTCTAGGGCCTTAAAGATAGGCACAATCAACTGTTTTGGGATCTATATATTATCATGTCTTAGGCCCACCCATTACGATTTTGGATTTCTATAAAAACAAGAAATATTTAGATAATAGAATTTGCTAAGAGCTTTTAATCTTAAGGGCCAAAAGAGGAGAAATGCTTGATCTCTAAAAGAGGAAACTTAGTTTCCCAGAATATCAGTAAAACAAAGGAACTCATCCGAGTAGTTCTTTCCTTATCACAAATATAAATAACCCAACTCTCCCAATTCTTATGAGGGTATATTACTTTAATCCAGTAGTTAATCAATCTCTATTCTTCTTATTTGTATTGTGACACAATTCCCTTGACTTTGCTCCTTGCGGTGTTGTAGCAAAACTTTGAAGTACTTTTATTTGATTTCTACTTGCATGCATCTTTATGTCATATCTGACAGAGACAGTGGCATCGTTAAGAGGGGGGGTAAGGGGGGAGCTTTTTCCCCCACAATAATTTGGAAATAAACTAAATTATTAAGTAGCTTTAAAATTGTTGTTCGTTTGAAGTGTCAAGTTTCTATTTACTCTGAGCAGATAATTTTTTTTAATTAATCCATGGTCATTTTTGATAATAGGAGAACTAAGAACATAGAGTTTAATTTCATTTTTATATTTACATTTATTATTTATATTACATTATATCATATTATATATTATATTATATTATAAATTATATATATATATATATATATATATATATATATATATATATATATATATATATATATATATATATATATATATATATATATATATATATATATATATATATTAAATTTTGACCTTTGATGACCTTAAAAAATATGTGTATTATAAAAGTGAAACCTTGCAAAATAAATCTACCTGTCATGTAGGCAAATTTCAGGGCCCTCTAGAGGGAGAAGGAGTGGAGGTGGGTACTTTAAAATAACTTCCCGGGACATACTTTAGCCTGTAGACCCATCCCTGAAATTTTCATTTTCCTAACCTAAACCCTTTCCGAGATAGCAAGAAGTCAATTAACTAGAATTTTACCGAATCTTTTGCCAGGCGTTAGGGCTGGGGAGGTGGAGGGGGGATATATACTGCAACATTAGTAATGAGCCTGGCTGAATAAAGCCGAGTATATTCGACATATACTTTCACCCACTCGAAGGATGTTTACGCTATACTACTGTCGTCTGCAGCAGCTCATTGCTGAAAATTTTAGCAAAAGCCAAGCACCAGCACTCATATATATGATTTTTTAATAAAAGCTTGTTGTTTATGATATATTCCGTATCGTTTTGAAATTCACCAAGTATCATGTTTGTTAATTAGTTACTTGTCTTCACCACCGCATGAATAGCACCTACTTCAATAGCACATCCTCTCCCCCCCTCCAATAAAAACACTGTAGCTATGCCCCTGGACAGAGTATTATTAATTTAAGTCTTAGCAAGAATCCTGTGTAATTCGGCTGTGTATATCTTTTGAATAAAATAGTACTATAAAATTCTTCAACAAACAAGTTTAATTGGGACAAAAATATAAATTTTGAGAACCAAAAAAAAGAAAAAAATCACGTAAACTATGTTTATATACCGATACGCAGAAATCTAAGTTTGGCCTATATGCAGTTATTCCTTGTAGATGCGTCATCATTTAATATTTCATGTACAGAATACAGTAAATGCTATATAACATGAAACAGTGTGAACTCATTCAAGGTTATTTTATGTCGTTCTTAATTTCCATGACATGGCTTTAAATTGTCAGGCCAAATCACCCACCCCTTCAGGTAACATAAGAAATAGAATTTCAAGGCCTAAGTTTTTGAATAATTCTCTTCTTACATAATAAATTGCTGTACGGTAAAGACAACTTGATCATATTTAAATCGTAAAATTAGAGATAAATTGGAAACTTCGAAAAACTACGAAGGGTGCTATATTAACTATGTTTATGATTTTACCACATAAATTGCTTTAATCAAATAGTATTACAATCATTATTACCGCTAGAACCAATTCTTGTATTTTATTACCAGTGCCTATATTAACTACTAGTAAAAAATATTGTTTGTTGGAACTGATACTTTGTAGACACAACACAAAAACAATTAAATGAAAGTAATATGAAGGATGTACATACTTTCTGAAAGAGGTGAGAAATTACTGTTTTTGCTTTTGCCTTCTTCATTTTTTTGGCTTTTGCCTTCTTCAGGTTTGCCATTCAAAGTTCTATTATCTTCATCTATTCCAAATTTTAATTTCCAACTATTAATTTAAATATTATTTTTTAATATTTTTAATTTTTAATTTTAATAATTTAATTAATTTAATTTTAATTAATTTAATTTAATATTTATTAATTTTTATTTATTTATTTAGTTTTTAATTATCTTCCTCTTCTTTTCAGTTGAATGATTAAATTTGTATGATTTGTATGATTAAAATGCTTTATATTAGCAAGTTATGGTTTATATATTATGTTTAGTTTATGTTTCGCTATGTTTGGTTTATGTTTTGCTTCAATTATGAGTATTCTAAAGTCTATTTCTTGTTTGCGATACTTTTCAAGATTTGTATACTGAAAAATGCGTAGAAAATTTCCTCGCTGGAAAAAAACAGTCAATTGTATCTAATAACTAAAAAAACATATTGCGAATATGGTCACGTTTCTAAGCATCCATTTAGATTACCGTTAGGTCTTGGCATATGTCTTTTAGAAGAAAAGCCCACTGGACACTTTCTTTGAAAAAGATTTCTTGAAAAGACCCCCATTTGCATAGAAACGAGTGATCATAATAAACCTTCTTTTCTAGGCTACAAGATACCATCAAAAGAATCTTATCCAGGAACTTTGTTAGATGATTCCACGGTTGAATTGGATAGTAATTATACGACGAAAGAAAACGGAACAGAAATTCATTTAACCGTTCTTAGAGGAGATGCTGCCTTTCTGCCCTGTCGAGCACAGAGCTTAGCTCAAAGAACTGTAAGTTCTCTTTTGTATTACCATGACAAAGGCAAGACACCATAAATATGACAAACGCTATAAATTATATAATCCTCATTTTGTCAGCATATTCTTTTTTTTCCAGCAGACCTTTTATCTTGGGCGTTGCTGCCGATTAATTAGGTAAAACAATTTTTCAAAATAAAAGTAAAGAGCTTCATCAAATTTCAATCCAAAAGATATTTATCATCTACCTGACAAGATTTGCCGCCCTCCTGAAGTCCCACTCTTTGAGTCATAGTTTTACCACTGCTTTCTTCATAGTATTTCAAAGTCTAACAAAGACAGCCTGTTGGTGATTCGAAGTTTTTATTTATCGATTGTTTTTTTTTTAAATTGTTGAACTGAAATTGCTTTTCTTTCAAGCCATTCTGAAAGAAGTTCGTTTTGATTGTTTTAATATTGCTCTTTACTTGCGCTCAGAAATAACTTTAATTTTTTAAATAATTTTCGCTTTCGTCTGGGGCTTGCCGTATTTTGGGCTTAAATCTCAATTTTTGTAATTGAAAGTACTTTAAGCTTGAGTTTAACTAGAAAAACGTAATATATTAATAATTAAGGCTTAATTAGTTTTATTTGCTGTTGGCAGTAAGAAATTTTCTTTCTTAAATATAAGGAGGGTGATTGCCCACTCCCCCTAAGAACCAATATCAGGTTCTAATCCCCGGTATATGCTTGCATATGAAGGGAAATCATGGTTAAATCCCTTCTACATGTATTTCTGAATCTCATTTCTAGGCACTTGGTTTGAACCGCGTTTTAAGCAGGCTTGTCAAAATCCTGTTCAGTTTCTCCGTCTTCAACCCCTTCAACCCAGTGAAACTTGGAAACATTTGTATCTAAGGGAACCTAATTTCAGCCTCATTTTTCTCGCTTAGTATTAAGATAACCCTTTTAATTACTTGTCTCGAAAATACAATATTAAGAAAACTGATTGTATTGAGAACTGTGAAAATATAGTATGAGATACGTAATAGCTGAAATTTAGTTTGGTGTTAAACATTCTCAAAAAAAGAGTCCTCCAGGCCATGATAGTTTATTTTATGACCATTGAAAGCTTGTCCCAGCTTCTTTTGTTGCTAGACTTTCTCTGTTCTTTCAAAACAGATATAGCAACCGCAGTTTCCTAGTATGGAAAAAGCAAATATGAAATGTGTAAAACTTTCGGGCCTTTTACTAAGGTTTATAAACCAAGCAAGTTACTTTGACTTAGTTGAACTTAGTTACAAGAACTTAGTGTAAAATCTATTTGTTTCGCTTGATTTTAGTTCCAGCCAGCTGGGTTTTGCCAGAAGTACAGGTTGTAATCATGAATACAATGCCTTTTCTCAGATTTGAAATTATTCTTGGTTCAATGAAGACTTAGGAAGGTTTTTTTATTGGACCAGGGGCATACTAGTCAAAATATTAAAGAAGGAAGTTTACTGCTGTGAAACAACTAGAGGTGCATCAACTGTCTTTTAGAATACTAAATGCCTAGTAGAGTACTAGCCACAGTTATACTACAACACCTAAGAACAGCCCTAGACTCACAATTTAAGGAAGAGCAACACTGGTTTGACTTGGTAGGTCTTGGTCTGAACTTATTTTCGTTATTAGGCTGATGGTTGAAGAGTCTAGGGAACATGAAAAAATGTACATGCTTTTCATTGATTCCTGATCAAAACACTTTATGGGAGGTTTGAACCTCCCATAAAGTGAGCCTCCCATTTGACCTAACCTGATCAAAACACTTTATGGGAGGTTTGAAATACTACAGAATACCTGATAAACTAGTCAAAATGATAATTGCATTCCATGAAGATATCGAATGCTGTGTATGCAAGTGAAATGGGAACACGCGTTCCTTCAAGATAATATATGGTGTCAAACAAAATGGTGCCCTATCTTCAATATTACTTACTACTGCAATAATGGAATGCATTCTAGGGTAGTCTTTAGGCTCTGGAATGAAGGTTAGCGGTATGTAGATCTGTGACCTGGATTTTGTCAATGACGTTATTCTTCTCGAAGAAGCGAAAGGGCGACTACAGCTGCTACTAGAGGCCACTGGTGGAAAGGTCAAAGAAAAGGGACTTATAGTAAATGCCAGTAAGACAAAGAGCATGGTCATATCAACTCTTCTCTGACCCTGAAATGCAAAGATAAAGCAATTGAACTGTTCAATGAATTTAGGTACCTCGGAAGTTGAATTGAGTATAACAGTAAAATAGCCACGTAATCAAATGGAGTATTGGGCAAGCGACATCAGCTTTTAAAAAGTTGAAACCAGTGTGGTGCCGTAAGGAAATACTCTTTGCCCTCGTAGTAACGCCTCTTCAATAGCAATGTGATGTCCATTCCCCTCTTTGCAAGTAAATTCTGGAAACTAAATATCCAACTGGAAAAACCCGTCCTAACCCTTGAAAACATTAAACTTGGAAGGAAATTGAACATATAAGGCTAGAAATGTGACCAACATAAAAATTCACTGGTGAACCTGTCAACCATTAGCCACTGAACTTCTGAAACATAAAATATGGGTGTACATGGGCCACCATCTTTGTATGCCAGAGGATTGACTCTCATGTAAAGTTTGTGGATGATGCCCTGAAAGGAGGTGCAAAATAGGTCAAACAAGACACACCTTATGACGGCAATAAAAAAGGATCTGAGTAAAGGGAGAGATGTGTCTTCGACCCCAGTGAGAGGACCTCAGGGCTATAGTTCAGCTCTATAATGTCTTCTGAGGCTTCGTAGCCGCTTTATATACCATTCCTGGCTCTTGAGGATCTAAGTTATAAGTTTAAGAGAGAACCGAAATTTTGTTTTCTTGACTGATATTATAGGGGCATTCGGTTATGTTTTGTATTCTTCTGCCTTGCTTAGTAAGTCAAATACAGTGTACCACGTAGCCTGATATTTCGTTCATGGTATTCTGATCTTTAAGTCCATATTGCTTTGGGATCTTGGATTTCATCTTATGAAATTTCAGTTAAAAGACGGTTTAGTGAGGGAGGAGTTTCATTATCTTCAATTTTTAATTTATGTTTGAAAGATTTTTATGCTTCTTAAAAAATTTGCTTTTTCTTTATCAGCTGAAATTTTTGTTTGGCGTATCCTAATGACATTATTTTACTTCGTCGGTCTAAAGCGGTATTAATTGAAAATTTCAAGATTTAACGATTGAGTTAAAAAAAAAGGGTCTGGAAATAAATGTTTTGAAAAGTCACTATTTTGCAATAAATGATCCACTTGATTTTCCAAGTCTTGATTTTGGCAATGGTGGCCTTTACATGACTTGGATTGGGTAACGCACCTGGGTGTTCCGTACTCTTCCATTCATAGTGTTTAGCCTAGTTTAATAATTAAATTTCAAAACCAAGTTTTTGTAATAGAAAGTAAGGAACAACATTAAAACTTAAGACAACAGAAACTATTTCGTACATAAAGGGAGTCTTGAATTCTTCAATCCATCGCTCTTTACACTAAATTCTTAAAGCGTCTTTAAATACTTCCTGTTTAAATTCAACGGAGCAGTCTTTCTTTAGGAATTGTGACTAATAGTCAAACTTTAGCGTAAAAGGCAAGGGTTGAGGATCGGATAGTGCGATGAACCACACTAAAATCCATCTTTGAGATATTCCTATGCTCAAAAAAAAAATCTGATTTATTTCTTAACAATATATCACCTGAACGGTGACTAACTAACTAAGTAGCTATATTTCATTCATTTAGAAGTGAGTTCCTTCTCTCTCTCTTTCCACTTGTCTACAGCGATTCAGGGTTCTCGCCCATACGGTGCCTTAGAATACACCGCAGCCTCGTGAAATTCCCCCTCCTAAGCTATTGAATCCAAATCTGAGTCACCTTACTCATTGCCGCAACTCTGATCAAATTTTGAAGGGCCAGACAACCACACGGCTGCATTAACGTATAATTTGCAAAAGAATAGAAAATTAAGCACACATTAAATATTTACATTGTGAAGCTCATGCTTCCATAGACGCCCTTCACAGGCCACCGTCAGCATTCCCATTTTCTACACCCCACTGAGTTTCGACTGCAAAATCAAAGGGTTGCATAGCAAGTGATCACCTAGTCAGGTGAGCATTGCCTGGGCGAACACCATTCCTTTAGTCGCTTTAGTCGCTCGGAATGGTGAACGGTTTTTCCCCAAGGTAATAATATAGTTTTTCTAAGGCGTACTTAATACATAAGCAAGCTCTTGCTTAATGGCTGATTATTTCTTCTCAGCTTTGTCCGAGAACGGCTTGAGAAAATGACCGGATTTTCTCCTTCCTAAAATATCTGTTATGCTATGACTCATAGATCTGTGTTTAAGCAAAGAATTACCCATTGTCTGAAACAAATCAGGATTCCTATGAATTGGGAGCCTTCCAAGTAATTGCTTGAGTGTTTCGAAGCTCTCAAACCTTTTTTTTAGTCCCATCTTATCATGTCCGTTTCAAATTCTCGTGTCGAATTTGTCTGCAATTCTGCTATAACCACCTTTCCTTTGATAAAGTGACCATAAAAGCTGACGAAACATAGAAGTCTGCACATCTGACTCTTACTTCTGGGCGCAGGATACTTTACTATGGCTCAAATCTTGTCTTCTGTAGGGCTTTCTATCCTTGGACCAACCGTATGCACTAAGTACGTAAGTTGGTGGTAAGTGAATTTGTATATATTTTTTTCATTGTCATTTATCCGGGCATCGTTAAGCCTTCGGGAGCTCTCTCCCAAGTGTTCTAAGTGCTTTCCTAATCTATTCAAAAAAGATGCAAATATCATTAGCAGAAGTCCATCAAAACCTCTCAGTGCCTCTGAGCATTCTGTCGACGAACTTTTAGAATGTAGCTCCACTGTCTTTAAGTCCAAAAGAAAGCCTTAAAAACTCATAATGTCCACTGTTCCTAACGAATACGGTTTTTTCTTTGGACCCATGCACCACTCCTGTTCAATAAGTTCACGTTTAGTCTGTGAGACTCGATATAGAGGAATTCTAACTGGCGGTATATAGCCAGTATCTATTGTGTGCTCAACTATGTTTGTCCATCCAATTTCCCCGAGTGTAATTCACGATGGTGGTCCAGTAGTTCCCTTATTTTCCATTAACCACTCTCAGGCAGGTACAGCTTTGTATCAAGAGTAGAGCTTCCTATGCTGAAAGTGTAAAATCGCAATGCTGGGCGGTTCTTCCGTCCCTCCCCTTCCCCTTCAACTGAGCTATCCTTTTGGAATTTTCTCGGAGTCTGTTACTTTCTTGGAATTCTTGCCAAAAAAATCTTGGTTTTCTTTTTCCCTACAAAACCAGAAACGTTACAATTTAACTTACTCACTAGTGCCTCCACCGTGTATGGCCCCTAACACAGCTTTTCCATCATGGTCGTGCGTGGTGGGAGAAGAACCTTAAATTTATCGTCTTCTGATAGGTACACCTCAGACAAACTTTGGTCGTAGCTGACCTCCAGTAATTTTTCACTCTTAAAAAGGGAACTAGAACTTTCAATTTCCAATCAAATAAGCCTCTTACTAAGCATTTACAACCAACCCTTCCATACAAAATTACATCCCCAAGGAGAACACTTTACAATACTTGCCCTGGGGCTCTGGAGGAGAACCGTGTCGACCCCAGAATTTTATTATATGATCTTTGGACTATTTTGAACAAAATCGCTATCTCAAATTTTAATCGGGGGCATTTGGGAAAAAGAGCGCATGGGGAGGGTTAGGGATTAGAGGACTTCCGGTCACCTTTGATTCTTAAAAACGGAAGTAGAACTTTCAGTTCTCAATCAAATCAGCCCTCTATGATGTTTATAAGACCACCCCTTCCATAATAAGTGCCTTTGAAGAACAAAAAAAAAAAAAAAAAAAAAAAAAAAAAAAAAAAAAAAAAAAAAAAAAAAAAAAAAATCAACTATGAATCATTGAAGCTTTATGGCCTTTGCTATAGGCAACACTATAGCGCTGCCTCTGAAAAAGTCCATCATAATGGTGAAATTAAGATCTGTCGGTTTATCCAGCGAACTCCCTCCTTATAAGAAATTCCCCCTAGGAAATTCATCCACGGGCAGTTCCCCCGGGTGTTCCCTCCGCAGATGATTCTCTCTACGAACAATGCCCTCCCAAAGAACTCCCCCTGTAGGCTATCCTCCCTAAGAATTTGCCTCGTAAGCAATTGATCCTTGATAGCCCCCCCCCCCCCCAATATTTAAAGTTGAGTAGCCAAAGGATTAGTATGACAAGTAAAAGGACTGAAGAAAAAAAAAAGGGATTTTAGAACCTTTTGCCTAAATTCCAAAATATATATGGTATAGAATATACTGCGGTATTTATTTTCATATTTGTATTTCTTTTAATTTAATTGTCGCGTTTTGAAATGGGCTAATGATATGCTTCCTTATTTGAAATAAGGAGTTCTGCCCATTTTAAATTTCTTGGTTCCAACTTGGGTCAATGGTATTTAGACTAAGTTAAAAAAAGAAAAAAGCAACTTTAATGTACTTCTGACAGAAAAATCTTCTAATATAAGCCTAGTAGACACGTTCTTGATCGCAAGGGTTAAACTTACACTATAGATGTAGGTGTCGATGCCAGACCAAATTCACGGGGAGTAATAGCTCGTTCTTCATGGTTCTCGCTGTACTCCTGCATACTTCAATTATAAGGCAACCCTTCAAAAGTTGGCACTAATTTATTACTTCCAATTAATATTCTTCAACCTTTTATCTTACGCTGCTGTGATAACTCAGCTCCAAAAAAACATGAAGAAAGTATCAAACGAAGTACAAAATAACATAAATACTGTAGGATGTTTTACACCATATATTCTACCTGCATTTTCGAATAGAGGTAGGTTGATGATTCTTGAATGCCTTCTTTCCTTCATTATTTTCATTCTGTAGTACTTCCCCTTTGGTTGCTCAATTTTACGCAAGGGGGGATTTTTCTGGGGTAATTATCTACTGGAGAATTGGACAGGGAACTGTCAACGAGAAGAATTTTTCTGAGTGGAATAGAAGGTGGGAACCTATGCTTGTGGGAGATTTTACAGTGGGATTATCTGCAAGGGTTTATTCCGTGGGAAATTTTCCACAGATGTAAATTTTTCGGAGATAATTTTGCTGAGGAATTGTCAGAGGGGACTGTACGTAGGGTAGATTTTCTAGGGTAGCTGTCCAAAGGGTAATTGTCAGGTGAAGAATTTTCCGTGGGGAAATTAGCCTAGAACCGACTGCCGGATCTAACGAGTCACTTCCAGCTGATTTGCGCCATCTACCCCATACCACCAATTATGCTGGGTCCCAAGAAGCTGTGTTTGGCCTTCAATTTGATATTTTACCCCGTATGGACGACGTTACCGTTTCCTCAGCTCTGTCTCTCATTTTCAGTTCTAAATTTATATCTTCTCATATTACATTGGAAGGTCAAGGCTACCTGAGCTTCAGTAATTTTTATTTGGCTATGACTCGTTCTTAAAGCTTATCTTAATCTGTACTGCTGAAAGGAAGTATACTTCTACGAACTATAGAAGAGAGGGTCATTTGTTTAAAAGGCCAGTGTATATCTTTCAGCCTAAGTTTTTGAGTTGAAATCAACTTAAACGTTTATATTTAAAAGAACATACATAGCTTTGCTTAACATCATTAAAAATTACTCGATGACTTCAAGCAATTACAATTGAAATCTTGTCTTCAGTGCCAAACTTTTCTGAGCAAATTAAATCAAGGGTTGACGAGAAAATGATTTCTCAAAAAGTTTGAATTGGATTTCTAAATGACTCTTAACGAAGCTAACAACTTTCCTGAAAGTATTCTGTCACGGACCAGCACTTTCAATTAAGCACCTTTTGCTACCCAATTAAATTGATCTCTCAGTCAAAGCTTTGTTTCTATTGTTTTAGTACAAATTGCTCCCATCAGCTTCACTGGGACATGGTAGGAGACTCTGGAACTTTTTGAGGTTCTAGTTTTTGCTTAGTTTATTATTATATATTGCGGAATAAAATCGATTACAAATTGTAACATGATATATGTGAGAATTTTAGTAGCTAGAATAAAGAAACCAACTAATGATAAAGGTTGTTAAAAATAAACATTTTATCGATATTAACCATTATTAATACTACAAGTAGTATGTAGATTATTGTTGTTGCTTTTTATTCAACTGCTATTGCTACTATTACTGATGGCTATAACTAAACTAAAGGTTATACTTACTATAATGACCTACTTGTTAAGAATCGAGGAATTATCTACGCCGTACCTCTAACAAATCCTCGATTAAAAGCAGTATTTCTTTTCAGATTCAACACACCAGTTTTGACTAGAATTTACGCTAGCATTGAAGTGTCTCTCTTGTGTTGGTATTTTTTCTTTTTTTCGTATTTTCTTGTGAAAGTCGGAGTAATAGAATATTGGTCTTAGTCTCATTATTATGGATTTTGCACGCTATTGCCCCTGTCGCCTCCGGGGCATCCCAAGGCATTGGATAAAAATCTTCATATAACCCTTTTGTTCCAAATAGTCCAATAGCTTAATAAGTATATGTCACGGGTCGAGAAGAAACCCAAAGGTCCTAGGGAAATTTCTCTGAATTATGTAAACTTCCCATTCCATAGGAATAGATTTCATAAGCAGCACTATAGCGATGTCTAAGCAAAAAGCAGGATGGTCTCAATGTACTATTCTTTATTTTTAACCAGGCCACTTAGTATCGAAGGAGCAGTTGCAAAAACTGAGGAGGGGGTATTAAACCTGAAATCTAAAGCTCTAGTGATCTTTTTAAGAGTCAAAAGCGATTCGAGGTCTCACCTTCTTCAGCTAACCTCTCTTTCCTCAACCCTCCAAAATACATCCAATCAAAACTTTTAGGTAACAATTTGTTCACAATAAACAGAAGGTGCAAATAGTACGCCTCCAGAGATGATTTGATTCCATACTTCCTAGGACTAGGGCTTTAAATAATGAAAGTAAACTGATATTTAAATTTAGGTTTTATTATTGGGAAGGGGACATATTTTACCCTGGGTGCGCAAACAGGGTAAGGTTGTTAAGGTGAAACTTTTAGGAAATTTTGGGGAGGATGATCAAAATATGTATCCAGGTTCTAAGAAAAGTGCATCTGCAATACTTTAAGAACAGTTAAGGGTGTAAGATGAGTCTCCCGTGGCAAGTTGAGAGGATGTAGAACTAAATCAAAAGACATTATATATTTATCCAAATTATCGAAAGGGTGTATCTACAATGTCTCAGCAGCAGTCAGAGGGATGTCGTTGAAACTCTCAAAAAACGTTGGACAAAATAAAAAGGCAGTATCTGCATCCACATTGTCAAAGGGCGTAAGTGAAATGTCTCAGAAATGACTAAGGAAATTAAGTTGAAACTTCCAGAGAATTTCAAGGGGAATCATTGGTAGCGCAGCCTATCTAAAGTACGATGTTGGTACAATGTATTATTTTTTATTTTTTATTTTCTTTTTTTGGGGTTTGATTTGTGTTAGACCAAGGAACTTCGTATCGAAGCAGTTGTCTTAGGAACCTCAAAAAGGCTCATCGATTGAATCTTAGAAGGGCTAGTGAAGGGCTAGAAAGTGATTTGAGGGCAACTTTTCCCACGCCCACCATTTCCCCAAACACAACAAATCAAAAACTATTTTGTAGTTTCATAGTTGAAAGGACCGGAAATTGTGTCTTTCCGAATGATAACTCCCCACAGCCCTCAGGGCAAAGGTTGTAAGTTAAGCCCTGGGGGCACATAAGGTTTTTATGGATTGCATTGTCGTAGAAACTTTAAAAAGGGCTCATTCGATCGGATATTGAGAAGTCTAGTGCCTTTTTCAATATTTGAAAGTGGTCGGAGGGTGAATAACCCCCCCGCCCATGTCCATCATTTCCTCAAACACTTCCGATCAAAATTTTGATATAGCCATTATGTTCAACGTAGTTTAAAGGTCTTAAAATTATGTCTTTGAGCATGACACCCCCTCCCTCACAACCCTCAGGATAAGGACTGTAAGTTATCTCTTTTTGACCTATTAAGTCTTTATATGAAGGGTTGTCGTATAAACTTCAAAAGGGCTCTTTAAAAGCCCTTTTTATTAGTCGAAAGTGATCGGAGGGCAAATGCCCCCATGTCCATCATTTCCCCAGCACTTGCAATCAAAATTTTAAGATAGCCATTTTGTTCAATGTAGTTTGACAGGTCCGTGAAAATATGTCTTTGAAGAAGACAAACACCCCCCCCCCCCTACTCCGCAGGGCAAAGGCTGTAAGTTCTGCCGTGTAAGGATAAACGGTTTTATAGAAAGCTTGGTCACATAAACTTCAGAGGGGGCTCATTGGGTTGGTAATCAGAAGCGTAATCGTAATGTCTTGAAATGCCTCTAATAGAAATTTTTAGATAGCCATTTTATTCAAAATAGTCTAAATATCATATAACAAGGCTTCTGGGGATAAGACAAACTCCCAGAGCCTGGGAGCAAGAATTGTAAGCTTTGCTCGGGGACACTTAGGGTTTTTATGGAAGGTATGGTTAGATAAACATTAGAGGCTAAGTTGGTTAAAAACTAGAAGTTCTAGTTCCCTTTTAGAGCAAAAAGTGATGGAGGGTAGCTAGCCCCCCCTCGATTACCCATTCTTCAACAAAATAATCCGATAAAATTGTGAGATAGTAATTTTGCTCAAAATATTCCAAAGAGCATATAACAATACCTATAGGGTTGACACAGCCCCTTAGCGCCCTAGGGATAGGCTTGCAAATCATGACCTGGGGCCATATATAAGGCTTTTATGGAGTGGGTGGTCGTACAAACTACAGATTGGGCTAATTTGATTTGAAATTGGAAGTTATAAAGCCCTTTTTAAGAGTTAAAAGTGGTTGTAGACCGACCAGCCCCCCCCCCACAATCACCAGTTCCCCAAAGATATACAATCAAAATTTGGAGATTTTGTTCATTGTAGTTAAAAGTTCCCGAAATTATGTCTTTGAGGAAGACACCTACACCCCCCACCTCTTAGGGCAAGGGTTGTAAGCTTTGCCCCGGGGCGTATAAGGTTTTTATCGAAAAGGCGGTCATATATTCTTCAGAGGGGACTTACTGGATCGGTAATCTGATTTTCTAGTGCCCTTTTTAAGAGTCAAAGTCATCAGAGGACAGCTGCTCCGCTCTCCCAACACGTCGTGTTTTCCCGAAATTAAATTAAAAAAAAAACTAGTCTTTTTAACTGTAAGTAAGGAGCGACATTAAAACTTAAAACGAACAGAAATTACTCCGTATATAAAATGGGTTGTCCCCTCCTCAACGTCTCGCTCTTTACGCTAAAGTTTGACTCTTTGCCACAATTGTACTTTTTAAAACAATTAAAAGCTTTAGCGTACAGAGCGAGGCGTTGAAGAGGGGACAACCCATTTCATATACGGAGTAATTTCTGTTCGTTTTAAGTTTTTATGTCGCTCCTTACTTACAGTTAAAAAAGCTATTTTTTTTTATTTAATTTCTGAACGTTTTAGAATTAATGCATGTTTGATTTTGGCTCTCCACCATAGGACTTGTCCAATCTTATTGAATTTTTTTATTGAATCAGATTAACAGATTATTAAAATGAAATTTGCATATTAATTCCTTTTTTGGCTAAATGGCTTTCTCTTAGTTTTGATCAGACGATTTTGAGAAATAAGGGGTGGGGAAGGAGGCCTAGTTGCCCTCCAATTTTTCGGTTACATAAAAAGGCAACAATAACTTTTAATTATTAACTAACGTTTCTATTAGTAAAAAATATACTTAACTTAAGAATTAACTTACGTAACAAACTTTTATATTCTTATATTTTTATTATGTATATAAGGGGGTTTGTACCCTCCTTAATGCCTCGCTCTTTACACTAAATTGTAAGTTTTGTATCAATTCTTTAAGAATGACCCCTGAGTCAGAAAGGCCGTAGAGTAAATAGTTGCAATTACTACAAATACTTTAGCATAAAAAGCGAGGTATTTATCTCCTCCTAAATACCTCGCTATTTATGCTAAAGTATATTTAGAGCCCCTCATATGCTCAATAATCTCTGTTCGTTTTAGGCTTCAATGCTACTCCTTAATTTCTCCTTAATTGAAAAAACTTTTTCATGTTTATTTTTTCATTGTTTTTTTATAGTAGTTTTAGAAAATCCTGCGCCCTTTTCATTAAATTTCTCTTCCCCCATGACATATTTCTCCAAGGAAAGATCCTCCCACATAGCCCCCTCCCCTCATCCCCACCCCAAAACCAAAACAATCTCCCTGAAAAAGTCTTTACACTTCCCAATCACGATTATTATATGTAACACTGGTCAAAGTTTGTAACTTGCAGCCCCTCCCCCAGGGACTATGGGGGAGTAAGTCATTCCCAAAGACATAGTTATTATGGTTTTCGACTATTCGGAACAAAATGGCTATCTCAAAATTTTGATCCGTTGACTTTGGAGAAAAATGAGCGTGGGAGGGGGCCTAGGTGCCCTCCAATTTTTTGGTCACTTAAAAAGGGCACTAGAACTATTCATCTCCGTCAGAATGAGCCCTCTTGCGACATTCTAGGACTACTTGGTCGATACGATGACCCCTGGGGAAAAGAAGAAAAAAAAAAAAAACGAACAAATAAACACGCACCCGTGATTTGTCTTCTGGCAAAAAATACGAAATTCAACATTTTTGTAGATAGGAGCTTGAAATTGTTGCTATAGGGTTCTCTGATATGCCAAATGCGATGGTGTGATTTTCCCCTATTTTCCAAAATAAAGCAAATTTTCTCAGGCTCGTAACTTTTGATGACAAAGACTAAAGTTGATGAAACTTATATATTAAAATCAGCATGAAAATCCGATTCTTTTGATGTATATTTTAGCATCAAAATTCTGTTTTTTAGAGTTTCGTTTACTATTGAGCCGCGTCGCTCCTTACTACAGTTAGTTACCACGAACTGTTTGATACATCGAATAAAACATTTATAGAGACAGTCATTTTGTGCAAAACAACCCAAAAATCATATAACAAGGCTTTTGGGGTTGATACAAACCAGCAGAGACTGGGGGCAAGGGCTGCAGACATTAATTTGGTTGAGGGTTTTAATTTCTAGTTAATTTTTAAGTGACAAAAATGGCAAAGGGAATTTAGCCCCCCTCCCCGACAACCCCTCTTTTCGCCAAACACACTTGATTAAAATTATAAGATAGCAATTTTGATCAAAGTAGTCCAAGGAACATTGAATGATATCTCTGAGGTTCACATGGACCCCAGCACCCTAGGGATAGGGGTGTAAGCTATGCCATGAGGGCAGATAAGGTTCTTATGGAATAATGGGTCATAGAAAATTCATATTGGGTTCATTTCGTTTAAAATTCGATGTTATATTGTCTTCTCTAAGAGTCAAAGTGATTTGAGAACCCCTTCCACGCTCCTCATTTCTCTTAACACCTCCAATCAAAATTTGGAGATAACAGTTTTGTTCATCGTAGTTTAAGGTTCCAAAAACTATGTATGTAATGAAGACAACCCCCTCCCCCCTACAGCTCTCAGGGCAGGGGTTGTATGTTATGCCCTGGGGGCATATTAGGTTTCTATACAAAGGGGGGTGGTATATGCTTTTGAGGGGACTCAATAGATTGGTAATTAGAAGTTCCAGTGCTTTTTTTTGAGAGTCAAAGTAATCAGAGCGCAGCTTCCCCTTCTCTCCTTCTCCCAAACACACACAAACAAGTTGCGTTTTCCCTAGATGGATCCAATAGATATTTCAAGACAGTACTTTTATTCAAAATAGTCTAAAGACCATATAACAAGGCGTTTTAGGTTGATACAAGCCACCAGAGGCTGAGGGCGAGAGTTGTAAGTTATGTCCCTGTTATATTTAAGGTTCTTGTGGAAGAGATGATTGTATAAACTTTACAGGTGGCTCCTTTGGTTGATATTGGATGTTCTAGTTCCCTTTTAAGGGTCAATAGTGATGGAAGTCAACCAGCCACCCCCAACCACTCCTCTTTTCACCAAATGTGTCTTATTGAAATTTTGCGATGCCAATTTTGTTCAAAAGAGTCCAAAGATCATATAACAATGCCTCTGGGGCTAGCAAAACACCCCAGAGCCCTTGGGGGCAGGGCTTTAAGTTATGCACTGGGGGCATCTAAGGCTTACATGGAATTGTTGGTCGTACCAAATTCAGATCGGTCATATTTGATTTTAAACTGGAATTAATGGGACCCTTTTGAACAGTCTAAATTATTTGAAATACTCCCCCCCCCTAAGCCCACCCTTTCCCATAGCAAACATCCAAACACAGTTTTGAGACATTATTTTTTTTCAGCACCGTTGAAAGGCTCTGCAATTATATGTTTGGGGATGTCAACCCCGTGGGAAGTCTCTGGGACAGGGCCGCAAGTTTTGCGAAGGATGTTTGACTTCCACTTTCCCAAAATACGAAAGCCATTAAGATGAATCTTTCAGGGAATGTTAAGGGGAGCGTTGAATTAAGTCATAACATATTATTTGTATATAAGTTTTCAAAAGGATATAACTCAGGGATGACTGAGTATATTAATTTAGGATTTTCAAGAAATGATAGATTTTCAAGAAATGATTAGCAGGTACTTCATCTAATAAAAGTTTTATTTCTATATCAGCAGTTGGTCCACTTACATAAATATTAGATTCATGCTTTGAAACATCAAAACAAAATAAAGGATATTCTTTTTTAAAACAATTGTAACTTAATGCTTATATCCTAACTGCAAAAATCGTCGATAAGCGTTAGAATAATCTTCTTTAGCATTACTGAAATCACAACTCAAATCTTCTTGTGGATATTTATACCCATTTACTCTCATTTCAGGTCTATTAGTGTTCATAGGATCAAATACTATATTTTTCTACGTACAACTGTTATTCTTTTCAGATTTCTGTAACGTAACAACAAGTTTAGTTGTATTATAGCGTTCAATGACCACCCTCCATGTTAATTTTTTATCCGTCCCATTATTACTTTTATAGGTATGACACGTTTCCCATCTAAATCCAAATGAGCTGCCCTTTCCTAATCCAGCTTTTAATTGTTCCACCTCCTTCGTTAATTCAGCTTCTAAATGAGTCGCTTTGGGTGAACTGGACGTGATACTGGTAACATCCATTATAAACTTAATACATCTATTTTAAAATTTGAGCTCCAAATTGTATAATCATACCTGGAAAATTGTTTCTTTTTAATATGATTTGATAAGTAACGCCTATAAAAACACGATTAAAATCTTGACAAAATCCAAAGAATCGTGATAATGGTAAATGCATACTTTCCATGTGACTTTCTTTGGTTTTATTCAATCTTTTAATTAAACCACTATTAAAAGCGTTATTATGTTTTCTGGTAATGGTTCAACCACTTCCTGCAACAGCGGCAAAAGTGCTTTAAAATTCATTTTATGCTTTGAAAGAATCAACAGATTGGGTTTCATCTTCATACCAAAACATATTAGCAGCTGCGCTTTGACTATAGTCATCTGAAAATTCCAATCCCGCTACCATACTATAATACTACTACTATACTATACAATAATTATACATAACTATAATTATACATACATACTATACAATAATTGTTTCTTATTGATAAACATTTATTAAAGATAAATTTTACTAAACAATTTTATTAAGCTTTTATCAAATCCAAAACACATTCAATATTCTCTACATTCAGATAAATTAATCTACCTAATTGATCATTTGTACTCAGTTTTGGCGCGTTTATATCCGTTTTGGTTTATTGAAAGACATTACTTTTGAAAAGGAATCTCACAGAGTAGCGTTCTAGGTTCTGTTTGTTTTTTAGCAAATCTCAAGATCACATCATAGGCTGTATTCCCCTTCACAATTGAGCTATCAACTAAAGAGCAGTGAATATTAATTTTATCAACATTTCTTGTAACATTAGAAACTGAATTACCTTCATTATATTTACTACTTAGTTCAGCTTCATTTTCAAATCCTAAAATAAAACATAAATCACTATTAAGCTGAAATTTATAATTCTCTTTCAAAATGACAACCAATTTCATTGTTACTAGATTGGATAATATACTGGTTGGGCATCGATAAAGGGATGAATTGAAATAACAAGTTAAGAAATAATTTAAACCCTCTTCGTCATATAACCCATTGGGAATAACAACGTTAACCAATACAGCATTATTTTTCTCCCAGTATTCAGACGTATTGCTTTTAAATTGATAACTAATATTGTACAATGAATACCATAGCGTACACTGAGTTCAAGTTATTTCATAATCAGTGTTTTGGTCTAACGTGATCAGATTACTTGTATAAGACGGTTCGATTTCACTTTTGTTACCACTAATATTAATCAAAAACATTTATTAGAAAAGTATTTTTCTTCATAAAATTCAAATTCTGAGATAGTTGTTGCAAATAGTATTATAATCATTTTTCTTAATAATTTCATTTTTGAATAATGAATCGAAAAGGTCGATAGCTTAATTTCTCAATTCATCGGGTATATTTCCAGGAGCTCTTCTGCCTAGCAAACTATATAATCTTTCAATATAATCATTTTCATTCATGTAAATACCAGTTCCTTGCTGAGTTTGTATAACATCAAAGCTATTTTTAGTAGATTTTAACCTTTCTCTGTAGATTTTTACGAGCTGAGACTTTTTTCTAATTCACTAGATCTCTGAGACTTTTTTTTCTAATTCATTAGATCTCTGAGTCTTTTTTTTAATTCACTAGATCTTTCATCTATTTTCAGACCTTTTGTCTTTCCTCTATAACTTTGATAAAGTGTTCCCGTTTCATCTATTGCCTCTATTAAATTTTTATAATTGTCACATTAGCATTGAAATTTGGCTTATTCTGAGGTAAAATAGCTTGACTTGAGTGAGCTTGATTGATTGCTTGTAAAATTAATGCGTTGCTTAAAGATTCATCCAATCATTGTAATCGTCATTTTAAAATTCTATCATTTTAATTTAATTTATCAGTAATCATATTTTTATTTTTATATTCTGCTTCAACGACTGGAGCCCCCATCTTTTCAGCATAGTCACGAAATCCAGCTTGCTCTAAGTAAAGTTCTTAAACTATATTTCTTTGTATTACTCTACTTTTCACTATACTCGCTAATAATTTATTCAACTTTATAGTATCCATTTATAGAATGAAATTTCTTATCGAATTACTTTCGTGAGTTATTTTTCGTAGAAACCGCCAATAATTAATTCAGAGGTTTTATCTGACAGTTCACAAGTTATAGGGGTTGTATGTTTCACTGCAGCTATTTGTAGCACTTCAGTTGCATAATTTGGTAGGTAACCTTTATCAAAAACACCATTACTTTTATTAATTCTAACCAAATCACCAACATTGAATTTCTTTATGGGTGGTTTTTGAACTTCGACATCAGTTAATAAATTAGTGTAGGCCTCGTTTTCATTTCCTCTTTTACTCGCTTCTATTGGTTTTATGTTAATGGATCGATGATAAGAATTGTTATCGAAAGTGGGCAATACATCCATTTATCGTTTTGTGCTGTTATGAGTAGAATATTTCCCTAATTTTTCTTTGATTGTTCTATCAAATCGTTCATAAATTTGAGCTTTCAATTCACTTTCAGATGAGAACCAATGAATTTCATGACTCTTAAAGAATACTTGAAGTTTTTTCATAGCAAATTCTTTACCTTTATTAGTATGTAATTTTTTAGGTTTTCTATTTTTAAATTAACCCATAAAAGCATTATTAATTTCCTTTCCATTTTATTCTTTAAAGGAATACGCCAGTCATATCTTTTGATTTGTAACACTTCTTTGATTTTAGTTTTTAATACTGTAAAACCATTTTCTTTTAATTTTCTATGTAAATCATCGATCCCTGAAAAGTTTGAATAATAGATTTCTAAAAGTTTGTTTTCTACACTACTCTTGCCAATACAATAACCACTTCCTTTTATCCAGGGTTTTTGCCCATTGCTTCCTTTCTTAAAAAACGATTTTTCTTGCAACCTCAAAACGTACAAATACCTTTAATCGTTCCCACTTCATTTCGTTTAAACTGTCGGAGTTAAAGACTCGGTTGCAGTAATCTTTTTACATCGCATACAATAAATCTCCATTTATTACGGAATTAACTATTAAACAAATTTAAATTATCAAACATATTAATAAACACTAACAGACTTCTATCTTCTCAAGATAGTCTCAAGAGTAGTAAATAGCAAGCAGTAAAATTCCTCAGGCCTGACTAGTTCTTTTATTTTGAATTTTATTTAATAAAATCAGCTCCTAATAAGTGGCTGATATTGCAGAAGTGATTGAAAGTTGTTTAAAACGAAAATTCAAATTTGTCAAGGTAAAAAATCATTAATCATTATGTTTTAATTAAAGGTTTGAGTAGATCATTAAAAACTTCAATTACTAAGCATAAATCGATAATATGTCTTTGCAACTAGTGTGAAAGACATTTCACAGAAGAGCTAAAGTTTGAAAAACATTCTAAAAAGGATAACTGTGAAGATCCTGACATCATTATGCCAAAAACCGGATCCAAAATTGAACTTAAAAATATAAATAAGCAAATGAAAATACCTTACTGTATTGAAGCTAATTTTAAATCTGAAAATTTTAAAGTTAATTTTGGAAGTTCAGAGGGGTCGACAACTAGTAAAGTTAAATCAAATCTTGTATTTGTTTCGTAAGAACCTATTGAAGCATAAGAATCTACGTTGCATGGGCAACGTTAGGTGTTGCGGCAATCTTTGTTCAACTATGTTGCATGGGCAACGTTAGGTGTTGCGGCAATCTTTGTTCAGCTTTGCCGAGTAAAGTGTTGTGACAGCAACACTTTGGTTTTGTTTCCTTGCTTCGATTAAACGCAGAAGTTGTTAATCTGTAAGGATCTAAAAACTAGTAAAATACTAGGTACACCAACTCGCAAAAATTACAAACCCCTCATTGCAACCAGCAAAAGTTGCAAACCCCTCATCGCTGAAGATGATTGTAGCCAAAGAACCGATTATTACTTACAAGTCCCCTACATGTCTTACAACTGGAACCAAATTCGTCTTACCCTCAAATACACCGAAAACAAATAATAGGTACACCAACTAGCAAAAGTTGTGAATCCCTCATTGCCGAGGATGATTATGAGCTAACAGCCAACTGTTGCTTAAAACTCCCCTATATGTCTCAAAATTGGCATCGGCCTATTTATGGTTTCAGTGTGTACCTTACTACTGAAGTTGTCAACCCCTTTAAACTTTCAAACTGGTATATCTCATTAAGGAATTTTTTATACCAAGAAATGGATGATATATACTATGATCAGCTCATCAAGAGCTAATTACTTCCAAATTAAGGGAAAGGCGCTTTACTATGCAAAAACTTCTCCTGGTGTAGGGGCAGAAGACATAACTATTCGTATATTTAAAAGTGATATGCTACCTCCGATCTGAAGCAGAGTATTCAAACAGGCTAAACTGAAAGATGATAAAGATGAACTGTCGGCCCCTGCAAAAAGATTTGAATCTATTGATTTAATGTATAGGGACTTCTCAGGTCTTTGGGAGCAGCGGTGGTTGAATCAAAAGACAAGACTTCCCCTGGAAAGCAAAGAGCTAACTCGAGAGTACAGTTTAAAAACACAGGAAATTATAATCGCACCCCAAAGAAATGTTTTAACTGTGGAAAACCTGGACATTGTAAGATAGATTGTCGACAACCACCAACCTGTCCTAACTGTGGGAACTATGGACATATTAAAAGAGATTGCTGGCAAATGGCGTGTATAAGATGCCAAGAATTTGGTCATAACGCAAATAAATGTACAGCTTAATAAATGTACAGCTCAATAAATGTACACCTTATTGAAAAAATAGTTCTGCTGGACCCAGAGAAGGTAAGTCCCAAGCATGAAAATAAAGTCGCGAAACCTCTTTCAAATTTAGCCGAAAATATTTGTTTTGTTGCGTTACCTCAAAATAACACTTTGTCAAGCTCCTTTCCGTTTATGCGGAATGCTGAAATGTCAGACCACTTTTTTATTAAATGTTTTCTTGATAGCGGGCGTCAATGAAGTTTATTAAAGGAGGAAATATTTCCAAGATTTCCATAAAATATTCAGGGGCGCCTTAAACCATCTATTCGAGACGTGAAATCTTTGAGTGCGGATGCCTTACCATTAATAGGGGAAATAAATGCAGCATTCTGCATTTCAGATGAGACAAATCGTAAGAAAACAAAATTTTGGAAATTAATAGTCTTCTAGATTTGAAATCTAATAAGATTATTAGATATGATATTGTAAACAAATTGGATTTTACATTAAATTGGCAGAATAATAAAATTTGCGTAGGAAAACCTATTAACTAAGAAATCAATTTCCTTGCGTTTTTTGCTGAAGAAGTTTCAGGTCGGGGCGTGGCATACATAGCAAGATGAACCAGTATCCCGGCTAATTGTTTTAAAGTCATTCAAATCAAGTCGTCAAGTCTTTTGGAACCTTTCGTTGCTCATGGGGACACCATAATGTTTACCCCAAATATTAAAACGCAATTATATATTTCCCTGTCGCTATGTAAAACCTATAATAATTCAGTAAAAATAGCTTATTTTAACACTAGTGATGAGCCTCATAACTTACCACGGGGCAAAACCGTTGGTACATATGAGATAATAAACAATGGTTATCTGAAAAATAGGATCTTTTTAGCAGCAGGATAAATAGAAAATACTGATGAAGCCTTCTCTAGGGAGGTTGGTGGAGTAATATGGAAAGAACACAAATTTTTGAACAGAGTCAAGACTGGCCCTTTAAGCCCAGAAAAGAAACGAATCGTACAAAAACTTTTGTTAAAACTAAAACGAACTTTTGCAACTGGACCTTATGATGTAGGACAAAATGACCTCCCGAGATATAATGTACAAGTTGATCCCAACATACCTATTGAAGGCGGTTAAACAATTTGTTTTGCCATTTTTAATGACAGAATGTTTGCAAAAACATATAGACGAAATGTTAAGAGTAGTAATAATTGAAAAGAGGCGCTCGAAATATACTGCTCCTATTTTTTGCATAGGGAAACCAGGCAAAGATGGAAAGGTTCCGCCAAAAAAATTGGGGGATGAAACTAATAGCCGATTTTTTATAAATTTAAGAGAAATAAATAAAGCTATAAAAGATTCACAATTGGGCATTTCAGAATTTATTTCTGATCTTTCTAGCAAAACTAACTTTATCTCAATAATTGATATTTGGAATGAGTTCAGCCACTGTATCCTGGCTGAGAAAAGCCAAAATAATTTATTTTTTCGATTAAGAGACTTTCTTATGTGTTTGAAATCGTGCCACAAGGGTCAATTTTCTCATCTCGCGCCTTTTTTGAATTCTTAAACCAGATATAGAGGCCTGAATTTTCACTATTTCTGTCAAGTTGTGTAGAGGACTTTGCAATACATGTTTCTGGGACCTTCGAGGAACATCTGAAAGATATTGAACTAAAATTACAACAAGCTATAAAATGTAATCTCAGACTTAATATTGACAAGTCCCAATTTTCCAGAAGAAACTGACTTTTTGGGATATCGGGTTTCCACGAAGGGAGTTGAACCATAAGCCCAAAAACTAAAAGCCATAAAAAACTAGAACCACCAACTGACGTCACAGGAGTTAAATTATTTCTAGGATTAACATGCTATTATCAAGAATTTCACCACAATTATGTGAAATTAGCCGTACCTTTGATTCGTCTAGCCAGAAAGAATGTTCCTTTTCTTTTTTGGTCCAGAAGAAATCAAAGCTTTTGAAAAGTTAAAGACAGAACTTTCAAATCCTGATAGTATTTTTTTTTTTTTTTTGAATTTATGAATAGAGACAAGGAACTTTATCTTGTCACAGACGCATCGGAAAGGAGTATTGCCTTAATTTTGATGCTGCAATGTGAAAAAACTGATCGGTTTCGAATAGTAGCAGCCTATTCTATGGTTCTAAGTGGCGCAGCCTCTAGGTTTGACAACCATAACGGGGAAGTTTTTGTCTTGGTACTGAGTTTCAAAATTTTCAAAAAGGGTATTTAAGGGCTGCAAGAACCCACATTTTTGTAGATTGCGCTGCTCTCAGATATCTAAAGAGAACAAAAGTATCTCAAATTATATAAGATTGCCTTCCTATCAGATAGCGATTTATACGCTTATCACAATATCAGCACTAGTAGCAACCCTGCTGATTATTTAAGTCGGCCCAGCTTGAAATTTGTTCAGAAAAATCAGTCAATTAATCTTGATGAGGTTTTTTTTTGGAATAAGCAAGGAGAAAATGAAAAAATTCTAAAAAGAGGATCTCAAAATTGAAGTAACAATGACGGAAATAATGAAATTGGAGACTAGACCATTAAGCTTCAAAGCTCATCAAGGTGTTTATGAAAGAAATTAGAGGCTGAAGTTAGGTACTGGAAAACAGTCAATTTAGACTGGATTGATTAGGCTTTTTGAGGGATGCAAATCAGTTTTATTTAGTCCAAGAACTTCCGGGACTAACAAAACATCAGAAAGGGGTAACTTAGTACTAAGACTACTGAGGAGAATCTTCCCTCTATAAGAGGGAACAATCCCAGCAGCGATAGGTGCTTGACTCCCGGATCTATTCATGGCAAACTAGGTGAGGTCAGGATAATGCATGTCGGTCCAAACGCATGTTGAAGAGAAGGGGTGACAGTTTCAGATGGGATTGAAACTGGTTCTGCGGAAGACAGGTTCTGGCGGTGGAACTTGTGAAGACCACCAATCGGGAAGGAATTGGTGACACGGAGAATTGGGATGGGTCCAAAACACCCAAGGATCCAGACTCCAAGAGGGGTGTACCACAGGATACCAAAAATTTCCGAAATTTGACATTTCGGGAAAAGCTCAAACCAACAACAAACCAGAACTCTCAAATTTGGGAAAGAAAGGGAATCCTTTTTTAGTAAGATGGTTGAGGGATCTCGATTTGATCCTAGTGGATGGTAGTCTATACTATATATGATTCAGATAAAAGAAAGTAGATGCATCAATTTATATTCACTCTACCTAAAAAACTAATTCCACTGAGGCTAACGATTCCACTAAAAGTGGAATCATTTGCCTCATGCCCACGAGCCTTTTCCAAGGAGCTCACATGGGGACTGATAAAACCTTAAATAAGTTAAAACAATGTTGTATTTTGAAAATATGTGCAGCCAGGCTGGAGAAAAAGTAAAGAATTGTGACCTCTGTTAGAGAAGAAATAAAGTTAGTGCTAATTACTCTTAGAGGAAATATTTTTCCCACTCATGCCTTTCATATTTGGCCAACTAGGAATTAAAATCCTTTGCTCATCCCCTAGAAACACCCAATCAAAGGGGATGACCGAAAATAGAGTAAAACGCGCAAAACGAGTACTTATTCACTATCGCGATGAAACTCAAGGGACTAATTGGAGCGAATTTTTACCATTCATTCAACTAGCCTTAAATACAAGTATAGATACAAGCAGGAAGTATACTCCCCTTTTCCCAATCCTTTTTCCTAAAGCTAAATCAATATTTGATTGTATTTTTTTCAATCCAAGGATTAACTATTTTTTTTGGAGGGTGAATGTGTCTGTAGTCTTGTATAAGAGGTTTTTCTCAGCCAACAAATCTGTATTGAGGAATTAGAAAAGGCCCGAGAAAGTCAGGCAACACAATACAACAAGAAGATATTTGAAAATAAGATTTCCACAGATAATTTACTTAATGTCATTTAAGAAGGGTCTTCAAAAATTAGTCCTATTGCGGTGCTTACTTGGTATTACACGAACTTTACAAAAATGTTGTCTTGTTACATAATTTAAAATCTTGTAAAAGACGCTTAGTAAATTTTAGACAGCTCAAAAAACCTAAACCTTTTTAGTAATGAATCCTGGAATTGCAAAACAAAGGGGATTAATAGGAGACAACCTTACAATCTCTGTAAAGGACAAAATTAGTGGGGAACAAACTAATGATATAACCAAAGGAGAGACCCCTCATATCATGTGGCAGTGCAGTTTTGAAAGGAAATTATTGAGAGTTTTCATCACGCCCCATTGAGAGAATGGAGTAACCCTAGTACCCCAAACTTCCCTGCATTTTTATGTATAGAAGAAAATCAGGTTGAGACTCTTGACAGAAATAAAAACGTTAATTAAAATGTGAAGAGGCCAAAACCTCAAATTTCGATGTGGAAGATAGCCGAGGTGAAAATATAATCGGGAATAATAGTGATAACATAAATGGAAACTTGGGGGCAATGTACCATTACAATTTAGTGTTCCTAGTTATGGACAGGAGAAAAAAAGTACTCGCAAAAGGAAAGCCAAAATAAAAACCGTAAATAATAAAGACCTAGCTCAAAGGATTTTCTTGGTGGCAGGGAGATGAAACCTTAATAAGTGATAAACCTTATTCTAAAGTCAATTCTCCTAACGGCTGTTCTAAACCGGAAGCTTCTGGCACTGTAAACAAGAGCTAAGAGCTCATATGGCACTTGTGACGTGGCATGAAGAGCTAAGAGCCAAGACATCATATGGTATGAGCTCTAACAAAATTCTATGAATAAATAGATTGATTTAAAAGGAAAATTAGAGGCTTAATGCCGGTCAGGATTTAAAATAAGAGCTCTGAGTCACGATGTCCTTCTAAATATCAAAATTCATTAAGATCCGATCACCCACTCGTATGCTATAAATACCTCGTTTTTTCTAGTTTTTCCTCTCCCTTTAGCTCCCCAGATGGTCGAATCTCGGAAAACGACTTTATCAAGTCAATCTGTGCAGCTCCCTGACACGCCTACAAATTTTCATCGTCCTAGCACGTCCAGAAGCACCAAACTCGCCAAATTACTGAACCCCTCCCCCCAACTCCCCCAAAGAGAGCGAATCCATTACGGTTCCGTCAATCACGTATCAAGGACATTTGCTTATTCTATCCACCAAGCTTCATCCCAATTCCTCCGCTCAAAGTATTTTCCAAGATTTACCCTCCAACTCCCCCCAATGTCAAAAGATCTGGTCGGGATTTGAAATAAGAGCTCTGAGACACGAATTCCTTCTAAATATCATATTTCATTAAGATCCGATCACCTATTCATAAAATAAAAATACCCCGATTTTCACGTTTCCCAAGAATTCCGGTTTCCCCCTCCAATCCCTCCAATGTCACAGGATCTGGTCGGAATTTAAAATTAGAACTTTAAAGCACAAGATCCTTCTAAATATCAAATTTTATTAAGATCTGGTCACCCTTTCGTAAGTTACAAATACCTCAATTTTCAAAATGACCCCCCCCCCAACTCCACCAAAGAGAGCAGATCCGGTCCGGTTATGTCAGTCACGTATCTTAGACAGGTTTTTATTCTCCCCTTCCAGTTTCATCCTGATCTCACCGCTTTAAGTATTTTCAAAGATTTCCGGTACCCCCAACTGCCCTCCCCCCAATTACGCTGGATCCGGTTGAGATTTAAAATAAGAGATCTGAGTTACGAGGTCCTTCTAAATATGAAATTTCATTAAGATCCGATAACTCCTTCGTAAGTTGAAAATACGCAGAAGCTTTGGAAATTGCTAAAAATAAACCAGCCATCAATAAAGACAATGGTGAGTTTTATATTAGCAAAATTTGGGAACCAATCACCCATAACTTGAAAACTCACAGAAAATTCCACCCCTTTCCTAAAGGCCCAGCCTCTTTAAGATCCACTAGGACAGCAGCCATCAACGCCTCTACCAAATTTCGGGCCATGGCACAACAATAACTCCAGGTTCGGCTCATTATTAGTGTTGTTCAGTATTTTTAGTTTTATTTATTTAGTGATTTTACTTTCTGGCAAGAAATTTGAATTAACCTGATGATGACAGGCACAGGTCCTGTCGAAATTATCGTTAGAAGAAAAATCAATCACCTGACATCCATAGCTTAGGTAAGCTTATTACTTTCTATCATCATTATGTCATTTTTTCTAATTTTTCAGAATTAAACCCCCTCCCAAATAGAGCGGATCCGTTCCGATTATGTAAATCACGTATCTATGACTTCAGCTTATTTTTCCCACCAAGTTTCATCCCGATCCCTCCAATCTAAGCGTTTTCCATCATTTTAGGTTCCCCACCCCCAACTCCCTGAAATGTCACCAGACATTTCACTCCAACTCCAATGTCACCAGATCCGGTCGCGACTTAAAATCGGAGCTTTGAGACACGATATCCCCTTAACCCCCCCCCCAACTACCCCAAAGAGAGCGGATCCGTTCGGGTTATGTCAATCATGTATCTAGGACTTGTGCTTATTTTCCCCACCAAGTTTCATCCCGATCCCTCCACTCTAAGCGTTTTCCAAGTTTTAGGTTTGCCACTCCCAACCCCCACCCACCCCCAATGTCATCATATCCGGTCGGGATTTAAAATAAGAGCTCTGAGACACGATATCCTTCTAAATATCAAATTTAATTGAGATCCGATCACCCGTTTGTAAGTTAAAAATACCTCATTTTTCTAATTTTTTAGAATTAATCCCCCCCAACTACCCCAAAGAGAGGGGATCCGTTCCGGTTATGTCAATCATGTATCTAGGACTTGTGATTATTTTCCCACCAAGTTTCATCCCGATCCCTCCACTCTAAGTGTTTTCCAAGATTTTAGGTTTCCCCCTCCTAACTCTCCCCAATATAACCAGATCCAGTTGGGATTTAAAATAACAGCTTTGAGACACGATATCCTTCCAAACATCAAATTTCATTAAGATCTGATCAACCGTTCGTAAGTTAAAAATACTTCAATTTTTCTATTTTTCCGAATTAACGGACCCCCCACTCCCCCCCTCAGATGGTCAAATCGGAAAACTATTTCTAATTTGATCTGGTTTGGTCCCTGATACGTCTGCCAAATTTCATCGTCCTAGCTTACCTGGAAGTGCCTAAAGTAGCAAAACCGGGACCGACAGACAGACCGACAGACAGACAGACCGACAGACAGACCGACAGAATTTGCGATTGCTATATGTCACTTGGTTAATACCGAGTGCCATAAAAACCCTTTGAAACCTGAAACCTGGAAGGTATAGTACTGGGTTTTCTTTTGGTTCAGAGGGGTATGGAAATGTTCAAGCCTTTTCAGTGCAAAAAAAAGAAGCAAGAAAAAGGAGGACACATAAGCGCTGCCCATCAGAATGATCTTTCTTTATGTTCTAGGTAGGCGGTTGTAAGTTTCCTGTTTAAGGTTATCGCCAATGGTAATTCTAATGATGTAGTTTTCATTTTTACCCACGACTATTATCGAGGGCTTTTAGTTGTCCTTTTGAAACTCCCATTTATTTGTTTTTGCCATAGACTTTTACCGTAGGGATTGATCGAAATACTTATTTGTTTAGTAAAGTCATTATATATTAGCATGTCAATATGATTCATGAAAAAGGTCTGTTTTGTTGTGATTTAAACAAAGAAAATTGGCTGTCACAAAACATTAAAGCCAGATTTATTTCTCCTTTCCTGTATCTGGAGTTTCCCTTCGCCCTATCACTATCTGCGGGTTTAGTTTTTTACCCCACACCCAGAAAATACCCCTTGTGATAAATACCCCCTACGGAAAATGTCCACCAGAAAAAAGCCCCCCGCTGAAAATACTCCCCTCCCCCGCGGCCTGTTGGATTCCAATCATTTTTAACTTAAAGAAAAGCACTAAAACTCTCAATTTTCGATCGAATGAGCTTCCTCTTAAGTTTCTAAGACCATGAGGTGGAGGTGTGGATGAGGAAGGGGCAGTCCCCCTCCTATAACTATTAAATTCTTCTTAATTTGGACTTTAGTGTTGCTCTTTACTTTCATAACAACAGCATAGACCAGAAATATTCCCAGATATAAAGAGGGATTAATTATTAATTTCATATTTTTGATGTGGTTTTAAAGTTTTTTTGCTCCCCCCCCCCGAAAAAATAACCCCTAAACAAAAGACTTTGATACAGCCCTGGGGATTACATATCAATTTCTACCTCCACCCTTCCCTTTAGAACTAATTCTTATACTTACCTGAAGCCTCAATGAGAGTTGGGATGTTTTGGTATTAAAATGCAACCTTTGAGGCATTTCTCTCCGACCTTAACTACAAAACAATCATAGAACTCCATTGTAGAAGTTTACAGCCCTTATATGCAAACGTTTGGAATTGTAAAACAACAGGGAACCTCAAATGTAAAATCTGCATAGACCTTAAAAGTGTTTTGGCTAGTTAGGAAGGGAGAGAGATACCTCAAAGGATGAATTTAAGACAAAAACATCCCAATTCTAATTGAGCCTTCAGATAAATACAGGATTAGTTCTAAGAAAGAGACAAGGGGAGGATGGAGGTAGAAATTGATGTATAATCCTCCTGGCCACATTTGGGATTTTTTTTGGGGGGTTATTTTTGGGGGATGTGGACGAAAAAACCTTTAAAAAGCACATCAAAAATATTAAATTGATATTTAATCCCTCTTGATTTCTGGAAATATTTCTGGTCTACGCTGTTATTATGAGATTAAAGAGTAATAAAAAAGCCAAAAACAAGCAGAATTTATTCCGTAAAGGAGGGGGACTGCCACTTCCTCATCCCACCTCCACCTCATGCTCGTAGAAACTTCGGAGGATGTTCGTTTGATAAGAAACTGAGAGTTCAGAAAGAAACTGATTGTACCTCATATTTGTTTAATACTGATGAACTGAGTACGGTGGTTCAGTTGCACGAGGGTTCAGTTACAAGGGAGTTCAGCTGCTCGGGGGTTCAGTTGCATGGAAATTCAGTTGCACGGTGGTTCAGCTGCGCGAAGGTTTAGTTGCAAGGGAGTTCAGTTGCACGGGGGTTCAGTGGCATAGGGGTTCAGTTAAACAGGGATTCAGTTAAATGAGGTTGAGTTGCATGGGGGTTGAATTGCACGAGTGTTTTTTTTTTTACTGAGGTTCAGTTGCACAAGGGTTTAGTTAAATGGGTGTTTAGTTGCACGGAGGTTCACCCCCACAGGGTTCAGTTGCTTTGGGTTCAGTTACACGGTGGTTCAGTTGCAATAACTATACGGGTAGTAGCTGTAGTAGTTGCGCGCAAATATTGCCTTTTTGGTCCATTTATTATCCCCCTTATCATTTCCTGGAAGTTTTAAGTTAATATATTCAGTCATTTCTGAGTACGCCCTTTTGACAACCCGAACGCACAAAACACGCGTTTTGATTTAATTGAGCACTCCCCTCAACGTTCTCTGAGAGGAGCCCCTAAAAACCTTCGTCTGTTAGGACCCTTAAGATCAAACATGCCCACCTAACAAATTCTGTATGTAAACAATGGATATATTGCACAGCTTATAGCCCTTGTCCTAAGGGCTGTGGGGAGGGGTGCCATCCCAAGACACATATTTACTGAGCCTTAAAGTATGCTGAAGATAATGGCTAACTCAAAATTTTCAAGGATTTTTTGGGGGAATTGATGGGCGCTGGAGGGGGCTGGTTGCCCTCCAATCACTTTTGACGCTTAAAAGTGGTACTACAACTTTCAATATCCAATCAAATGATCTTCTTCCAATGTATCTACTACAGCTCCTTCTATAAACAGCGCATTGGAGAAAAAAAATACATTGTACCCACATCACTTTTTACTTAGGCAGCGCTATAGCACTGCCTGTGATTAAAATTTGACTTTACGTGCCTTTTTCAAAGCAAATGTCTTCATATGAAAGCTTTGAAGCCATATTCTGTTCTATGTGCAATATACTCAAGTTTATTAACTGCTGCTTGGCCGTCCTGTTTCTAAGATAGTTTGTAATGAGCTTTAATTTACTAAAGCTTTTTTCATTCTGTTCGAGTCAGCAAACCCTAAGTAAGAACAAACACAACCCAATAGTAAACGAAACTCTAAAAGACGCAATTTTAGTGACATTTGATATAAATAGAAATGACTTATTATGCGTATTCCAAATATATACAATTCGTTAAGTTTAATATTGCTCAAGAAAAGCTACAAGCCTGAGGAAATTGGCCTGGTTTTTGAAAAAGGGGGGAAACATCTTCAAAAAGCCAAAATATCATAATGAAAATTGCACTATCCGATTCAGTGTATCAGAGAATCTTATCGTAAGGGTTTCGAGAGATTCTATCTGCTAAAACGTGTAGTTTTATGGTTTTAGCCGAAAGAAACATCACAGAGACTTATTTATTTTTTATAAGTATTTTTTCTAGGGGTGTCCGCATCAAATTGATCCTAGAAAATCGAGAGAGGTCTCATTCAAACGGAAATTACCAATTCTAGTCCCTTTTTTTAAGTGATCGAAACTATTGAAGGGCATTTAGCCCCCTCGCACGACCCTTTTCGCCAAAAGTCATCGGATTAAAAATTTTGAAATAGCGATTTTTTGGGGTAGCTGAAAGTTCCAATAGCTATGCTTCGTGGGATGACATGACCCCCAGAGCCTATTGGGATAGAGCTGTAAGTTATGAAATTTTTTTCATAATGCGCTTAGGCCTTTTCCATTGAGAATTTGTGTGCAGGTAGGTAGGTGGGGTAATTTTCTATGGAGGTGGATATCTTTGGTAGATTTGTCGGCATTATTTGGTAAAAGATCAGAGATTAAACTAAAAAAAAGCAGTTTTTGTCAGTTGAAAGTAAGGAGCAACATAAAAACTTGAAATAAACAGAAGTTATTTTGTATAAGTGGGTGCTACACACTTCATCAATTTATCTCTCTTTACCCCGAATTTTAACTTCGGCGTAAAAATTTTAAGCCTGAAGAGATAAGGATTGAGGGGGACAGCTCCCCATATGCAGAACAATTTTGTTCGTTTTAAGCATTAATTTTGCTCCTTAATTTCAGTTAAAAAACTAGTTATGTTCTTTTAATTTAATGATTAGAAGGAATTGATGCAGGCATAGTAAAATACATGGCTCGTATGGGATGACCTTACGAGCCGTCATCCCATACATGCCAGTATTTGAAGCAGTGTCACTCTTGCCCCGCCTATAATCCGTCCCTGAGGCTAGCGAGGGAGTAGAGATGGTAACTTAAAACCCGCTTTTCGAAGAGTAAAATCTTTTTAGGCTCCAATTTCATTACCGAAAATTATTTTAAGCTCTGATAAATAGAAAAACTATTTAGTACAAACGAATTCACACTTGATACAAATTCAAGAATATTAACTATTACCTAGGTTAAACTTTAAAGTAAATTTGGAGCGCAAAAATAAATTTCCAGTATTTTCAAAACACTGCCTGAAACGTTTCAAAATGGCATCGGATCGAAATGAAAAGCACACCATTGAAATCGTCTTGGCCGGAAATAATTTATTCGCTGGTTTATAGTCCCCCAACTCAGATTCGCTACACAGGTTTTTAGTCACTTGTCCCGCAGAGCTGAAAATTTAGCATCCCAATTGTTGGAAAATAGCCCAGCCTTGCAACTCAGGCTTAATGCGTGTGGGAGTAGTGTTCATAAGAGTTTAGCCAATCATAAGCCCCAAGGGGTGACACTACGCTCTGTCCGTTACTCTGAATTAATGGCTTACCCTCTCCTATTCTTACTGAACCGCTTTAATTGTGAAACCATGTTTTTTAGCTGACCGATGAGTCATCGCCAAACTGTCTATTTTTAAGCTGAGCTCATTAGCGACGAAAATTAACTAATGGGAAATGCAAAAAGAAACATTACAGGACATTTAAGGGAAAATGGAGACAAGATGAAACAGAGAGTCCCAAAGTAGGAATAAATTTAGACTACTAAAAGGATATTTCTTTGACAATTGGGACCAATCGCCCAAACCAGTGCCGTTTAGATAAATCCTTGTTCCCTTATTTTGAAATTTGCATCATTTAAATAAAAAAAGCCAAAAATTTCTAGGGATGTCTAGATGAAACTTTCCGGTAAGTTGAAGGTTCCATATGTATTATGAAGTTTGACATGGGAAATAGTTTTGATACGTAGAAGACCCCACATTTATTCAGGTTAATAAAAAAGGACATACATGTGATATCTCAGTAATGGCGAGGGGGACTGAGCTGAAACATTCATAATCCTCGGAAAGGAAGGGAGAAGAGACTTCAAATATTGTAATTATGTAAAGAGAATGAGTTGTACAAAATTTTTGTTTTAGATCTACCTAAACATTTTTGGTATATTTTTGTCAGTCATGGAGGAGCTAAGTTGACCTTAGATTTTCTCACAGGAAAGAGAGTAGAGATGATTCAATAGAAACCTATTGCTTTCAGATTAATAAATGTAGTAAATTTGTATTATCCAAGAGATATCTTATTAATATAAATAAACAAGACAAAACAAGCAAATGGCTCGAAGCAAAACTTGTGTGGATTTACAAAACATACGAAATAGGAGAGAAAAATGAAAAAGAAAAGAAACGAAAAAGAAAAAACGAAATAAAAAAAAACAAGGGAGAAAAATATTTAATTACCCTTCATTTCGATTTATACGAGATTACCCTTCAAAAAAGACAAAACAAAAAGAAACTAAAACCACTTGACCTGTATCACCTAAAACGAAACCAACATCTTGGCTCCACTTGAGGTCCACTCAAGTATCAAAACTATAAATATTAAGGCAAAATAGCCCTAATTCCCACCGGAATTCACGAAAATTTTTTAGTGTTCCTCAAAGTCATAAGTAAAGAATTCCATGTATGGGGTCCTAGATTCCAAATAGAAAATTGAGATCTACGGGTAATAACAAGTGGACGATGAATTATATTGGACTGTCTCGTAAAATGTGTATGCATATTACTGTCTAATTCAAACATACTTTTAAAACATATTGGTAAACAATTTTAAAAATATTTATAATTAAAAAGGCTTCGATAAAAAGTAATAAGTCCTGCTAAAGGCAAGATTTTGCAATCTATATACCTCTTTTGTACTGAGTCTTTAAAACCAACACCGCATAACACTCGAACCACATTATTCTGTGAAACTTTAATATGATGGAGATGAAAAGGAAATGTACTACCCAAAACAGTACAACAATATAGCTGATAAAGATAAATTAAGGAATAATATAGTGTTCTTAAAATATCTCTTGGGAAAATATACTCCAACTTTCTTAAAATGCTAACATTCCTAGCAAGTTTAAGACTAATACAATCTATATGTTCTCTAAAACTAAGACTTCATCAATTAAAACTCCTAGATATTTTGTACAATTTGTTCTTAAAATGCTTATGTCAGCAAAATTGAGTCTATCTATCCAAGGGTAATAATTTGAGATCCTACCATAGAATAAAAAGCAAGATTTACTATATTCAGTTCTAACTTGTCAACCTTCTTCCAATTTTGAAATAAAACACCAGACAAAAACTAATATGACTCAATGGCTGAGTTGCTGTTTATGCAGCCACAGTTAAATGAGTGTCATCCGCAAAGCTGGGCACAATTACTTTTTCCCCATCACGTCCAATTTCAAGATCATACGAAATCATATTAAAAGCTCTGCATAAATCATTCATAAAAACTAGAAATAACAGGACAGAAGAACAGAACCTTGAAGTACTCCAAATTTGACATTACTGACTGAAAAAACTTTATCTCCTAGCTGTATATGTTGAGTTCAAAAAAGACAGTAATTCAAGAAATGGTCCTCTAAAACCGCAATTTTCTAAATTGGCAATGAGTATAAAATGGTAAACACAGTCAAAAGCTTTTACAATATCAAGAAAAACAGAAGCGACTTTCATACCATTATCAAACGCATCACTCACAAAAGTTGGCAAAAATAAAACAGCATGCTCAGTAGGTAAACCCTTCCAACAACCAAATTGATTTGGATTAAAAAACGACTCACTCTCCGAAAATTCAATCATTCTTTTGACTATTAATTTCTCAAACGATCTGGATACTACTGGTAATAAAAAAATAGGCCTTTAATTTCCTACTACATTTTTATCCCCGCCTTTACATAGAGAAATAACTTTTGCAATTTTAAAGCAACTCGGATCAAATAGAAACTTTCAGGGTGTTAGAAGAGGGAGAAAGAATATAATTAGTATTTTGTGTTTTTGTAAGGGAATAGGCAGAATACAAATTTGTTTTGATTTGCCTAAGTTTTTTGCGTAATAAGCAATCAAACTGTTTTCGGTTAGGATGAAAGGGCCAATCTATTTTTATCTCTAGAATATTTGTTCGCCCGAAAGAAGAATCAATTATTTACTGGACTGAGAAAAGGAATCTTTGAATGGATTCGGACGGAGGAGCGCATGTGCAGCTGTGTTGACCCCAGGCGGCCAGGTGTTGCAATGGGTCCATGGTAGTTGTAGCAGTAGTAGTAACTTAAAAACAACGATTGTCTTTGGCATCTAAGATACAATACCAACAACTTTGATATCAAATATCCAACTTCCAACTGCTTGATCCAGAAAAAGAGCATAGAGAATCTTCAAAAAAAGGATAAACTTCTAAATATCTCAGTAAACTGAAATAGAACAGGAGCAATGGGATTGAACAAAGCAACATAATTGGCGTAGACAACTTCGAAGACCACACTGCCTTTCCATGACGAAAGTAAAGCAGTTCAAAATAGGGATGAAACCTTTTTATTGACAGTGAACAGATATAAAATTTAACTGGATATTTCGAACACATATACTTTTTACTGCTGATGATGAACACTGTATAGGTGTTCGAAATATCCAGTTAAATTTTATATCTGTTCACTGTCAATAAAAAGGTTTCATCCCTATTTTGAACTGTTTTACTTTCAACATAATTGGCTATACTTGAGGAGGTTTAGTGTAAATTTAAATGTCTCTCAAATGCCACATAAAATCGTAGCAAAAAAATAATGTATTTTACCTGTTAAGTTCTCGCGCTAGACGTTATATTTTAATGACTAGCTCACGAATATGCAAAAATAGTGAGCGATACTATGTTCTAAATAAAGGGAAATAAACCTCTAATCAAAATCCAAACGAATAACTGTAATAATAATCTTTTCAATAACCACTTTGGACTGTGTCTCTTAGGTATCTTGGATAAGAAGAAGAGATTGGCACATATTAACGTCTGGTTCACTGTTGTATACAAATGACGAGCGGTTTCACGTTCTACATAGACCAGGGGGACTAGACTGGGTTCTTCATTTGAAATATGCCCAGGACAGAGACCGTGGGATATATGAATGTCAGGTAAGCGTAATTTTTTTTCTTCGCATTAAACCCTAATGATTAAGTTTAGCCTAAAGGATTTACAATGAATTAATAAAAGCTTTTTTCTATAGCCTTAACTTTTCCCAAAATTTGTTTGTGGCAAGAAACAAATTATCCAATATCTTCATTATGTAAAAAGTATCAGCTTCAGTGGAAATCACACTAGAAGAGAAGCATACAGAGGAAAGGTGGCTTGGGTTTTATTAGAATCTAAAACTTTCTTGAAAACTAGGCACTTCTTATTAGCATAAAATAATTCTTTTTATAATTGGATCCCCTATTTAAAATGATGCTATCTGGTCACTAAAAAAGAAATCTTGTTTGCGAGCCTACATAGGAGATATTCTGGCAAAAGATGTAATACCTCTCCTAAAGGTACCCTTAGTCATAAGCAACATCCCCGAAGTGTATGTAGTCCCATTATCATTTTATGTTTGCACACATAACAACAACCGCTCTCTTTGGGGTAGTTGGGGGGGGGGTATTAATTCTGAAAAATTAGAAAAAATTATCATTTTATGTTTGCACACATAACAACAACCAAAAAAATGGGAAGAAACTTTTTTCCAACACTAGAGTGAAAACACAGTTTTTATTTGACCAATCAAAACCAATAAAAATCTAAAAAATTAAATTAGAAATGGTCGGTTTCCCGATTTGACGATCGGGGGGTGTGGGGGGCCCGTTAATTCGAAAAAAATAGAAAAATAGGAGTATTTTTAACTTACGAACGAGTGATCAGATCTTAATGAAATTTGATGTTTGGAAGGATATCGTGTCTCAGAGCTGTTATTTCAAATCTCGACCGGATCTGGTGAAATTTGGGGGGGGGAGTTGGGAGGGGGAAACCTAACACTTGGAAAACATTTAGAGTTGAGGGATCGGGATGAAACTTGGTGGTAAAAATAAACACGAGTCCTAGATACATGATTGACATAACTGGAACGGATCCACTCTCTTTGGGGTAGTTGGGGGGGTATTAATTCTGAAAAATTAGAAAAAATTATCATTTAATGTTTGCACACATAACAACAACCAAAAAAATGGGAAGAAACTTTTTTCCAACACTAGAGTGAAAACACAGTTTTTATTTGACCAATCAAAAACCAACTCAAATCTAAGCAATGGATAAATATTTGAAGAGACTTTCTCTTTACCACTACGGTGAAAACACAGTTTTTAATTGAACAATTAAAACTAGATGCTGAGATGCTGCCATGTTGATACTTTAGAAACCTATGTTTATCGTTTTGTCACTCCAACTGACTCGATTTTTCTATATTGTCAGTAAAAAGGTATTAACTGGAGGATATGGGTACTGTCTCAATAAAAATCTGCTGAAAGTTTTCGCAATCTTCTTATCACAAAATATCATCTGACTGTTTTTATGGCACTTGGTATTAACCAAGTGACACATATAAATCGCAAATTCTGTCGATCTGTCGGTCCCGTTTTGCTACTTTAGGCACTTCCAGGTAAGCTAGGACGATGAAATTTGGCAGGCGTATCAGGGGGAAGACCAGATTAAATTAGAAATGGTCGGTTTCCCGATTTGATGATCGGGGGGGGGGGGGGTGTGGGGGGCCCGTTAATTCGGAAAAAATAGAAAAATCGGAGTATTTTTAACTTACGAACGGTTGATCAGATCTTAATGAAATTTGATGTTTGGAAGGATATCGTGTCTCAGAGCTGTTATTTCAAATCCCGACCGGATCTGGTGACATTTGGGGGGGGGGAGGGAGTTGGGAGGGGGAAACCTAAAACTTGGAAAACATTTAGAGTGGAGGGATCGGGATGAAACTTGGTGGGAAAAATAAGCACAAGTCCTAGATACATGATTGACATAACTGGAACGGATCCGCTCTCTTTGGGGTAGTTGGAGGGGGGGGGGGTAATAATTCTGAAAAATTAGAAAAAATGAGGCATTTTCAACTTACGAACGGGTGATCGGATCTCAATGAAATTTGATATTTAGAAGAATATCGTGTCTCAGAGTTCTTATTTTAAATCCCGACCAAATCTGGTGACATTTGGGGGGGGGGGGGTGGGAGGGAGAAACCTAAAATATCGGAAAACACTTAGAGTGGAGGGATGAAACTTGGTGGGAAAAATAAGCACAAGTCCTAGATACATAATTGACATTACCGGAACGGATCCGCTCTCTTTGAGGTAGTTGGGGGAGGGGAGGTTAATTCTGAAAAATTAAAAGAAATGAGGTATTTTTAACTTCCGAACGGTTGATCGAATCTTAATGAAATTTGAAATTTAGAAGGATATCGTGTCTCAGAGCTCTTATTTTAAATCCTGAATAGATCTGGTTACATTGGGGGGAGTTGGGAGGGGGAGACCTAAAACTTTGAAAACACTTAGAGTCGAGGGATCAGGATGAAACTTGGTGGGAAAAGAAACTGCAAGTCCTACATACATGATTGACAAAATCGGAACGGATCCGCTCTCTTTGGGGTAGTTGGGGAGGGGGTTAATTCTGAAAAATTAGAAAAATGAGGTATTTTTAACATACGAACGGGTGATCGGATCTTAATGAAATTTGATATTTAGAAGGATATCATGTCTCAAAGCTCTTGTTTTAAGTTCCGACCGGATCTGGTGACATTGGGGGAGTTTGGGGTGGGGGAACCTAAAATTATGGAAAACGTTTAGATTGGAGGGATCGGGATGGAACTTGGTGGGAAAAATAAGCAGAAGTCTTAGATACGTGATTTACATAATTGGAACGGATCCATTCTATTGGGGGGGGGGGAGTTAATTCTGAAAAATTAGAAGAAATGAAGTACTTTTAACTTACGAAGGAGTGATCTAATCTTCATAAAACTTCATAATTAGAAGGACCTTGTGAGTCAGATCTCTCATTTTAAATCTCAACCGGATCCAGCGTAATTGGGGGGGGGGCAGTTGAGGGGAACCGGAAATCTTAGAAAATACTTAAAGCGGTGAAATCAGGATGAAACTGAATGGGAAGAATAAGAACCTGTCTAAGACACGTGACTGACATAATCGGACCGTATATGCTCCCTTTGGTGGAGTTGGGGGGGGGGCTAATTTTGAAAATTGAGGTATTTTTAACTTACGAAAGGGTAACCAGATCTTAATGAAATTTGATGCTTAGAAGGGTCTTCGGCTTTGAAGCTCTAATTTTAAATTCCGACCAGATCCTGTGACATTGGGGGGAGTTGGAGGGGGAAACCGGAATTCTTGGAAAACGTGAAAATTGGGGTATTTCTATTTTACGAATAAATGAGGATCTTAATGAAATTTGATATTTAGAAGGAATTCATGTCTCAGAGCTCTTATTTCAAATCCTGACCAGATCTTTTGACATTGGGGGGAGTTGGAGGGGGAAATAATGGAAAAAACTTGGAGTGGAGGAATCGGGATGAAGCTTGGTGGATAGAATAAGCAAATGTCATTGATACGTGATTGACGGAACCGTACTGGATTGGCTCTCTTTGGGGGAGTTGGGGGGTGGGTTCATTGATTTTGCGAGTTTGGTGCTTCCGAACGTGCTAGGACGATGAAAATTGGTGAGCGTGTCAGGGAGCTGCACAAATTGACTTGATAAAGTCGTTTTCCAAGATTCGACCATCTAGGGGGCTAAAGGGAGAGGAAAAATTAGAAAAAAATAGGTATTTATAACATACGAGTGGGTGATCGGATCTTAATGAATTTTGATATTTAGAAGAACATCGTGACTCAGAGCTCTTATTTTAAATCCTGATCGGCATTAAGCCTCTTATTTTCCTTTTAAATCAATCTATTGATTCATAGAATTTTGCTAGAGCTCATACCATATGATCTCTTGGCTCTTAGCTCTTCTTGCCTCGTCACAAGTGCTATATGAGCTCTTAGCTCTTGTTCTTTGTTGCCAACCTTTTTATCAGCTTTTTGTTACTTTCGTTAAGGAGCATTGTCAAAGTTGTTGCAGTATCTTTCAGAATTTGGTAAAAGTGTAACTAATAACAGGTTCGCTACTTCACTGAATTTAGAGCACTCGGGAATCAAAACAGACAACTCATCAAGCAGGTTGTGAAGCTAGACTCAGGTTATGATGACATTAGATTGATAAAAAAAATTGGCTGTCCTAAGACAAGGTAATTGTGCTGCGAGAGCAACACTTTGGTTTTGTCGTGTTTTTTTTTTCTAGCACTCCGGTTTCAGCTTATTCCTAGAAAGTGGCAAGGGTCTAACCTATGCGGTTCTTACGAAAAGTGCGTTAGGCCAGATTGATGAATATGACTCTGGATTTTGGAAAGCTTCGTAGAATTCTTGCCTGGGGCCCAAATTCTATTGTTTCTACCCATTTCTGTTTGTGATTTCAGCTGAGATTTATCATTCGGTTTTTTGCACTTGGGATTGCGGTAAAGAAATGGTATCAGATGTGCCTCTTAAACTTTAAAAGTTCTCTCATTGCTAGAGAAATCAGAGCTTATCCTTTGCTCCTTTCTAAGTGATGACGTTAGAAACTTAGCCCACGGCAAAAAAGTCAACTTTTGAACTAAGACAGATAGAATTTTTTTTGACGGCAGGCGATAGCTCTTGATGAGCTGATCAGAGTGTATATAGTCCATTTTTTGGTAAAAAAAATTCCTTCATGAGATATATCAGCTTGAAAGGTTAAAGGGGTTAATAGCTTCAGTAGTAAGGTACACACTGAAACCAAAAATAGGCCGATACAGAAATGGTGTCGGATAATTTTGCCTCTTAAACTTTAAAGGCCCTTTCATCGCTAAAGAAATGAAAGTTTATCCTTTGCTCCTTTCTAAGTGATGACGTCAGAAACTTGGCCTATGGCAAAAAAGTCAACTTTTGAACTAAGACAGACAGATTTTTTTCGACGGCAGTCGATAGCTCTTGAGGATCTAATCGGAGTATACGTCATTAACTTTTTGGTAGAAAAATTCCTCCATGAGATATACCAGTTTGAAAGTTTAAAGGGGTTGACAACTTCAGTAGTAGGGTACACACTGACACCAAAAATAGGCCGATGCTAATTGTGAGACAAATCGGGGAGTATTAGGCAACAGTCAGCTGTTAGCTCATAATCATATTCAGTAATCAGGGGATCGTAACTTTTGGTAGTTAGCGTAACTATTATGTGTTTCATGTGTATTTGATGGAAGACCAATTTGGCTCCAGCGGTAAAACATGAAGGGGACTTGTATGTAATAATCGGCTGTTAGACTACAATCATATTCAGCAATGAGGAATTTGCATGTTTTGCTTGTCGCAATGAGGGGTTTGTGTCTTTTCTGAGTTGGTGTACCTAGTATTTATTTGAAGATCCTTATTGATTAACAACTTCAGCGTTTAACCGAAGCGATAAAACATAACCAAAGTGTTGCTCTCGCAACACTTTACTCGGCGAAGCCGAACAAAGATTTCCGCAACACCTCATGTTGCCCGTATAACGTAGATCTAGTTGAATTCTTATGCATCAATAGGTTTTTTAAAAACAAATACAAGTTTAAAATTAACTTTATTATGAACTTCTAATTATCTGGTTTAAAATTTTAGAAATCCAAAAGTGTTTACTTTTGCATTTTGTTGTTTTTGACTGTCCCCATCATTATTTTTCAGCCCTTCAGAGAGTCATTCCTGTTTTGAAGGACTGGAATGTGCTGAGCAGTAGAACCGTTAAAGCAGTAATGAGTGGCGCTCCGTTCCAATTACCTTTGCAAAATAATCCTTACGATCCTGTTAACATGATGTTTATGTGGTATATTGTTCATCTGTCTTCAATTACTTATTTTTCACATAGTCCAAGATTGATTAATTGGATATCTGTCATCATTCGTTTATAACACAGTTGATGTAATAAGACCATTTGGTTTATAAATGAACCTTTTTTTTATATCTTACGGTTGGAAATACTTATTGGCTTGGAAAATTCAGCAAAGCCAACCCTGGAGGCAAATTTCACTTATATTCAATTATGTTCATTTTTAAATATTCATAAATGGCATTCTCCATGTCAAAACAGTTATAGAGGTTATTAAAAGCAAATAATTGATATCCAGGGATTGATTGGACTTCCCAAGCAAAAGGTTTTTTGGGTAGTTTGAACTTGGATGTTCAGAAGAAAGTAAAAGGCAGGTGAGACCCAAATAGACTTAGAACAAGTCTCATTTACTTTCAATAAATTTTAAGTGTTCCTTCCAAGATTGCCTTTCTCCTCCAACCAATCAAAAATACTTCGTATTTTCAAATTAATACTTCTTACTGAAAGCTTTCTGATTCGTATAAAAAAAATTACTCTTAGGGCGATTTTACTTTTTCTTCAGGACTATTTTCGGGAATGAAATTTTCTAATTTGTAAATAACATTTTAAGATATTTGGTTCTGTATTACTTCAGGGCCTGGATTTCCTTTTTAATTCATCTTTCTTTAAGAGTTAGATTTTGAGATAGATTTATTGTAATATTTAAGGAGCTTAGACCTCAGCTCGGAGAAATAAGGTAACTCCATATCATAATATGTAATCCTTAAATAGTATTTACAACCTTTGCATTATAAAATTGGACATGAAAAACATAGGTTCAGGTAGTTGAGGCGACAGATTTGTCACATTCAAGCGATTTAATAAAATCAGGAGACATTTTATGCGATGATGCACGATCTACTGCATTTAACTGACTGGATTGATGCATTTTTAGATTACACATCCATAATTAAGGGTTTTCAAAACCATCTTTTGAGAAAATCAGACTGATTAATTATAGTGCAAGATAATTGAATGACATAAGTGTCACATTAGACTGAACTATGTGATGCAAATTACTTCATTCAACTAACTACATTAACATATTTTATCATATACATTATTGTTTGAGACTACATATACCCTAATTCAGCAAGAAAAAGCTCTAATCAAACCATAAATTGTATTCAAAAACTATTATTGGTAATCTGTTCAAATTCTTAAGAAATTTAGATCTCAATTCTCTGAAATGAGGTAACTTCATATTACAATACATACAGCTAAGATCATCTTCATACTTCTTATTCTGGTAAAATTAACTTTTCAGTTGTAGTTTTATGTGTTTGAGAAAACACATCTGTCATATTAGAGTGATTTTGATACAATCATGAAACAGCTGATACTAATAATATAATTTACTTTATTTAACAGACTAGATTGCCATTTTTGGCCGAAACATCCATGTTTTAAGAAATAATTAATTATAACTAGATCTACGATGCATGGGCACCGTGAGGTGTTGCGGCAACCTTTGTTAAGCATCTACGAATAAAGTATTGCGAGAGGAACACTTTGGATTTGTTTCCTTGCTTCGATTAAACGCTGAATTTTTAATTTGTAGGGATCTTAAAATAAATACTAGCTACACCAACGTGGAAAAGTTGCAAACCTCTCATCCCTAAAGACAATTGTAGCCTAACAGCCAATTATTACTCACCAGTCCCCTATATATCTTACCACTGGAACCAAATTGGTCTTACTATCAAATACTCAGGAAACAGATTAAAGGTATACCAACTAGCAAAGTTGCGAACTTCTCATTGCCGAAGATGATTATTAGCTAACGGCCAACTGTTTTTAAAACTCCCCTAAATGTATAACCAATTGGTATCAGCCTATTTTTGGTTTCAGTATGTACCTTACAACTGACGTTGTCATCCCCTTTAAACTTTCAAACTGGTATATCTCAAGAAGAAATTTTTCTACCAAAAATTGGATGACATATAATTTGATCCGCTCGTCAAGAACTATCGACTGCCGTCGAACAAAAATCTACCTGTCTTAGTTCAAAAGTTGACTTTTTTGCCGTAGGCTAAGTTTCTAACGTCGTCATTTAGAAGGAAGCAAAGGATAAAGTCTTGTTTATTTAGCAGAGAGAGAACTTTTAAAGTTTAAGAGGCACATCTGATACCATTTCTGTGTCAGCCTAGTTTTGGTTTCAGTGTGTACAAAGTTGCGAGCTCCTCATTGCCGAAGATGATTATGAGCTAACAGACAACTGTTTTTAAAACTCCCCTAAATGTCTCACAATTGGTGTCGGCCTATTTTTGGTTTCAGTGTGTACCTTACTACTGAAGTTGTCAAGCCCTTTTAAACTTTCAAACTGGTATATCTCAGGAAGGAATTTTTCTACCCAAAACTGGATAACATATACTTAGGTCAGCTCATCAAGAGCTATCAACTGCCGTCGAAAAAAAAATCTTTATGTCACTGCCGTCGAATCTATATCTATATGTTACTTTTCGTTAAAACCACAGATGTTAGACCCTTACCACTTTCTAGGAATAAGCTGAAATCGGGGTGCTAGGAAAAAAAACATGAGAAAACCAAAGTGTTGCTCTCACAACACAATTTAAGCCAATTCGACTTGTCAATCACAGTTTTCTTATATTTAGGTGATGTACCTGTCTCATTTGATTGACTCATAGGACCCCTTACATTGATATATGAAATATATCTCACAATTCACATTCTTTAGTTACATATCCACATTTGATAATGTTCATAATCCTCATTTTGCAAATGAGGATTGTCGGCAGCACTCTTAGGATATATGAGATGGCATATCTGTCATTTGAGAGTGGTTTAGATACAATTTTGAAATATATTCTTCCCTCACAAATAATTTTATATGTAATTTTTTGACTAAGCCTTCTCGTTTACGAATATTGATAGGCGATAATTTAGAAAAGCTACAGGTGTCTGTGACATTGGTTTTTACGTTTATGGTTACAATTTCCGTTACCAATACTTCTAATGAGAGTACATTATTATCTATTAGGGCCTACTTTAGAACAATGATGATGCTCATTGATATTTTATTTGACAAATTAGAATGATTTAAGCGTAGTCACAATAGATATTCTGTCAACATATGTAATTTATTTTATTTATCTGACTTGATTGAAACTGTTTCTAGCTAGCACAGCAGCAGTCAAGCATATTCATAGCCAATATTTTAGCAAGTCAAGCTTGTCAATCACTTTTTAGGTTTTTGACATGATATATCTGTCATATTAAAATAATTTAGATACAATCAAAGACATTAGAATGATTTATATATAATGTCATTTAGATATAATCTTAACAATATATGGAAAACACTGCATTTACATATATTCATCAAAACATGAATCATTTCCGGATTATACACATTTTTACACATATCTATGTTAAAATCGATTATTTTCTTGTTGAGCATATAACTATTCCAATTCTTACAGATATTAAACAGTCAATAACACAAATCAACTAACAAAATTAAATTCAACTCTGACCTTCGGAGACTCAGAAATTCCAAATGCATGAATATTTTAACATCCCAAACACAATTAACAAGGTGTAAAAGAGTCGGACCATTTAATACCAAGTCTCAAAACACTTCAAATAAAGATATTTTTCTCAAATGTATATAGAAGATTTGGACAGAAGCCAACTCAACGAATTTACCACTAATATTTGTCCATTGATCAAAACGACATGTCTAAAACTATACAAATCAAAGCCATGGAAGAAAGAATTCACAACGAAGCCTTAAGGTGGTGAAAATTAATTCAAATATAATATATGCAGCAAAGAGTTTTCAAGACATTTAAATTTAACTACACACGTGAGATTTCATACAGGAGAAAACTGCATAAATGCAACATGAATTTCAGAATATTTTCAAAGCTTCTAATATATACGCCCATTTGGGAGTTCATACCAGAGGAAAGCCTTATACTTGCAGAATTTTTAGTAAACGATATCCTCAAAGACATAAGTTATCCCTTCATGTGAGAGCTTATACTGGAAATAAGACATTAACCTGCAAATATATGTGCGAAATTGTTTTCTTAAATTTATAATTTATACATCCATTTGAATATTCACACTGGAGAAAAATCTTTCTTCTGCAAAATGCACATTTAAATATTTCCTTATCATTTGAGATTATCGAAGCATATGAAGCGTCATTTGGAATCAACCACAACCTAAAAACACAAACAGAGCAAGTGGAAACCAACACTTCAGTCAGAAAAGACTTTTTTTAATTTGTTTTTGCAACATTGAAAATATTTCCTTTTTTATACTGGATTGCTAAAATTCATTTGTTTTATCGTATTTTTGTCTTTATTTTCGTGTGTAGGTAGCTTAACTGCTCATTTTTAGTGTGAAAAAGGTCTTAAAGGAACTTGGTACAAGAAAGCTTGAACAAAAATTTGAAAAAGTCATAAACACGGGAATAAAAACTTGAAAAGTCAGACATACGCAAAAAGAATTGTCAAATAGTCAGAAACACTTAAAAAAGATTTTGAAAGGTAAGAAATATTTGAAAAGATGCTTGAAAAGATCAAAAATACAAGAAGAAAATTTTCAAAAGTCAGAATAGTACGACCTGAAAATCGAAAAGATTGAGAGCTTACGAATTTTTTTAATCAGAAAATTGCAAACAGAATTTGAAAAAAAAAGTCTGCAACAGGTAAACAGAAAATTCAAAAAGTCAGAAGCACGTGAAATGAAAAGGTCAAAAGTAAATGAGCAAAATTTTCTAAAATCTGAAATTTTCAAACACAATTTTAAATAGTCAGAAGCTATTAAACACCACCTTTGAATTCAAAAACACGAGAATAGAATTTTTTGAAGTTAAAAATACGCAAAAAGGATTGTCGGAACATCAGAGATTCCTAGATAAAAAAAAATCAAAATTCAGAAGAACGCAAGGGCAATTTCAAAAAGTCAGAACATACAAAAGAACTTTCAAAGTTAAAAACACAAAACCTAATAAAAAAAAAATACGAGCAAAACTTTCAAAATATGAGGAACAAGTGTACACAAACTTTAAAAGTCGAAATGCACAAACATAATTTTGAAGAAGCTGGTGAAGTGTGAACAGAATTTTCAAAAGTCACAAACTCATAAACAAGAAATGAAAAGTCCAATTTAATTAATGGAATTTAAATAGTTTAAAACATGTTAAATAACATCATTAGATAACATAATTACTATCGAAAAATATAATTTCATTTTATGTTTCAATAAACTAGGTTTTATTTGTCTAAGCTAGCTCTTTACTTTTCAAATCTAGGTCATATTTCCTCAAGTTTACTTTTGACCTTTTTAAGATAGGTTGATTGTGTTTTAGCCGTTTAGGTTGGTTTTTTCATATTCTATTGGTGCACAAACTTAACCTAAGCTAATCTACCTTAATAATGCTAAAAGCTTTCATAAGTCAGAAACACGTAAACAGAAACTACAATACTCAGAAATAACCAAATAGAATTTTCAAGAAATGAGATACACGTGTAGAGAATTTAACAAAAATCAGAAACACGTGATTAAAAACCAGAAAGTATAAAAAAGCTTATGAACAGGATTTTCAAAGTCAGTAAAAAACACCAATAGAACTATCAAAGAGTCAGTACCACCCAAACAGAAATTTGAAAAGGTCAACAGCACATGAAAAGAATTTCTAAAGTCATAAACACGTGAACAAAATTTTTTAAGATTAAAAATACGGGAACAGAAAATCAAAAAAAGTCAAAAAGAATGTCCAAAAAGTCATAAACACATGAACAGAATTTTTAAAAATTAAAATACACGGCAACAGAAAATTAAAAAGTCAAAAGAACATGATTTTTTCAAAAGTAAAAAATATGCAAACAGAAAATGATATAATCATAAATAGACAAAGAATATTTAAAAATCAGAAAGATGCAAAACTTTGAAAAGCTTGACAACAGTCAAAAGCAGCCAATTTCTTATCAAAGTAAAAAACATGCGAATAGAAATTTAAAAAATCATAAATGGGCGAACAGTGTATTTAAAAGTCAGAAAGACATAAAAATAATTTGAAAATATTGAAAACACACAAATAAAATTTTCAAAGGCATTAAATTTTTCAACAAATTTTCTAAAAGTTAGAAACAAGTAAGCAAATACGCGAATCAAAAATACGTAAAATTAATTTTCAAAAGCAAAAAACAATATGTTCAGAAATTCTAAAACACGCGAAGAAAATTTTCAAAGAGTATGAATCACGTTAGAAAAATTTCAAAAATGAAGAAGGAAGGACAAGAAAGTAACATCTTTGCTTCAGAGGAGGTACAGATATTTCAAGTTTAACGATTTTTTCTAGTGTGAACTCTCAAGTGGTGTATAAATTAGAAATTTAAAAAAATGCTGTAGTGAACTACTTTCTTTTATGCGGTTTGTCCGAAGGATGAACTCCCATGTGCATAGCCCTATCTGAACTCTCGGAATACCCTCTGCTGTATTTCTTGTATGTTAATTTATCTTCTCCTCCATTAACAGTCGTGGAAGATTCTTTCTCCTTTGTCTTTGATTAATATTGTTTTAAATTTGCTGTTCTGATAGCTTGACAGTTGTCTGTTTAGTTGAAAATTGCTCCAGCTCAATTTTTCTAAATCCATTTGAAAAAATATCTTTATTTGAATTTTATCAACGTTTGGTTTGCATTGGTTTTATTCATTAATTTGAAAGGTTATTAATTAAATTTGACATATCACAATATTTATGCATTTGAATTTTATACGGCTTCAAAGGTCACAGTTAAGTTGAATATTCTCGGTTTGTTCATGTTACAGGCCGTTTTACATATATTTTAACTCGAATAGGCATGTGTTCACCAAGAAACAATAACCAGATTTAATACGGATATACTCAATCATGGAAGTGCAATCAGAAAGTGAGTTTAACTTTTGATTTAAATGAAACGAAATTGTACATGTTAGCACTATATGTCTTCTGACTGAAGTTAAATTGTTCTATTGTGACTGATATGTTATCTCCACTTTCAGAAATTAGACTGACAAGTTTGAGTTGCTAAAATGATATCCAAGAATGTGCTTAAACTAGGATATTAAAGTTAAAATCAGTTTCAATCTAGTCTCTTAAGTGATATAAATTGCATATATTGTCCGAAAACCCGTGATGACTATGCATAAATTATTCAAATGTGTCAAATAAAACATCCCTAAACCTCAACAATGGCCTGTAGCTATTCTGTTGTTCTAAGAATGCACTCACATGAGATGTCTATTTAACTGAAATTATAACCACAAAAATAAAAGATATTTTACTGACACCTTTAATTTCGTTAAAATGTTAACTCTGATTATACCTAAACAAAGAAATCTAGTCAAAAATATACAGAAAATCTCCCTGTGAGGGCAGAATATATTTTATGATTCTAATGATTGTATCTAAATTATTCGAACATGACATCAGCCGTCTCAAATATCTTAAAGCTGTTACCAACAACTCTTATTTGAATAGTGATGTTATGAATATTTTCAAATACGAGGTAAAACTAAGAAAATTAATTGTAAGAAGTATTGTGTAAATCAACATAGGATGTTCTATGGTTGTGTCTAATTTGACAAACATGTCATTTCAAATGTGGAAAACCATGATTGACAAGTTTGATTTGCTATAATTATGTCTACGAATATGATCTAAAAATACGTATTTGGATTATGATTTACCTTTTTCCTCAGGATTGAGATCTAAGTCTCTTTCTCTTAAATAATTTTTTAGATTATTGCTGAAAGCAGAATACATTTTATGAATACAATTTATACTTTGACTATTCCTCTGCCTTACTAAATTTGATTTTGTATTGTCTCACACTCTAATGTGTAAACCAAATGTGTCAATCTAGTTTGTCAAAGTAGGCAAATTCCATATATCACAACAAAACGCTTTTAATTCCTTCTCATGTGACTGTATTGTCACCTTAATTATTCAAGACTGTGAGAGTTAAGTTTGATTTTCTCAAATGACTGTTATTAATATGTTTAACCGTGGAAATGTAATCTAAATATGTGTGAGTTTAGCTACATAAATAAGGAAAATTGTATATTTTCCCATAAGATGTGTCCTGATTGTATGTAAATCCCTCTATTAGGAGAGATATGTCATCTTAAGTATCTAAAAAAGGGACTACCTAAATTATAAAAACTATTTTCCCCTTTTGTAAAAACTAAAAACAATGTTCAGAACTGGGAATAAATGATATTATCCTCAAAGGATTTGCTTTACAGAAATTTCATCCCAATAGAGCTTTCGGGTGGGAGCGAGGGGATCCCAATTTGTGTAAACTAAAAACAATGCAAAGAATTGAAATAAATATTCACCGAATCGAATTTTCACGTAAATAGGTCTCTCGAATCATAAGATATAAAAAAAATGAATCGCTTGTTAATCAAATGGGCTTATTGTGTCATCGTTCTAAAATAACTAATAACAGATGTGTAATCAATCACACGTATGTGTAGTCGTGACCAATGCCCTTCAGTAAATTAGTTTAAGGTCAAAACCACCAGTTATCCAACTAGTCCTAAACAATGGGGGAAGTATGAGCTCATTCCTCCAGAATGAACTTTAAAGGGTTTTACTTGCAAGAGTTTTTGACACCAATCTATCACACAATAGCGTCTTTACTGTTTCCATGAAAAACAAATTGCAGCTCAAGTGCAAAACTGAAATATATTTTTGGATTTCAAACTGGTCACATTCCCAAAAATTGTTTAAAGCCCTTGCTCTCTTGACTTCAAGCTGTGCGTTTCTATTCTTTCAAACAGTTCGTGGTAACGAACTGTAATAAGGAGCGACCCGGCTCAATAGTAACCAAAACTCTAAAAAATGGAATTTTGATACCAATACCTAAATCAAAAGGATCGCATTTTAATGCTGATTTTAAATATATAAGTTTCATCAAGTTTAGTCTTACCCGTCAAAAGTTACCAGCCTAAGAAAATTTGCGTTATTTTAGAAAATAGGGTGAAACGCCCCCTAGAAGTCAAAGAATCCTAACGAAAATCACACCATCAGATTCAGCGTATCAGAGAGCCCTACTGTAGAAGTTTCAAGCTCCTATCTACAAAAATGTTGAATTTTGTATCTTTTGCCAGAAGGCAGATCACGGATGCGTGTTTATTTGTTTTTTCGTTTTTTTTTCCCCAGGGGTGATCGTATCGACCCAGTTGTCCTAGAATGTTGCAAGAGGGCTAATTCTAATGGAAATGAAAAGTTCTAGTGCTCTTTTTAAGTGACCGAAAATTGGAGGGCACCTAGGCCCCCTCCCACGCTAATTATTTTACCAAAGTCAACGGATCAAAATTCTGAGATAGCCATTTTATTCAAAGTAGTCGAAAAACATTATTACTATGTCTTTGGGGACAACTTACTCCCCCACAGTCCCCGTGGGAGGGGCAATAAGTTACAAACTTTGACCAGTGCTTACATATAGTAATGGTTATTGGGAAGTGTACAGGCGTTTTCAGGAGGATTTTTTTGGTTGGGGGAGGGGTTGAGAAGAGAGGGATATGCTGGGGGAACTTTCCATCGATAATTTGTCATGGGGGAAGAAAATCTCCATGAAGGGAGCGCAGGATTTACTAGCATTATTTAAAAAAACAATGAAAAAATAAATATGAAAAAGTTCTTTCAGCTGGAAGTAAGGAACAGCATCAAAACTTAAAACAAACAGAAATTATTACCCATTTGAGGGGCTCACCTCCTCCTAATGCCTCTCTCTTTACGCTAAAGTATTTTTAGTAATTTCAACTATTTATTCTACAGCTTTTGTGATTCTGGGGTCATTCTTAATGAATTGGGACAAAATTTAAGCTTTAGTGTAAAGAGCGAGGATCTGACAAGGAGGCGAAACCCCTCATATATGTAATAATGAGCTAATTTATAAGCTAATTTATAAGTTACGTAAATCTTTTACTAATAAAAATATTCGTAAAAAATTAAAAATTCTAGTTGCCTTTTTAATTAACCAAAAAATCGGAGGGCAACTAGGCTTCCTCTCCCGCTCTTTTTTTCTCAAAATCATTCGATCAAAATTATGAGAAAGCCATTTAGCCAAAAAACTGCAAATTTCGTTTTAATTATTCCTCTGCGGAGAGCCAAAATCAAAACATGCATTGATTCAAAAACGTCCAAAAATTAAATAAAAAAAAAACAAGTTTTTTTAACTGAAAGTAAGGAGCGACATTAAAACTTAAAACTAACAGAAATTTTTTCGCATATGAAAGAGGCTGCTTCCTCATCAACGCCCCGCTCTTTACGCTAAAGTTTTTTTACTGTTTTAAAAAGAAGAATTGAGAGAAAGAGTCAAACTTTAACATAAAGAGCGGGGCGTTGATGAGGAAGCAGCCTCTTTCATATACGAAGTAATTTCTGTTAGTTTTATGTTTTAATGTCGCTCCTTACTTTCAGTTAAAAAAACTAGTTTTGTTTTTATTTAATTAAAACAAGAAGCTGTCTTTTCCTGTTAAATCCTTTTCTTCAAATACTCAAGACACATATTGGTAGAAAATAATTTCCATACCAATAGTTGCTTATTTTTTAGAAATGTATTATTATCGAAAAAATCCTTTAAAATAGATAATTTCAATAAGTACAGATTTCATTTGCTATTTTGAAGCATAGATATAACGTTGAAAACATTATAAACTTTCTGGATGTGGTAGCATACTATATGATGCATAAAAACTGTCACCTTAGCTATTAAAAAGAAAAAACACATAACAAAAGACTAAACATTTGAAGCCAGAAAAAACATAAATTGCACTAAATTTCTTTGGGTGACTCTACCCTTATTAAATTGGATCCCTTTTTCTTAAGTACCAATCCGTTTATTTTTGAAATCACGCAGATAAGTGGTAAGTTTGTTTTCAGAATAACACTAAAGTTATTTCGCTATTTGTGACTGAGAATCACTTTTTAATTAGTGCCTTGTCGTGGGAAGCTTTATAAATTCATGAAAGGTTTGTTTTATTAAGACAGTCTTATTTCATTAATAGACGTATTTTCCTCTGAAACTTCCCCAAGACATTCCTTTTCTTAAGATTGTATTTTCGTTTTATTCGAATAGCATAAATAGAAAGACTTGTTTGATAAACCTTTTTTTAGGAGTAAGTCTCCAAGAAAAGAAAGTGAAGTCCACTTTACTCAATCTGTAAGAGAATAAAGAATATAGCTGTTGTTTGAGATTAATGCGCTCATTACATTGTTGACACTGGTTGAGACTTCTTTCGTTGGGAAGTCCTTATTGTGACATAAAAAAGCTGGAAAACATGCTTTGAAAATTTATTTTAATTGAAAATAGTAATACTTTTTTTTAGTTGTCTCTTCTTAAGTAGACCTTCAGAGAATATTTCTTAGCAATATATTTTTTTCTTTTAAATTGAAACTCATGTGTCTTGTTGACTAAATTTATACTTCAGAAATGGACATTTCTTCAACACACAATCATGCTTTTTAAACTTTTTTCTTTATTTGTCCAAAATATATAAAGCGTTCTGACTTTAAATGACAAATTGTCGCTACATTTTGATTATTGAGAATATCTTTGAACCTCTCCAAAAGAAACATTCATTCTACGCCTTTGTACCTTGTATTTGTACATGGATACCTTGAGTATGCGAATATAATCCTTGTCAAGACTATATGCGTTGGTATACGTATGTTAGTCACTTGAGGGGGGAGAAATCATATTTTGGCAGAGGTTTGTAAAGTCAAGACAAAATGTATATTTAGGCTTCTATTCTTCAGTTTCTAGAGGAGGAGTGAATTTTGAAAAATATGGGTTAATTTATGCTTCATTTACTACACACTCCACCCCACAGCCTTCAGACACGACTGAATTAATTTCAAAGTTATCTAGGAAAATAATAACAAGAAGAATTAAGTATGTTTCATCTTCTTTCTTGAATCACAGAGTTTTAAAAATCTGCTGCACCTGAACATGTTGAATAACAAATTTACTACAATCCAGCTACAGGAAAAATTAAGATGAGGAAAACGGTTTATCGAATAGACGTTTTGAGCAGACCAAACATCAAACTAAAGTCGACGCAGATATGTATTTGTCAATGGTATTTTAATACCATTGTTAATAGGACAAAGGTTAATCACAAGATTTAACAACACAACTTGCACAGCACGAATACTAGCGGAATACATTAGTATTTACTCTTGATAGAGGGATTAAAAATAAAAACATGAAGAACTTAGTGACTTCTCACTAGGTTTTAAATTATTCTTCATTTATCCCAATAACTAATAAACCCGACCAATACTAACAAGCCTCACTTCATGTAATAAGTTTTTCTCAAGATGGAAGATGTTTCATCAAATTAGGGAGGAACCAAATTGTTTTTTTTATTTTCTTAGCAATGGAAAAAGGAGCAGGGAGAGAAACAAAAGTCAATCTTGTAAGTTGAAAAGGTTTTATCTGTTTTTCCATTCGGAGTTATTAGAGGATTGTTTTATTATATTTAATGATTAATGGTTTTATTTTAAAATAATTAACCATTCCTAAAAGGCGAATCCTCATTTAAAAAAAATAAGTAACAAAATGAACAAAAATACAAACCGGTCAGAGCCACTATAAGATTTAAAATAAACATCAGTATTCCTTACTATGCTGTAGAAAATCCTCTTATCCCTTACTTTTTACACTAAATTTGGATTACTAATTTTGTCAAAATGGTTTAAAACGCAAGAAACAGAGGTACATGGAAATTCGAAGTAATTTTTATGGCACTTGGTATTAACCAAGTGACATATAGCGATCGCAAATTCTGTCGGTCTGTCGGTCTCTCTCTCTGTCTGTCCCGGTTTTGCTATTTTACCTGCGATATATCTGATATGTCTCTTACTGGCACTTCCAGGTAAGCTGGGACGATGAAATTTGGCAGGCGTATCAGGGACCGGACCAGATTAAATAGAAATTAGTCGTTTCTGTGACTTGACCATTTGGAGGGAGTGGGGGGTCGGTTAGTTTGGAAAAAATTGGAAAAATGGAGTATTTTTAACTTACAAACGGTGATGGGATCTTAATGAAATTTGATGTTTGGAAGTATATCGCGTCTCAGAGCTCTTATTTTAAATCCCGACCAGATCCGGTGACATTGGGGGGAGTTGGGGGGGGGGGAGCCTAAAATCTTTGAAAACGCTTAGAATGCAGGGATCGGGATGAAACTTGGTGGGAAAAATAAGCACAAGTCCTAGATACAGTATTGACATAACCGGAAGGGATTCGCTCTCTTTGGGGTTGTTGGGGGGGGGTTAATTCTGAAAAATTAAAAAAATGAGGTATTTTTAACTTACGAAGGAGTGATCGGATCTTAATGAAATTTGATTTTTGGAAGGATATCGTATCTCAGAGCTCTTATTTTAAATCCCGACTGGATCCGGTGACATTGGGGGGAGTTGGGGGACCTAAAATCTTGGAAAACGCTTAGAGTGGAGGGATCGGGATGAAACTTGGTGGTAAAAATAATCATAAGTCCTAGATAAGTAATTGAAATGACCGGAACGGATCCACTCTCTTTGGGGGAGTTGGGGGAGGAGGGTTAATTCTGAAAAATAAAAAAAATGAGGTATTTTTAACTTACGAAGGTGTGATCTGATCTTAATGGAATTTGGTTTTTAGAAGGATATCGCGTCTCAGAACTCTTATTTCATATCTCTGATCCGGTGAAGGAGAAGTTGGGGGAGGTGGAACCTAAAATCTTGGAAAACGCTTAGAGTGGAGGGATCGGGATGAAACTAGCTGGGAAAAATAAGCAAGTATAATATCCTGTATACAAGTCCTATATACAGGATTGACATGACCGGAAGGGATCTGCTCCCTTTGGGGGAGTTGGGGGGAGGGTTAATTCTGAAAAATTTGAAAAAATGACGTATTTTGACTTACAAAAGAGTGATCGTACCTGAATGAAATTTCATATTTAGAAGGTCTCGAAACTCAGATCTCTTATTTTAAATCCCGACCGGATCGAGTGTCATTAGTGGGGGGACCGGAAATCTTGGAAAACGCTTAACGCGGAGAGATCAGGATGAAACTTGGTGGAAAGAATAAGAACAAGTCCAAGATAGTTGACTGACATAACCAGACCGGATCCGCTCTCTTTTGTGGAGTTGGGAGGGGGGAAAGTTATTCGGAAAAATTAGAAAAAACTTATGTATTTGTAACTTACCAGCGGGTGATCGGATCTTAATGAAATTTGATATCTAAAAGGATCTTGTGCATTAAAACTCTTATTTTAAATATCGACCAGATCTGGTGACATTGAAGGGATTTGGAGGGGAAACCGGAATTCTTGAAAAACGAGAAAATCGAGGTATCCTACGAATGGGTGATTGGATCTTAATGAAACTTGATAAATAGAAGAATATATGTCTCAGATGCTTCATTTTCAATTTTAATCGGATCCTGGGACATAGAGGGTTGGAGGGGGAAACGGAAATCTTGGAAACCAGAAATCTTGGAAAACCCTTAGAGTGGAGAGATCGGGATGAAACTTGATGGGAAGAATAAACACAAGTTATAGATGAGAGATTGACATAATTGGTACGGATCCGTTCTCTTTGAGGGAGCTGAGGGTTGTTAATTTAGAAAAATCAGAAAAAATAATGTATTTTTAACTTAAGAACGGGGGACTGGATCTTAATGAAATTTTATATTTAGAAGAAACTCATGTCTCAGAGCTCTTATTTTAAATTCTGACCAGACTTTTGACATTGGGGGGAGTTGGAGGGGGAAACCGGAAATTTCGGAAAACGCTTATAAATGTCATAGATACGCGATTGACGTAACCGGACTGGATCCGCTCTCTTTGGTGGAGGTAGGTGGTTGGGTTCAGTGCTTTGGCGAGTTTGGTGCTTTTGGACGTGCTAGGACGATGGAAATTGGTAGGCAGGTCAGGGAGCTGCAGAGATGGACTTGATAAAGTCGTTTCCCCCGATTTGACCATCTGGGGGGCTGAAGGGAGAGAAAAAATCAGAAAAATTGAGGTATTTTTAACTTACGAGTGGGTGATCGGATCTTAATAAATTTTGATATTTAGAAGGACCTCGTGACTCAGAGCTCTTATTTCAAATCCCGACCCGCATTAAGCTTCTGATTTTCCTTTTAAAGCAATCTATTGATTCTTATAATTTTGCTAGAGCTCATAACATTTGAGCTCTTGTCTCTTCCAACCTCGTCACAAGTGTCATATGAGCTCTTAGCTCTTGTTTTTTTTTACCAATTACTTATTCAAAACGCTTGGGCTAGATCCGTTACTGGTTACAGCAAACACAAATAAAGGGATTCCCTTAATTTTTGATGTACCGGTAGCTCCCATTCTTACACTATAATATTATACCCACCCTTTCTGCTAAAACTCAATTTAGTCTAGGCCCTCTTTGAATATATTGAATTATGGGATTCTCCTGAATGTGAGTTCAGCCGCCATCCCCTTCAAACCTTCTTTGCGCCAAAACTCGGCATTTATTCACGATAATAATATTTCACTATCTAAAAAGCACCATTTTCATATTAAAAGGTAAGCTGCATCTTCCCAAATCCTGTTGGAGACGATATTGTACATTTAATTCTCATAAATCAAATTCAACATTCAATTATTTCCTGAAAAAAACACCTCGTGCGTTCAATACGTAACTCCTTTTTTTGTGGTAATATTTTGTGGAAGGGAAGGTCGAGAGAAATCGCTTAGGGTCTCACTCGATTTGGAAGCTCTAGTACCAGTTTTAAAAGTCTGATGAGATCAATGCGATTTAAGGTGTAATTTCTTGGTTATTTCCCTGGCCATTTAACATACAAGGGGTCGGGGCTGTCATGGAAATTGCGGAGGGAATCACTCGATTGCAAAAAATCAAAGTCGTATTGTTATTTTTAGAGTCAAAAATTATTTGAGGAAAATCAAATACCCTACTGTGCCCATGTTTACTACGAGCCCTTGCGTAACCCTTCAAGGCATCCGGTCAAAATATTTCTGTAGCCGTTTTAATGGTCTAGAAGTCCTATAAATAAGCCTTGGAGGTTGACGTGACCCCACATATCCTGGTACAAAGGTTGTTAATAAAAAAATCCATACATCATTGTATATACACGTATATACATACATCATTGTTAATACAAATCCATACATGATTGTATGGATGAGTAGGGTTAAGGCCTCAATCAAGTGCTGATCTATATTAATCACTAATGTAGGAAACAGTCTTCCTTTTCTCCTTCTGTCTTTTTTTGTGCTGTTGCACTGGTGATTTCTCTTTTCATTTTTTATATATATATATATATATATCATGAAAAGAGAAATCACCAATGCTACAGGACAAACACACAAAAAAAAAAAAAAAAAAAAAAAAAAAAAAAAAAAAAAAGAGACAGAAGGAGAAAAGGAAGACTGTTTTCCTAAATTAGTGATTAATATAGACCAGCACTTGAATGAGGCCTTAACCCTACTCATCCATACAATCACATAGGTCAAACAGTATAGCCACACACAATCAACCATAAAGAATAATCCATGGACAGGCAGTCATGTCGTCAATAAGTATAAGTCGTCATTTACCGAACAATAGAAAAAATAATATAGACAAATAATTCAGAGGCAACACCCAACATAAGGGCTCATCAGGAGAATACGCTGGCCTATATAGGGTTTCGCCACTCTAAATTCTCTACCCAGCACAGTGTTGTGGCTACCACAGAATATCCATGGCATCCCCGCGTCAGGTATCACCCCCAAAATACATGCCTATGAAAAAAAAACAGCAAATGTAAAACAACCAAGTAAAACCAAAACAAGCTTATCCTGTTAATATATCCCTCCCTTTAGCAACAATAGGTAAACTAAATATTATAAATTTTACCAAATCACAAATATTAACACATTGCAAAAAACCTGAATGAACTAAACAATTATAGAATTCATCTTTACCATGTGGCTAATTTTTAAAAAATGCGCTCAATTAGAAACACAATTCAAAATAAATGGCGCTGTGACAACATTTCTCGAACCTCTGAAATTAGTTAAAAATTTCTTTAAGTATTTCTAGATAATTCTTTTGATATTTATTTAAAAGTTCGTTATAATGAAAACTAAATTTTTTAAATTGCCAAGTTAATTTATTTGCAGAAAAACCTCTTGATATCAATTTTTGGCTAAAGATTTTACATCTATTTTAAAAATTAATATAATTACTACAAATCCTTGCATAACGAAGTAACTGCGAGAAAAACGCTGAATATGTGATATTTGAGTGTATATTACTTTCAGGGAACGGGAAACTAATCACTTCAAAATCAAAATCATACGTTTTATTATACATTTTAAAACTTAATTTATTATTATCACAAATATTAATATTTAAATCTAAGAAATGATCTTCATGACCAGTGCCATGACTAGGCTCAAGAATAAGCTCTGATGGATAGATATTTTTAGAAATATCAATGAAATCCTTACAATTTAAGACCAAAATATCATCTAAATATCTTTTATTATTTGACAAAGCATGTTTTAAATTAATTGGATTATTCTTATCCATCATATGTTTATATTCTAGTTGACTTAAAAACAAGTCAGCTATAAATGGGCTGGCATTCCCCCCCCATGGGAATTCCCATAATTTTCTTGTACAAATCACCCCCAAATCTTATATAAGTATTGTATAAAACAAATTCCAATAACTCAAAAATCATATCCAAGCTGTAACATCTCAAGTTAACTGTAGTATTAAAGCAGTTTGTCCATATGGCTTTTTTATTATAACTGTCTATTTTTAAGAACCTTTTACTAGATAAGAGGAAAGATTTCTTATAACAGTTTTTAAATTATCAAACACTAAATTAAGTGATAAATTAGTATACATTGTCGCAAAATCGAAAGACTCAATTCTTTTAGCTGAAACCATTGTTAAAGAATCTATCACCTGCAGTGAATTATTAACACTCCAATATGGATTAAAAATCGAAATTTTTTAATACCAGAACAATAGGTTTTAAGTTTATTTACAATTTCCTTTAAAATTAAAGAGAGGTCAGTAGCAGCAATGCGGGTTGGCCATTTAGCTGCTCCAGCAATAAACCGTGGTTTAGGGGGATTCTTATGAAATTTTACAGTCCAATATAGGAAAGGGAACTTTTTATAATTGTCATTTATTTTAATATTAAAATTTTTAAAAGTATTTCTTCAGTCTTTTCAATTAAATTCTCATCCTCTATATTTACCTTTTCATAAACATTAGTTGTGCATAACTCCCTTTTTAAGATATCACAATACAGCTTCTGACAAATTATGGCAAAATTATTATTAGCTTTATCCACTGGCACAATTACAAATTCATTCTTTAGATTAGCAATTGCTTGTTTAATCTTCGCATTATAAAATAATGATTTAGTGTTACTATTTTTTAAGTTAGAATATATTTTATTTCTTACTCTACTAATAATTAAATTATTCCAACTTCGAAAACTCTCTTTATTTTTATTCTCTTTCTTACACCACTCATCAATAAATAAATCAAAATCATTTTCCAAGCCATCAAGAACACTCGATGGTTTCAGATGATGAGAAAGACGGAAATTAGCCCCTTTATTCATTATAATTTGAAGATCATCTTGCTTTATTATTGACAAGTCCCCTGTTATAACATGTTTGTAAGTAGGATTTACAAATGGGCCAAGTTGCTTACAATTACAAACCGGTTTCCAATTTATATCGCTATCTAGTTTTTTTAGTATTAAATTATAATTAAAAATAATTTGCCCAATAGTTTTTGAAAATTTATAAGTTAAAACTGGACTATCATTATAATTTAAATTACTAGGAAGGGCCTGTTTCACATGCCGCTGATTTAAAATTTCTGGTAAATTAATATCTTCAATCTGCTTACAAGTAAAATTAATAGGTAAATATAATCTGTTATCCTTATTACTAATCGTATCGAACTTTTTCTTTTTTGAAATAAATTTCGTTTTAGTTAGAATGCAAATTGTATCACATATTACTTTAAAAATTATAATCAAGAGCTGTATTATTCTTAACAATCCAGAAAAGTTTGATTAAATTCCTCTTGGATAAATTATTTAGACACTTTATTACAGAAATCATACCCCTAGATTCAAGTAGCTGGCATAGATTTATAGAAAGCATGTGTACATCTAATTCATTTTTTCTATTATTTTTCCTATGTCCTCTCGATCGTTTTTTACGTTTAGTAGGACAAGTAAAAGAAGGATGGTCCATAAAACCATCAATACATTTAACAACAACATGAGACATGTCACCATATTTTGCTACACGATCATTTAGCCCAAAAGGATAAGCTGTACCAAGAGTATGAATCCAGAAATCCTCCTGTTTACGTAGTCTATTATTCTTCTCTTCTTTATTTAAATTTTCTTCTTTATATATATATATATATATATATATAATATATATATATATATATATATATATATATATATATAAATTGTTTGTCTGTGTGTTTGTCTACTGACGTCATGTTTGTGTGTCGACTGACGTCATGTTTGTCAACTGACGTATCTATCTATCTATATTAAAATAAGCTGTCTGTGTGTGTGTGTCGAGTGGCGTCATGTTTGTGTGTCGACTGACGTCATGTTTGTCGACTGACGAAATTACAGACCGGGACATCGGGACACAAATGACGACCGGGACACCGGGACATCTATCTATCTATATACATAAAAATAAGTTGTCTGTGTATCGAGTGACGTCATGTTTGTGTTACGACTGACGAAATTACAGACCGGGACATCGGGACACAAATGACGACCGGGACACCGGGACATAGGGAATATAAATGACGACCGGGACACTCAAAGAGAAAGCGACCGGGAAACAAGGAATGTTCGATTAGCAATCACCATCAACAAAGCACCGGAACACAAATGACGACCGGGACACAGGGAATATAAATGACGACCAGGACACTCAAAGAGAAATTACAGACCGGGACACCGGAACACAAATGACGATCGGGACAAAAATGACGACCGGGACACCGGGACACATGGCACATAAATGACACCGCGACACTCAAAGAAAAATTACAGACTGGGACACCGGGACACAAATGACGACCGGGACACAGGGAAACAACAACAACAGGGACACCGGGGGCACAGGGGGATATATAAATGACGACGGGGACACAGGGAATATTCGATTAGCAATCACCATCAACAAAGCTCAAGGGCAATCATTAGAATAATGAGGTATAGATCTGAATACAGATTGTTTTTCCCATGGACAATTATATATTGCATGTTCAAGGGTCGGTAAACCTGACAATCTATTTATATGCACAGACAATGGGACAGCCAAGAATGTTGTATTTTCGCAAGTTTTACGTAGTTAAAAAATATATATACCTATCTATATTCACAGGTGGGACACAGGGACACAAATACAATGGCGCATAACTAATATGGCGCGTAACGACTTACGCGCACGGGGGGGGGTTTGGGGGGGCACGAAGCACCCCCACCAACTCGGTGTTGGGGGGGCGCGCAGCGCCTCCCCAACATCTAGTATATATATAAAAATAAGTTGTTTGTGTGTCTGTCGAGTGACGTCATGTCATCATGTCATGTCGTCATGAAGTTAGTTGTCGTCATGTTTTTATGACTATGACGTCATTAAAGGTATTTAAGACATTCGTTCACGAGAAAATGTTTAATTGTAAAATGACTGAAGAACCTACAATGGCAACAGCCGAGGAAGCTGCTCAAAGAGTCTATGCCAAAAAACTTGCTGCTGATAGAGAAAGTAAGAAAAGAAAGCGTGCCGAGGAATCACAAGAACAGCAAGAAAACAAGCTTGCGGCTGATAGAGAAAGTAAGAACAGAAAGCGTGCCGAGGAACTACCAGAGCAACGCGAAACCAGACTTGCTGCTAAAAGAGAAGGTGAAAAAAGAAGGTTTGCCGAGGAATCACAAGAACAGCAAGAAAACAGGATTGCGGCTGATAGAGAAAGTAAGAAAAGAAAGCGTGCCGAGTAATCACAACAACAGCGTGAAATTAGGCTTGCGCCTCAAAGAGAAATCACCAAAAGAAAGCTTGCCGAGGAATCACAAGAGCAGCCTGGGTTAGTGCGATGCTGGATGTACTCAGTGGAATGGCAAAAACGGGGATTGCCACACGCACATATACTAATCTGGCTACATTATAAAATTACTTCTAACAAAATTGATGATGTGATTTCCGCTGAAATACCTGATGAAAATTTCGATAAGGGGTTATATGATATTGTTGTAAAAAATATGATACATGGACCTTGCGGTGAACTGAACGAAAATTCACCATGCAAGGCCAAAGGAAGGTGCACAAAGCAATATCCTCGACTTTTAGTACCCAACACAATTACTGGTAATGATGGTTACCCACAATATAGAAGACGATCTACTGAAGATGGCGGTAAAACAGCAATAATAAAGAAGTGGGAAAGCCATGAATGTTGTATATTCGCAAGTTTTACGTAGTTCAAAACACATATATAAATCTATCTATATTCATAGGTGGTACACAGGGACACAACTACAATGGCGCGTAACTAATATGGCGCGTAACGAATTACGCGCGCAGGGGGGCTTGGGGGGGGGCCCGTAGCGCCCCTACCAACGTCAGTATCCCCTTTTTACCTATTGTCTGCTGGTTCTCGGCAGGGTCTGTACTTAATTCCATTTAAACTATAAAGAACTTCTCTTGCTTGAAGTAAATGAATCTCTGAAAAGGAGTATATAAGGACCTCAATCAAAAGATTTGAGCCTGAAAAAATTTGACGAATTTTAGGATGAGGGGACCACACTATAATCAGAAGCACAATTGTTTATTATTCAGAATATTATAGAACCAATTTACAGACATTTTGAACTCCTGTCTATAAACTGCGAACTTTGGAAAGTTTTTTGGAAAGGAAGATCATGGAGTCTTTTTTTTCAAGGATCGTTGTATTGAACCATTTCTCTAGAATTTCAATTGCAGTTACTACGGTCCATAGGAACGGGAACTTCAAAAAAGTGGTTTGAATAATGTGTCAACAAAAAAATGCCTCCTAAAGCCGACTTGGAAATAAGAGCGAATATTTCATTTAATTTTAACGTTAACAGTCTAATACCTAGGCAAGTGTATGGATGCATCAAAGAAGAACCTGAAACCCATTAAAAATGGATTTGGCTTATTATTTAAAGCTACTTTCTATTTAAAATAATAGAGAATATAGCTCAAAGCGGAGCACCTGGAACAAATTGTCGTTTTTCTTTTAACTGTCTTTTTGTATTTTTTCTCCGCTTTCCACTCTTTCAATGAGGATGTGATAAATACGACATAATGCGGATAATTTCAATGTGTCTGAAATTGAGAGGCTTCGACTATCTTCTAAGGAGCTGAGCATATGTTTGAATTTAGTACCGGAAAGACTGGTGAATATATTATGGTCCGTGTTCATATTTTTTCATAGAAGAGGAAATAATTACCATTTCTAATTTTTCAAAAGACTGAATATTCCTAACAAACACTTAACGAAACTCTTAATGGCACGAGAAATCCCATTTCCGTACTGCTAAATAAGGCCTTTCCTTCTCCGAATAAAGCTCTTCTTTTTCCAAAACAGTCATTAGGTTTGTATCAACTCCTCTCTCGTGATCAGCAAAAAAGTATATTCTAACTGGGCAGATTTCCATTTGAGTTCCTCCGATTCCTTTCTTGAGATGAACAGGAAGAAATTGGATAAATGTCATGAATTCCTTTGAACTACAAGCATAAGCAACAAAAATATTCTGCTACTCTCATCAGTTTTCCAGTTGTTTTTTTATTATTATTATTATTATTATCTAAGGTGAATATACGATACCAAAGCTCTAATAGCTGTGGGGGTGGGGGTGTAGATGATTTCTAAGGCAAATATCTTCAGTTTTTTCCCGCAAATTCTAAAAGCTATCGGAAAAATTATTATATTGCCAATTCTCGGGGACGCAATGCAGTCTCACTTTAGTTTAAGCCCAAAGTCACTTGTAAACCATTAGCGGCCATAAAAAATGTATAGTGCGTTCGAGCATTCAGAGATTACTTATGTGACAAGCCAGATTACTTATCCTTGGCGTTTCATGGGACGTAAATGACGTCAAAGGTTAGTATAATTACTACTTGAAACGGTCAAGATTAGTTGTCGGATAAACTACGTCCGCTAACCCTGGAAAATGCAAAATAACTGAGGATAAGTGACGTAATATATAAAAAAATTCAATATTTGGTAAAATGGAAAAAAATATGTAAAATTATATGCCTAGAACAAAAAGGGACAGCAGCTCTAAAAGGTGACACACCTCTAGGACTTTGTAAACAAGCTGTGTTTATAGTTGAGCGCACGTAATTAATGCTGTTATACGCTTAATTATTACAGGGTTTGTTGAAAAGTTGTTGGATAAGAATTTGTTTTATCTTTTGTGGATAATATCCGAGGAACTTATTGAGCAGATACATCGGATAAGGATGCTCGAACGCACTCGTAATCTCGAAGACAAATTACATAGGATTAGGCTATACAAAAATAAATTAAATGGGCCCAAGAATATTATATAAGAAAGATAATTAGGCAATATAAAATTCGAATTAAATGGACCCAAGAATGTGACATATTAAAGATACATTTTTCGACTCCAAGGACGCACTTGAATGGCGTTTTACATTATTGTCTCTCCGAAATTTCCAGCTTGGGTCTAATCGGCTGTCATGGTTCAAAAGTCAGTATATTACGCCACAAAATTTTACAGAAGATTGTAAAAAAAACTGAAAACATGGTTCGTTTTTTCTTTTCTTTTTTCAACTGTAGCTAGTAGCAGTTGGTAAAATTAAAATCTTCCAACTTGCATAACTTCCAACTTCAAAGCATTTCTGGGAGTGAAAAAACTCATTTTTTTTCTCCCCATACATTTTATATCTCTTGGGGCTTATCCAGTTTGAATTGAAATCTCTAATGCTGTTTTTAAGGACATAAAATGATTGAAGGGTAACCCCACTCATTCCCTTTTCCCCATAGATGCCTCAATAGCCCTGGGTCGAAATTGCCTGATAAAAATTTTCCTCAGATAGGTTAAGGATCCACGAATTATATCCCATAGCTATAATGACCCGTGCAGCCACAGATCCTAAATAATACCTAATGTCCATTGTTTACAAATAGGTTACATAATAATAAAAGAGAGAGAAAAAAGGGGGCAGGCTTGATCTTAGCTCTTTCGACTTTCTGAAACTTTCGACGATCATTTTTTGGGTCAACAGATGATTGCTCTTTTCTTTGGAAAGCGCAATTTCATGGGGATCGTAAATGGGGGGGGGGAGAAGGATGTTGTGTCTAATTAATTTGAAAATAGCACATACAAGTCTCTAGGTCAAGCGAGCTGCTCTTCTTTTCAACACAAATTCAGTTTTCGCAATTACAGGCAATTTTCTGAAACATTGACAACTTTGAACAGGAGGCAACTTTCTTCCAGCATTAAGCGATCTAGATCAGCCTGCCTGATTTCTGAATAACAGATAATTTATATTATTATAGCTAAAACAAATGTTGATACACTTCATAATATTTTTAAACAGAGAATACATGAAATTGCAGTAAACAACAGCAAATCTTCGTTTTTATTTCACAGTGCTATTATATAAAATTGTTCATGATTTTATATACGCTTCATTCATATATATATATATATATATATATATATATATATATATATATATATATATATATATATATATATATATATATATATATATATATATCTTCTATATATATAAAAATAAGTTGTCTGTCTGTGTGTCTGTCTGTCAGGTGACGTCATGTTTCTGAGTCGACTGACGTCATGAAGTTAGTTGTCGTCATTTTTGCTATGACGGTGACGTCATTAAAGATATTTAAGACATATATGATCACGTAGAAATCTATTAATGTTTAGCTTTAAAATGACTGATGAACTTACAATGGCAAAAGCCGATGAAGATGCTCAAAGAGTCTATGCCAAAAAATTTGCTGCTGATAGAGAAAGTCAGAAAAGAAAGCGTGCCGAGGAATCAAAAGAACAGCAAGGAAACAGGCTTGAGGTTGATAGAGAAAGAAAGAACAGAAAGCGTGCCGAGGAATCAAAGAACAGCAAGGAAACAGGCTTCAGGTTGATAGAGAAAGAAAGAACAGAAAGCGTGCCGAGGAACTACCAGAGCAACACGAAAGCAGACTTGCTGCTAAAAGAGAAAGTGAAAAAAGAAGGCGTGCCGAGGAATCACAAGAACAGCAAGAAATCAGGCTTGCTGCTGATAGAGAAAGTAAGAAAAGAAAGCGTGCCGAGGAATCACAAGAACAGCAAGAAATCAGGCTTGCTGCTGATAGAGAAAGTAAGAAAAGAAAGCGTGCCGAGGAATCAGAGCAACCTGAAAGTTATCGCCTGGCATTCAGGTACAGCCCAGTCGATGATTATAGCTTGAGTAGATGTGTTCAAATCGGGACAATGTCTAAAATTTGTCCCTATTGCAAGACCTTGAAATTCAGTGGCGAAACAATGGGAATGTGTTGCGCCTCAGGAAAAGTTAAACTTCCTCTATTGGCTGCACCACCAGAGCCATTGAAGACTTTCCTTACTGGAACTTCGTCAGAATCTAAGCGTTTTTTGTCACAAATCAGAAAATACAACTCATGTTTCCAAATGACGTCGTTTGGAGCCCAAATCGAAAATCCAGATCAATTTATGTCTACTTTCAAAGTAAAAGGGCAAATTTATCATGAGCAGGGTCCCTTCTACCATTCTCAGGCGAGAATCAAAAATTTTTACAATTGTACTTCATCAGTGATAGAAATTCTGAATTCAATGCACGTTGCGAAATTTCTCCCAACGTTGAAAGGACAATCGTTTCCCAATTGCAACATCTTTTCACGAAAATAATAATTTATTGCGTCTGTTCAAAACAGCCATCGATTTGATGCCTACTGATACGCATAAAATTGCTATTTCCACTGACAAAACGCCTCCTGGCCAACATGTGCATAGATACAATGCTCCAACTATCGACGAAGTGGCAATCGTTATGGGTCGGTGATCAGTTTTTACCTCGAGATATTATTATTCATAAGCGAAACGCTCAGTTGTTAAGAATTGCGGAAACTCATCGATGCTACGATGCCCTACAATATCCTATCATTTTTTGGGATGGAGCCGACAGCTATCACTTTAATATTAAATTGATGAATCCAGCCACTAACAAAGAAATGAATAAGAAATGGAGTGCAATGCATTATTATTCCTATAGACTAATGATTCGGCAGGATGAAGAAAATTATATTTTAAAATGCCGTGAATTGTTTCACCAATTTGTCGTTGATATGTATGCTAAAATTGAACCAGAACGTTTGCTATATATCCGACTGAATCAGACCAAGCTCCGCTCTGAACAATACATTCATTTGCGAGATGCAGTTATAAATGACGGTAATACCACAAACGTTGGAAGATTACAATTTTACCTTCGTTATATGCTGGCAGTCCCCGTCATATGCATGAATATGCTCAAGATGCTATTGCGTATAATCGTCTCTATGGTCGTCCAGATTTATTTATTACATTTACATGTAATCAATCTTGGGACGAGATACTGCAGCTTTTACTTCAAGGACAATCGGCGGTTCATAGGCATGACATTACGGCCCGTGTCTTCCGGCAAAAGTTGAAATCACTGATAAACTATATAGTAAAACTTGAAGTGTTTGGGTCAGTGCGATGCTGGGTGTACTCAGTGGAATGGCAAAAACGAGGTTTGCCACACGAACATATACTAATCTGGCTACATAAAAAAAATTACTTCGAACGAAATTGACGATGTGATTTCCGCTGAAATACCTGATAAAAATGTCGATAAGGGGTTACATGATATTATTGTAAAAAATATGATACATGGACCTTGCGGTGCACTGAACGAAAATTCACCATGCATGGCCAAAGGAAGGTGCACAAAGCAATATCCTCGACTTTTAGTATCAAACACAATTACTGGCAATGATGGTTACCCACAACATAGAAGAAGATCTACTGAAGATGGCGGTTAAAACAGCAATAATAAAGAAGCGTAACGGTACCACCATCGAAGTAGATAACCAGTGGTTGTTCCATATTCCCCATTATTATCAAAAACATTTAATGCACACATAAACGTTGAATACTGTAACTCCGTGAAGGCAATCAAATACATATGTAAATACGTCAACAAAGGCAGTGACATGGCAGTTTTGGCTTGCAGCCCGAAATCAAAGATTTCGACGAAATCGTACAATATCAGGCTGGAAGATACATAAGCAGTAATGAAGCTGTTTGGCGAATTCTTTCATTCCGATTTATGAACGTAGTCCAGCTGTTGTTCACTTAGCGGTACATTTACAGAATGGTCAACGTGTTTATTTCACGGAAACCAACGTGCAACAAAGAGCCCTGAATCCACCGGATACGACATTAACAGCTTTTTTTTTCGCTTTGCAAAAATGATTCTTTTGCAAAAAAACTGCTGTATACTGAAGTGCCTTCGTATTACACGTGGAATACTAAAAATAAAGTATTTGAACGTCGATAACAGGGTAAGTCAGTCGACGGCCAACCTACCATCTTCAAAGATACCACGATAGGAAGACTCTACACCGTTCACCCCAATCAACATGAATGCTTCTTTCTACGCCTGCTTTTGGTGAATGTACCTGGTCCGACATCCTTTGAGTATTTGAGAACTGTAAACGGTACTATACATGACACTTACCGTAGTGCGTGCCAAGCTCTGATTTTATTGGAGAATGACCAACACTGGGATAACTGCATCAATGACGCGTGCGAAACGTCAACCCCAAGTCAAATTCGTGCATTGTTTGGCATCATTTTAACAACTTGCTCTCCATCAGCTCCTACAGAGTTATGGGAAAAATATAAGTCAAAAATGTCCGAAGATATACTCCATCGAAAACAGTTAGAGACGTCAGATATGAGTTTTGATTTTACATCAGAAATTTATAACTACACTTTAGTTATTATAGAAGATTTGTGCGTACGTATGGCAAACAAACCTCTTCAGGATTGGGGAATGCCTTCACCTAACCGTATCGCTGCTGTTTCGACATGTGTAGAATTGGATCGTGAACAAAGTTACAGTACGAGTGATCTATTGTCGTATGTACAAAATAACATTTCCAAGTTAACGTTGGAACAAAAAGACATTTATGATACGATAATGCATTGTGTCGATAACAACGTTGGAAAATTTTTCTTTTTGGATGCGGCAGGAGGTACTGGTAAAACGTTTGTGATAAAACTGATTCTGGCATCAATTCGATCAAAAAATGATATAGCGTTGGCAATTGCGTCGTCCGGAATAGCCGCAACATTGCTGCCTGGTGGAAGAACTGCTCATTCCACTTTGAA